>NC_137777.1:49919534-50352667 GCF_963455305.1 Plecotus auritus | reverse complement strand
ACTTCCTTTCTCCAGTTTTCGCCTAGATTTTTCAGGAAATTATTGATTTGACTAAACTTAATTATTCATAAAAAATAAACACAGCGAACTTGCAAAGGATATTTCACAGCGATCTTTAATGAATAATATCCATCGCGTACATGCACTGTGAGCTTGTCTTTTCAAGCGCTGTCACACACAGAAGTGTGCGTGTGCATGTGTGTGCGTGTGCACAGGAGCGCCTGTGGGTCTCTTTTTGTGATAGTGTGGCAGAGAAAGAATAAATCTGTTGACTGCCAATCAGTGATTTAGAAAGCCAGATATTAAGGTAAGGGAAAAGGCTACAACAGGTGAAGCAATAAAGTCCTAAGGTTGTGCTTCCAAAGTAATAATCAGTTTTCTGAGCAACTAAGGGAGCAAGCAGTCTCCTCAAATATAGTCACACCTGTTCCAGACCATCTGCCCATAAATTCCACACCATCATTCATGGAAAACAAGTGGCAGTATCTCTCCTTCCCTTTATCCATTGGCCATTCTCAAATACATTATTTTTCTCTTCAAGGTTATGCTCTTTCCTACCCATTTAGACACATTAGGATCTAAGAGGGGTGACACATAACGTGTGTCTTGGTGCTTGTACCAGGGGTGACCCTGAAAGGAGCACTGGACTGTTAGGGGGCCATAAATTGTGTGGGATTGTGTGCCTGTATTTCTTACTGAATATGTAACTATTCTTTACCTTTATTGACATTGATGTTGGGGAAAAACTCAATAACTCTAAAAGGGCTTGTAACTTCAATTCAATAAGCAATAATTCCTGGTACCACCTTTTTGGAAGAAGCCACTGTATAATTCAGAGCAAATTGTCTTTAGATGCTGAATTTCCTTTCAGTAATTAATCCCTTATAGGACTAATGTGTACTGTGGGCACGATTCCACTTCCAAGGGAGGAGATGATCATAAACATTGATTGCTGGCGATGTCTGAAGTACAGGGAAATACTAATGCAAGATGCCAAGACCACTTCAGTTAATGCTTTTATGTTATCAAAGTGATGTATTGTTATTCCGGCCTATAAAGGCATCACTTTTACACATTTCCTACCCACCTTTTCCCAAAACCTCACAATTAAATAACACTATCATTTCATTATGTTCATCAATTTAAATTGGAGTTTGTTGACACTTGTGATTGCCATGATACTGGATGCACTTCTACAAAGCCCTCCCATGGCAAAATCTGATCTTCCCAGGGGAAACCTGACACAGTAAGGCCTAACAGCCATTACCATAGACAGCTGTGTGGCCAGATTACCACGCATTTCACTTCGAGGCGCGACAGAGTGCTGAAAAGGCCATTCTCTCCCTGTCTCTGCTGTTCAAAAGTCACTCATTACTTTTCATCAGCCAACTCAGAAATGTTCCATAGATTTAGACTACATAGTATTATTATTTAATGTCTGTAATATGGCTCTAATCCTATCTTATTTTTTATTGGTGCCAAACATGGAAGTCATCAAGGGATCTTTGTGCTTAACTCTTTTGTGTGTGTTGGGGGGGGGAGTGTGCTTAACTCTTAAAAAATAATTAAAATAAGTTATTCAACACATTTCCCTTTGTGTTTTTATAAACAGAGCCGTTCTTCCTAGGCTGACTCTGGGCACACACAGTTGGCTTTTTTTTTTTTTTTTTTTTGATCCTTTACTCATCTGTTCCACCAACTCATGTTTGTTCCACCTTCTCAAAAAGTAGCATTAAATCACTCATCCATGCACTTATTTATTCATTGTTTTTTAAATGATTCTTTATTGAACAACTACATTAGGCAAGGAGAAAAGGCAGGAAACTAATCTGGGTTGCCTCAGAAGTCATGAACTCAGATAAAATCTTTCCTGATAACAGGTGTTACTCAATTTATTGGAAATTGCATTTCACAATGGAGACTCACAAATTCAGGAAAAAAACAAGGCCTAAATCATAATAAACTAATAAAAATACTAGTCATATATTGAGTGTCTGCTTTATACCTGACTCTGTAAAAAAGTCTCTAAAATCATTAGTAATGCTTTGAGGATTGTCTGACATCATTGGAATCTCCCCTTTGCAGATGAAAATAAGAAGGCTCAGTTATTAGGTGAGTTGCCTAAAGTGAAATGGCCCAGAAATATCAGGACCAGAATCAGCACCTGGAACTTCATAATGCCAGACTCTGTGCTCTTAATACAGGGTGAGTGTGTGTGTGTGTGTGTGTGTGTGTGTGTGTGTGTGTGTGAGAGAGAGAGAGAGAGAGAGAGAGAGAGAGAGAGAATTAGTTTGATAGAGAACTTCTGAGAAATGGCAAGTATTGCCAGGTACTCATCAACCAATAACTTAGGAGCTCCAAACTACTCAAATAACTGTTAACCACAGGGCTGAACAAAAGATCTCTCACTTCGGAACTGAGAAAGCAAAAGGCTTCCAGAAGTTGAGTCCAAATTTTACTTTTACATAAGATATTTATTACAGAAGACCAAGGATGAACTCAATAACGGAAGTGCTCTGAAGACAGGAAGCATTCATACCAGCACAGTTCATACTGTGGGTAACAGGGAACAGTGCACCTGCAGATTCATTTGTTCTCATTTCTGTGAAGGGAAAATTAAATCAATCAACATGAGAAAAGTGGAAGAGAATGGCTAGCAATTTGGGTAGTTTGCTTAATTTCATACTAGGAAAGATTAAGCGAAGAAAAAAATCTTTAAATGATATTTTTAAAGCACTTACAAGTGAATATGGTCTCTTTATACCAAATAACTTGGAAGTATGAACTATCAAATCTTCTAATCTTCTTGCTGATGGAATGGTTGACTTTATTTGAAAGTATGAAGTATAACAATGTAATAATAAGAACGTCTTAAGAAAAGGGTTAGAAAAGAACTCCTTCACTAGTCCTCTTAAAAACAAAATTATAAAATGAAATATGTTAAAGAGTATTTTGAAACAAATAAAAAATTCCCATTACTGTTACAGAGCTTTTAAATTTTTATTTTGGTTTAATTTTTAATAAATATTCACATGTTTGCATAGTTGTCAAAAGGTAAACAGTATTTTAAAATCAGCTTTCTTCATTCTTCATTAAGAATAATTCCATTTTGCTGCACAGTCTTGTAATTATTCTATCTAATAAAAGAGTAATATGCAAATTAACCATCACTCCAATACACCCACAAGCCACACCCACCAGCCACTCAGGAGCGTGTATGCAAATTAACCCAATCAAGATGGCTGCGGCCATGGAGAGAGCAGGAGGCTTGGGTTTCCCCGGCAATGGAGGAAGCCAAGCTTTCCGCACACCCTGGCTGGCCCTGGACTCCACTCAAGGCTACAAAGTTTCAATTATAGAAGATAAATAAATCCCAACAAAAATGGCTGTGGCCACGGAGCAAGCAGGAGGCTTGGCTCCGCTCAAGGCTACAAAGTTTCAATTATAGAAGATAAATAAATCCCAGATACCAGGGCCTCCGCTTGGGTCGCCGGGGGGCATGGCCGGCCTGCAAACCACCACAGGCCCCTCGCCCAGGCCGCCCCACACAACAAGGGAACCCCACCCTGATCTGGGACATCCTTCAGGGCAAACCATCTGGCCCCCACCCATGCACCAGGCCTCTATCCTAGCTAATAAAAGAGTAATATGCAAATTGACCATCACTCCAACACACATGATGGCTGTCCCCATGTGGTCAAAGATGGCTGCCCCCATGTGGACACAAGATGGCCACCACAAGATAGCCAGCAGGGGAGGGCAGTTGTGGGCAATCATGCCAGCAGGGGAGGGCAGTTGGGAGGGACCAGGCCTGCAAGGGAGGGCAGTTGGGGGTGATCAAGCCTGAAGGGGAGGGCAGTTAGGGGTGACCAGGCCAGCAGAGGAGGGAAGTTGGGGGCGACCAGGCCTGCAGGGAAGGGCAGTTGGGGGTGACCCAGGCCTGCAGGGGAGAGCAGTTGGGGGGATCCAGTCCTGCATGGGAGAGCAGTTGAGGGGGGACCAGGCTTGCAGGGGAGGGCAGTTAGGGGTGACCAGGCCTGCAGGGGAGGGCAGTTAGGGGGGACCAGGCCTGCAGGGGAGGGCAGTTAGGGGAAAACAGGCTGGCAGGAGAGCAGTTAGGCATCAATCAGGCTGGCAGGCAGAAGCGGTTAGGGGCAATCAGAAAGGCAGGCAGGCGAGTAGTTGGGAGCCAGCAGTCCTGGATTGTGAGAGGGATGTCCGACTGCCCATTTAGGCCTGATCCTACCGGGATCAGGCCTAAACGGGCAGTCGGTCATCCCTCGAGGGGTCCCAAATTGGAGAAGGTGCAGGCTGGGCTGAGGGACACACACCCCCGTGCATGAATTTCGTGCCCCGGGCCTCTAGTAATAGGATAATGAGTTTTCTAGTAAGTGGGTATACTTTACTAAAACATTTTTGTATTGTTGACTACTAAAAGTGGTTCCAATTTTTTGTTATTAGAATTGACATGCCAATGAACACCTTTATTTACATAACAATTTTCTGAATATAAATTATTTATTGGAGTAAGTTTCTAGAATAATGTGTAAAAACTTATGAACATTTTTATCTTGCTAAAGATTTCAAATTACTTTTCAAAAGATCAAACCAAATTATATTGCAATAAATTTTGCCAACATAAAATATATATAATTGTTTATTTTGCTAAGTTAAACTGAAACCTCATGTTCCATTTCTTTGAATTTTTATAACTATTGAGGTTGAACTGCACACATATTATATGTATAGTGCTAATTGTATTTACTCTCGCTCATCATCTCTCTTTTCCGCTTTTTTGTAACTTATATCCAGATAGCTGGAGAAAAATCATGAGTCAGGGAAAATTGAAATGCTAATAAATTAATAATTACCAACTTCAAATGAGTTTTCTAGGCTGGAAATATTGTTCTGACTTACCAGTAAGTTCCTTCTAATTCTCCTTAATGACTATTTTTTTTTTAAAGTCTTCCCCACTCTCCTCAAATTTCCCTCTACCCTCTCTACTTCCCTTGCTCTCTGCTGATGAGTTGCCTCATATCTTATTAAGAATATAGAAGCCAGTAAATAGTCCACTGTCCGGTTCATTAATTCATTAGCATTCACACTAATCTTTGTATTCCCTTTTATTATAAGAGTTCAAGTTAAAAGGCCATTTGCACTACATATGGGAGGTATTCCATTTTCTCTCATCTTCTCAAGTACTTCACAGCACTGAATTTTCTACAACCCATCTAGTCCATATGAATTATTCCCCTCAAAATTCAAACTTACTCTAGACTAGTAACTCCTAGTTTAAAAGTATACACATAACATGAAACCCTCCCTTGATTCCTGCCTATCTTCTTTATCCACTTCATGACTGAGCTTTTCAAAATTATCTTCATCCATCCTTTCCATTTCAAGTCCCATTCACTCTGTAAGCTGCTCCCATCAGGTTTCCCTCACCCCAACCCCTTTCCCACTGCCCTGAACTACTCCTGCTGAAGGTGGCGAGCCATCTCCTCGTCAGCACAGCCTAGCAATCATTTTTGTCTCCATATTTCTAGGCCCTTTCCTTCTTTAAAAAAAAAAAAGCAAACAAAAAACTATTTGTTTTTATGCTTCTATGCTGCTACAGCCTCATAATCTTCTACCAGAGTGTATTTAACGGGCTCCCCTTCTTTAATCTGATTTCTAAATATTCTATTAGTTTCATTTATCAGTGGTGCATGCAACTACATGAAGGATTGGTCTCAAATTTTTGGTCTCATAATAGCAATATGAGTCGCAGCAGTCAGGACCTCTGTAAGGCTTACCATGTGCCAGACACTATTGTAGGGCACTGTTTTACATGTATGAGTTTATGCTCCTCATAAATCTGTGAGATAACCCTTATTGCTATTCCCATAGCGTGAAAGAGGAAACTGAGGCACTGAGAGGTTAAGTATCATTTCCCCAAAGTCACGTGATCAGTAATTTGTGATGCCCCTGGCTGAGTTAATGCTGGAACTTTAGAGTAGGCAAGTTAAATAATGTCTTACCAATTGACCTTAAGTGAGCAAAATTGAATGAACACCTTGTAAAGGAGCAGGAAGCAATGGAACATTTTGTATTGAATGGGAACAAGTAAGTCAAGCATCAATGACTAGGTCTAATTGATTCTGATTGAATGAAATGATTTCTTATTACTCTGTCCTTTTGAAAGAGAAATAGTCTTGCTTTAGTGTTTTACATTTTTCCCTCGTTCACATATTTACTCGTTTATTTCATACACATTTCCTAAGCACCTTCTGTCACCTGTCTCTGTTGAAAGTCTTGGAAGTTTCAGTGATGAACAAGAAAACACAAAGTCCTTATTCTTAGGCAAATACCCCAGAGATGGGGGGAGATGAGTAAACATGTCAACAGATTTCACAGAGTGACTGACATGCAACTGGACAATGGGGTAGAGAGGCACTGAGGAGGCAGGTCTCTGTGGTCAAGATAGTAGTGATGGCATTCTAACGGAGACCTTACTGATCAGAGGGACGTTGGATGGGGTAGAAGAATCAGCAAGTGCAAAGCTGGGAGACAGCAACAATCCAAACTGGTTGCATCTGAAACTGGAGAAAGACTCATGTACCCAGAACCGGATGAAGGTCGGGGAAAGACATAGGAAGTGGCCAGTGCACTTGGTGCCTGTGAGCCTTGTTAGGTGGTTTATACTTGAGTATCTTCATGCTAGATTGATGGCCTTTAAAGTTTAGAAGCAAGCCAAGGATATGCTATGATCTGAGTTTTAAAGATTATCTTGACTGTTGGATCTCCTATAAAAACAAACAGCTGCGCCTCTATGAAGTACAGATAATAAATTTTAAGAAGCCCAACAAGCTCTTAAATAGTTGGCTCACTAATTATCATCATTAGTCTCAACTAGACTGCATTAATATATACGTGGTGACCCTGAGGTCCTGGGCATATTAGATTAGGGAGCTCCAGGCATTTTCAAATTATTGCTTTTAAAATTTCTCAAACCTGATGAGGTTCAGGAATATTATTTTATTCCTGGGGGCTAAATGAAAGGGTTACAGTAAGAAAAGAGGATATGAAAGGTGGGTTCTTCTCTATTCTCCCTTTCTGTGGGAGAAGTTATGGGTGACGCATTGCTTAAATTTCAGAACTAGTTCAATCCTATAAGTATTTGCTACAAAACTGTGTTAGGAATTGAGCCGAGACTGGGAATGCACAGTGAATAATTAATACTGAGCAGCTATTACTAATAAGAGGCAAGCACTATTACATCATTTACACACTAACCCTGTGGGCTGGGTACATTTATTATCCCATTTTCCAGATGAGAAATCTGATGCTTTTAACAGGCTCAGGTGATTTCCCTAAGGTTGCACAGCTAGTCAGGGGTGTAGACAGTATGTGGACTCAGGAGAGCTGATATCAGCACCAACTCTCTTAAACACCATGCTCCCCTTGTCTGCCAGGACCCCTCTGGTGAAGTTCCAGTGTGGAGGTATAGATATGTGAAACTGACCCTGACTGCCTGGCACACACGATATGCTTGAGAAGGCCTGAGTGTATGTAAGATGCACTTGGGATAGAGAAGACTGTGAATGAGGTCACAAAACATGCTGTCTGTACTAAGGGGCAGCAGGAGGAACTAGCCCAGGGCAGAGGGGAGGCTGCCAGCAGATGGGGAGGGCCAAGAGCAATGTATCTCTATTTCTTCGTAATTATTAAGTTACATCTACTCCACAATATCCAAAAGAAGTCGTGGCATAATGGACAGTTTGTGGACACATCGTAGCTTGAACCATGCATGGCAGATGTCAAAGAGGACAACATTGGCATCTAAGCATTCCATTTTTCTTTAGACTTAAAGCAAAGCAGTTTTATGATCTGTGTAATTTAGGGAAGTCTTCAGAGAACATACTGAAAGCACACTATCTCAGAGGAGAGCAGTTTCACAAAGATCGACCAGCAGAAGCTAGTCCAATCACAGCAATCGGTTGGTGAGATTTGCACTGAAATATCATCCCGCATGCCGTGTGTGTTTTTAAAACATTCTTCTAGAAGAAGGCTCCTAGAGTTAATCAATTCGCAAAGAGAGGTAGACCCACACTGATGTGGCAGAAAGAGCTTTGCTCTAGAATTGGATCCGTTTAGGTTTTGCTACTTACCCTCTTTCTGAGCACGTTTCCTATCTGCAGTCCAGGATAACACCATTACAGAGGATATGGTTAAACTGAATGACACACGTAAGTGCTATAGCCTTCCTGACTGGAAGAACACGCCTAGTAAATGTCCAGTGATCTGCAAATACTCTGCTTCCTTGAAATGGATGAAACCTGTTCTCATGTCCTTCTCTATTTCTTAGCCAGTGGTCTAAATATCAAGGCAATATTTAGTTAAAAAGTATTCTTGTCCTTTCACTGTCCACTTGTATTTGCAACATATGCTCCTTGATGAATCAGGTGTCAACATTATATTTATCACTTACCAGGCATCCTCAAACTACGGCCCGCGGGCCACATGCGGCCCGCCGAGGACATTTATCCGGCCCGCCGGGTGCCGCTGCCTGTCCTGCTTAGCAGCCAACTCGTCCCGGGCCCGCAGTGCGCATAGCAATTTGTTCATAGTGTTTTTTTTTAAACTATAGTCCAGCCCTCCAACGGTCTGAGGGACAGTGAACTGGCCCCCTCTTTAAAAAGTTTGAGGACCCCTGAAAACCATTACTGTTCATATGTTTAAGATAGTTTGATGTGAGCCCTGGCCAGTGTGGCTCAGTTGGTTGGTCATTGTCCTGTGCACTGAGAGGTTGCTGGTTTGATTTCCAGTCAGGGCACATGCCCAGTTGTAGGCTCAGTCCCCAGTAGGGAGTATGCAGGGGCAGCAGATCAATGGTTCTCTTCTCTCGTTGATGTTTCTCTCTCCCTCTCCCTTCTTTTCTCTACCTCAAATCAATAAAAACATATTTTTAAAAAGGATATTTCAGTGTGAGGTCAATCATTACACACAGGGACAGCTCTGCTGGCTTTGTAAGATTTCAATGAGATATAAAATACATCCTAATCAGAATTAAATTTCAAATAAGAGGACAGCAATGGCTTAAGATGTTGTTAGGAAAACCTTTCCTTTTTGTACAAAATGTTATTTTACTTTGCTTGTGGGGGGGGAGTTGAGGGGGAGGTAAGTGTGTTTTCTTTCATTAGTAATGCATATTTACAAATATCCTCTTCTGAAAGTGCCAAAGGGAAGCACTGCTTTGCCTGCAGGCCCCCAGACTCTAATGATCTAAAATGCAGATAAAGTCAGCACTGCCCTCGTGGCCACCAGGAAGTGATCTGTGTGCCAGCTGTATATTTAAGCAACGGGTTTGCAAGCACAGCACATAAGTGGTGAAAGTCAAAATGATGCCAAACGTGAGTGAACACAGCATTGTTGGACATAATAGACATTACAGGGACAGTGTAAGGGTGAAAAATAATTATAATAGTGTTTGGGTGCAGAAGAGGCATTCATTGCCTCATTTAATGCAAGCTATTAGGTAATATAACTGAGTTTGGGGGATGCGATGACAGACAACTAAAAAGCAAATAAGTGGTTCACAGCATTTGCATGTAATTCCAGATTTTATTAATATAAAGTCCAATCAAAAGTTGTTAGTTGGCACAAACAACTCAGAAAAATTGTTACAGAAGAATTATAGTTCTTCTGGAAACTACCCCCCCTAAAGAGGAGAAAGAACATTTCAATGTGGTCAGAATTTAGATCAAAACTGTGTATCTATGATGGTGTCTCCACCAGGTCTTGATTTGACTGGGGTTGAAATTCCAGACCCTACTGTCCCCATCACAGGCTTGAAACCCTGGCAGATAATGAAGTGTAACTTATAGTTGAAGAACCTCAGATACGTATCTCTAAAATGGGTATATTAATACCATCTGACAAGAACATTGTGAAGATTGAGTAAGAGAGCACAAATTAAACTCTCTTGGCACCAATAGCCAAGTACTCAATCTTTTCCCCTTTCATTTCTCTTTTCACTTCTTTCTTCCCACATTTCCTTCCCTGCCCCGAGTTCTCACTGTTTCATGTCCCACAATGCAGAAGTCATTGAAATGCTTCCCCTCAGATAGTCTATCATATAACTTCTAGCAAAATAAACAGAGAAAGCCTAAGAAATTAGTGAGGTAAACAGTGCATTATTAGTTCATTCCAATAATCTGGTTTGTCCCGAAATGTAACTATTTATTCTTCTTTACTGCTAGTTGCTTGTCACCCATGGACACACATTGGGTGTGTATCAAACATATTAAATACTGGAAAATTATCTCTGGTGCTCATCTGGGTTCTATTTATATACCATAGCTGTCCTAAAACTATATGATTATTATTTCTATCCTTCTTCTGTTTTTAATACCCTCAAAACCTCTAATTAATTGCCATTGCATTCATTCTTCTTTGTTTCCTCACTGATTGTAACAAGTATCATCTGACTCCTAAGCTAAGGAAATGGGCTGAGTATGAGGAAGGTCGAGGGGGGGAATAGGATGCATACGGTAAGACAGAAGTAGTAGAAGCTTTACCAGTAATAACACGAGTGACATTTGAGTTCATTAGTTAGTGGTCAGGAAAATTTTGTCATGTGTTGCCATTAATAGGCCAACTAGAGTAATTAGGCTCACACACCATAAAAAAGCAGAGTGGAAAATCTATTGTTCCTATAAGCCTCTGCTTGTTAACAGAGCAGTTTGCTCCTAGTTTATGCAATAATAACAATTTTAGTGGTCAAGTTTAAATATCACCAGTGTAAGGGATGTGAGTCTACTATACTTCCTTCACAAATTTAGTATTACAGCGATATAAGTTCCACAGGGAAAATATGAATTAGGATGAAGGCAAATTTATGCAAAGTACAATAACGGGTTTCTGCTCCAGAGAATTAAAAGAGCTTGCTCACTACGTCTTGGCACACCCCTCTTTGTGTGCAGTCAGCTTTCCTTATCTCTGTGCTATAGAGAAAGCCTCTATCATCGTCAGAATCATCAGGCAGAGCGAGAAGCTCACTTGCTTAGGATTAGTGCTTTTTCTTCCCTTCTTAGCAAAGAATAGAACATCGAATACAAAAAATAAAATCCAACTTTTGTTTTTTTAAAAGAAATAGTAGATTAGCCCAGCCAGTGTGGCTCAGTGATTGAGTATCAAACTATGAACCAGGAGGTCACAGCTGGATTCCTGGTCCGGGCACATGCCTGGGCTCAATCCCCAGTGGGGGTTGTGCAGGAGGCAGTTGATCAGTGATTCTCTCTCATCATTGATGTTTCTATTTCTCTCTCCCTCTCCCTTCCTCTCTGAAATCAATAAAAAATGTTTTTTTAAAATAGTAAATTGAAGGTTGCAGGTTCAAATCCTGGTCAGAGCATGTGCTTGGGTGGCAGGTTCAATCCCTGGTCTGGTTATGTAGGGAGGGCAACTGAGAGATGTTCTTTCTCCTTTCCTCTCTGTAAAATCAGTAAACATATCCTCGGGTGAGGATAAAAAAATAGTAACTTGCCCTAACTGGTTTGGCTCAGTGGATAGAGCGTCGGCCTGCGGACTCAAGGGTCCCAGGTTCGATTCCGGTCAAGGGCATGTACCTTGGTTACAGGTACATACCCAGAAGGGAGTGTGCAGGAGGCAGTTGACCAATGTTTCTCTCTCATCGATGTTTCTAACTCTCTATCTCTCTCCCTTCCTCTCAGTAAAAAAATCAATAAAATATATTTTTAAAAGATAGTAACTTAAGGAATGTTAGAAAATTAATTGTTTACTAACTGTGGAAAATGGTCAATAACTACTAAATACTGCCCCATGTAAATGAAACGGAGTTTCGTTTTGTTATCTGATTCTAATGTGAAATGCATTCATGTTCAGGAATCATTTCAAAGCAAATTTTTAGGTACTTGAATAACTTTAATAATGAGTAGTAATATCTGTTTATTTTAGTTTACATAACTGCTAAATATAAAACAATACAATTCAGACTTTTTTACTTTTTCATATTAATTTTGCATATGAGACCAAGAAAACAGTGCTTTCTGTCATATTTTAGTTTTTGCTTAACTACTACTGTCCAAATTCTTGACAGCCAGTATTTCCTGTTCGTGTCTCTTTGGAACAAATCCCTTGCCTATCATGCCACACAAAGAACCAACAGCCGTAGGAGGCTTTTCAAGGAAGTCGTTGCTATTAATTCATCCCTCAACTATGACCCAATTTAGCAATGAAATGATGTTGAAATTCACAGTTTCTTCTTAGTGCATTAATAACTTCGGTGGGCTTGTCTTTTTTGAGATGACAGGGTGGCATCTACATGAACACACACGAACACACGCACCATCTTGACCTCCACTTCCCATCTGCAGTGCCCACTGAAGTTCCCCTGCCATCGCCAACACCTACACCAAGGCTGCTTTATCCATCTCCTTTTCCCCGTTAGCTGCTGTGGGTTCTGGAAACAGGGAGCAACTTTCATGTCCTCTTTAGTAAACCTACATCCAAGGTATGAACTTAGAAGGAAGGATTTTTACTTCTGCTTCCTGGAATCTTGAGCCATTCATACAATTGCTTCTCTCCAACTCTACGGCTTGCAGGACTAATTGTATGGTTGGAGAGGCAGAACAGTTCTGATGTCTAAAGATGTCTCCCATCCTCCTCACTGATGCTTGACAGTCAATGCTAATCCCTTTATCTCTGGACCTCATTCCCGCAGCTTTCTTAAATCTTTTTTCCCACTGAAATCCAAATACCATCATACTTTAAGATCTTAGTCATTCTTCCTCAGCCTGAATGATCCAAAAGCAAGTGCTGATGATGTGCAGGAAGGAAGAGAACTTGGGGCCTAAGCTTTCTGCAGAGAGCATTAGGTAACACAGAGGACAGAGGGATAACTAGACTCACAGGGAAAAGAAGCTCAGAAAGTGGAGCTCGATGCAACAAGCAAACAGCACCGTTTTGCCCAAGGTCTATTCTAATTAGTTAGAAAGGGAAGTTCTGAGGATGACCGCTATCCTTGTGTAAAAGTTTGCCTGAGAAGCGTAACATGAATGCTCTGTGCCTCCTGCATGTTACAGAATGTGTAACAGGATTCAGAGAGGGGAAGGCCCACACAGATTCCCTCCCACATGGCCTCAGCCATGCACCATTTTAAAGCCTGCCCACTTGGAGCTTCAGAAACTGGAGTGTAGAAATCTGGTTCATCTGATTTTAAACTTCTTGTTTCCCAAATCTGAAAGAATCTTTATTTTAAAGCTAGGCTCTTTGAAAAGACCACACAAAGACTATAAAATTGCACAACCAGTGTGGCTCAGTGGTTGAGCATGGACCCATGAACCAAGAGGACATGGTTCAATTCCCAGTCAGGGCACATGCCCAGGTTGCTGGCTCGAGCCCCAGTAGGGGGCATGCAGGAGGCAGCCCATCAATGATTCTCTCTCATCATTGATGTTTCTCTCTCTCTCTCCCTCTCCTTTCCTCTATCTGAAATCAATAAAAACACATTCAAAAAAGACTGTAAAATTATTCACTGCAAAGAACCTAACACTACTGTAATATATTGTGTACAATATATTGACTGTTTCTCATAAGTAAAAATTTATGTATTCCATAATCTAAAATTTATACATGATTTTGGTGTCAACTATAAGATCCTCTTTTACAAATTCAGTGAAATTCTTTGCTACAAAAATATGTTTCTGCCTTAAGTCATTGTTTCCATATTGGTGGCATCCACATTCCCCAGCAGGTTAATTTTCACTCTGGGGAACTTCCAGTAAGCTACTTCCTTAAACCTGGATAAAATATACAAACTGCAGAGAATTCTCCACTTCTATTCATAATTGTAAAATGTTTGACTAAAAGTGCACTGTCCCCATCAGAGATTTCTGTAGCTCGCTCTCTTCCTAATAAACCAACTTCCTTCTTATGTCAATATTACGCTTCTGGATTTAAATATCTGTGATTCTCCTCCAATGTGCTTCCTGGTAAAGAATTCTTCCATTCGCATTCTTAGTGGGAGAAGTGGTATTTCTGTGGGAAGAGGAGCATTTCCCCTGATACTTAGCTGCCAGTACTTGAGTACACATCCTCGGTTGCATAATCACAACCCTGGCCTGATATCAATAGTGGGATTAAAACCCACTTTGCATTTCACTGTGATTAAAATGTTTACATCACTTTCTCTTGGTTTTAGAGATGGCATATAGAATCCAGTGCAGATGAGGCCCATAATTCTGCCTCTGTCTCATGATCTTAGACTCTTGCTTTCAGCTTCTTTATAAATGCAACCTCGCCAGTTACTAGCCCCAGGTTTGTTTACTGCCGTTAGTTCCTGACAACTCAGTATTATGAAGCATGAAGTTATTTCTTTGCTAAGCCTGTGAGCTATTTCTCGCCCCTCCCCTCAGCCCACTCGTGTTCTGCGCCTATTTAAATTAGTATCTGTCAATAGTCCGTTGGGTTTGTTTTGTTGGTGGACTGGCTGTTGTCCAAGGTTTTGTTGTGGATCTTGTGTGTTTAAAGATGACCTTTTGGTGATGTTATAAAACCTCTCAAGCAAAGGAAAACAGATGTGCTCATATAGCCCTCGTCTAAGGACTGTACAGACAAGCCAGCTGTTTTAAAACAGAACGGCTTGATAGAAAGCATATTACATCTGCACCTGCATATTTCCCGCTTCCAGAACTAACAATCAGCTCTACAGCACGTCAGAGAAAATCAAAAGAAGCCAGTAATGAAACTCTTCTGCCAGATACTTGAACAGTATTAGTATACAGACCTGCTACTTCTAATAATCACCTAATGATAGTGGCCAAGGAACCAACTCAATAAAACAACTAATTCTTCTGTGAGAAAAAAAGAATGATTCCACTGAGAGTGCTGGACATGGACATGGAGTGTCAGACCTGGGAGAATGTTGGAAGTCTCCATTTAAAAAGGAGGAATACGCGGTCTACGATGGGTAAGTGACTTGTTCAAGCCAGAAACAGGACTAGGACCAGAGCAGGGGTTGCCTGCCTCCCATCCAGTTCCTGAGCTTATTCTTTGGATTTGTTGAGTGAGAGACCACATGACTGGGATTGTTTCCATTGTCACTAATAGAAGCAAGCCAGTGAAACTTGTCAAAAATTAGTTAATCTAGTATTCCCAAAGACATAGAGCTTTGAAGGCTTTTAAAAAAAAACAACTGGAAATGGTAATTAGCTAGATAATGCATATATATTTCAAATTCAAAAGAATACAGTTTTTAAGTTTTGAGTTTTTCTTTCCCAATTATATATGATGACATAAAAGTAGAACATTTGTAGTTAATCAGATAGCCTATCTAATAAAGACAGAATATGCAAATTGACCGTCACACCGCCACAAAGATGGCAGCACCCAGTCCCCTCAGCCCCGTTGGAGATTACTATGGCAAGTGGACCGAGAAGGTTTCCAGCAAGTGTGAGAAGCAAGAGTGAGAAGCAAGGGAGAGAAGCAAACCTTGGTGGGATCGAGGGAAAGCTGGCAGGCTCAGGGCTGCTGCCACCAGGAGAGGCCCTCGGAGTTCGGTTCTGAAACCGCAGGGACCCGCTCCAGCTCAGGCTGGGGGGGAAGCGCCTCTGCCGCTGCCAAGCACCAGGTCCCTGGTTAAGGCAGTGGGTCCAAGTCTCAGCCACGGGGCCTGGCGGGGCTGTCTCACCCCAGACCATCGTGGCTGAGCTCTGGCAGGGGCGGCGAGCGCTCCGGGATCACTGTCTGCCCCCGGGCCACCTGCGGACACCAGTGGAGCAGGTGCAGGTTGAACATTTTAAGGAAAATGGGACACCTGCGCCCCCGTGCACCCCGGTCTCCTGTGAGGAGAGGGCAGCGGGATCCGGGCGCAGCCTCGGGACCCCGTTAGGAGGCACTGGGGCTCAGGAGGGGCTGGGAGCAGAGGGCCCTGGTTGCCGGGCTGACAGCAGGACGGACCCGAGGTGACTCCAGTCACTGTCACCTGCCCAGCACTGGGCCACAGGCCCTTACTCCGGAGCTCAGCCATAGGAGGCGCCAGCCCCAGGATGTTTTTCCTGTTATCTGACTGGAAGTACAGGAGGCAGTTGAATTAGAGTCATGATTGTTATTTAATTTCTCCAAACTCAGAGCTATTTTCTTTCCAAACACATCGGGGGCCAGGAAACGTTCAAAGAACTGGGGAACCATTCCCAAATTAGGAAGGGAAGCCACAGGGTGTATATTATTGCTATGAATACAGTATTTCCTACTACTTACAACATATACAATGTAATGTATTAGATGCCTTCCTATCGCATGAAGTAAGTGTTCTCATAGAGTAATACTGGTAGATATGTTATAGTTATGGCGGTATGTCATATCCTATCTATACTAATAAAAGGGTAATATGATAATTAGAGCAGAGACCTTCTGAGAGACCTTCCGGACAAAGCCATGATGACAGGGCCGAGGCAGAGGCGGTTAGGGGCGATCAGGCCAGGAGGGGAGAGCAGTTGGGGGTGATCAGGCTGGCGGGGGTGGGCAGTTGGGGGTGAGCAGGCCGGCGGGGCCGGGGGCAATTGGAGGTGAGCAGGCCGGTGGGGGACAGTTAGGGGTGATCAGGCCGGCAAGGGGGGGCAGTTGGGGGCAAGCAGGCCAGCATGCAGAGTGGTTAGGGGCAATCAAGCAGGCAGGCAGGTGAGTGGTTAGGAGCCAGCAGTCCTGGATTGCGAGAGGGATATCCAACTGCTGGTTTAGGCCCAATCGGGCCTAAACCAGCAGTCAGACATCCCCCAAGGGTTCCCAGATTGGAGAGGGTGCAGGCTGGGCTGAGGGACACCACCACCGCCACCACCCCCGTGCATGAATTTTGTGCACCGGACCAATAGTATTTATAATATTTACTTATTTTTGTAAGTATCTTCCTGTGTATGTCTCTAGAGTTTTAAAGATAATAAATGGGCATAGAACTATTATGCATTTTCAAGCCAACCCTGATAAATAATCCTCTTAAGTGCCCTGAATTATATAAAAACTAAAAGTCCCATTGTTCTATCTATTCTATGGAAAGTGGTTCAGGTTCAGCCATGAAGTAAGGGCCCACCCTTCTCAGACACTATTCTTAGATGAAAAACTCATTTTCCCAGGATGTGTTGTCTTTTTACAAAGATTTATCTCAAAGAACTGGCTTTTTTAAGGTTTTGATTACTTTTCACCTTTGTTCCCATGCATGTTCATGTTAAGGGTGCCGGATTCTGTTGCCAAGCAACCCCGTAGTCTCAATGGGGCATGATGATGAACTAATAATTATTGTAAATATGCTTGTTTGTATGTGGTTCCTTTAAGAATGTTCTTGTGCTTTTGTCTAAGAGGCTTTTGTGTAAGCGGCTGTGTGAGCGGGTTCTCCCTTTCAATTCACAGTTGTCTGTGATGTAAGTGGTAGAATGGGTTTTCCAGGAGAGCTGGAGGGATGCCCACGGTGCCCTGGGGAGCACGGGCCTCACTTCCTCCCAGTAGGAGTTTTGTTCTGGAAAAGGGTAAAACCAGTCTGATGATAAATTGAGGAATTCACCAAAGGATTTCATAGGAGTGTGAGGACCAAAAGTATTCCTTTAGTTGGCTAGATTCATTTTTATTTCTTCTCCCCACAAATTCTTAAGAAAAACTGTCATCATGTTATTTTGAAAAATAAGTTTCATATAAGCCTAATAGGGCTATTTGAATTTTATCAGGCTTTCAGATAAACTAAATTGTTCATTCAATTCTTCCCACCCTGCTTGCTCTTGTCCCAGACATCCCTCCCCCATTCAGGAATAGCCCCCTCCTTTAAACAGTGTCTTTAACCAGGAGGGCTGGCACCAGGGACTTAAGGGGATTACAGCACATCTCTAGCACGTAGAATTAATAAATAGCATTCCCAAACTGTATCTGAAAAAAACAAAAAGATTGATCTTTGAAGCAACCCTTTTCAGTGATAACGGAATCAAACATACAATTATATTTCCTTACTGAAGAAGCACAGAGACTGTCCTAAGTTCTGGAGAAGAGCCCTACTAATGTCACTCAGTGTCCATCCGATGCACAGCTGATGGTGCTGGCAAGAGACAGTGTCTCTGTGGTGATACCACAGTCAAAAGTTTTGGAAGGTACCCTAAAATATCACCTGCCTGCTTTAGAACATCCTTGTTTCTAGCGTTGTATCGATTTATATATATTTTGAGAATGATCTCTTCTTAGGGGTATCATCTAATACGCAAAGTTAATGTTTTGACTATTTTTCCCTTCCTCTAAAATTATTACAATCTAAGTTTAAGGCAGCCAATTTAATGGCTTTATAACTTGTGACCAGAAAGGTGAGGGCTGAAATCTTGGCTCGCAGTTTGTAGCTATATGGCCACTGCAGGGGTCAGCTTCCTTACTTACAAAGTGTGGTTTGCCATGCTTTCCTCTCAGATAAAGGATTAACTCTCGTATGTTAACATGGTGTCTACCATCCAGCATGCATTAAACGTGAGCCCCTTCCCTATCTTCCCCAGTGTCTCCACTTCCCATGTTCTAGGATTTACTAGAAAAGTTGGTGCCTTTTAGGAATACCTGGCCTCAGATCAATTCCTTTGCAACCTTCATTTTACTAAAGGCTTGAAATTCTTTTGTAATTCCTACATCCTTATTTCCCACGTCAGCTACCTATCTCTGAGTTTTTTAGAATTCAGTTGATCTTAGCAGACATTGATTGAGGCACTGTGAGGGAAGGGGCATTACAGTAGGTCCTGAGGTTAGAAATGTAAGCAGGATGGCTGTCCTTGTGAAGCTTGTGGATTAGTGTCCAAAATTGCAATTTGACCTAGTAAGTTCTATGATATTGGCAAGCCTGGGCCACCCTGAGGATACATAAGTGAAATATCTAAATCAGATTCAGGAGGAGGGGAGATTCAGGAACTTCCTGTTCTCATGGACTTTTCTCTGTCGCTGGCAAGCAGATCTGCACCTGTGTTCCAGGGTTGAGTTGACCAAGATGGCCTTAAACTTCATTCTCCCTGCCAAAGAGCCCTGGAACTTCCCTCACTTACAGCATTTACTTTAGAAACCTTGCAGTTGTAAATTCTTTCTCTGCCCCTTTGACATGTAAATCCTCTTCCAGCCTTTAGCCAGTAAGGGATGTCTTCCTAAGAGCCTGGGAACCATCTTTTAGAAATACAATCATTAGGGAAGAAAATGCAATCATTAGGGAAGATAGAACTCCCATTCTCTGTGGGAAGGTACGAGCCCAACTTCAAATAAGTGCAGTAATTATCAAACTCAGATGGCGCCAGCACTCAGACCAGTCCCCACTCCAAGACTATTTCACTGGCTCACCCCAGGGCTGAAACACTCCTCCGTTTGTTTCAGCAGAATTGAGTCCAGTCTTTCTCCCCTCTTGCAACAGTCTTTTTTTTTTTTTTTTTTTTTAATATATTTTATTGATTTTTTACAGAGAGGAAGGGAGAGGGATAGAGCTAGAAACATCGATCAGCTGCCTCCTGCACACCCCCCACTGGGGATGTGCCCGCAACCAAGGCACATGCCCTTGACCGGAATCGAACCCGGGACCCTTCAGTCCACAGGCCGACGCTCTATCCACCGAGCCAAACCGGTTTGGGCGCCTTGCAATAGTCTTAAGTAAACCTTCCCTGGCCTGTTTAAGCCTCCTCTTTAACAGGATGCACGCAGGTTTCCTACAAGGGGGAAACTGACTTTTGCTCAGTATTGCTGCCTAGCACTTGGCCAACCTTTGGAATTGCTGCTTAAAATAGGCCCGTGGTCGGCAAACTGTGGCTCGCGAGCCACATGCAGCTCTTTGGCCCCTTGAGTGTGGCTCTTCCACAAAATACCACGGCCTGGGCGAGTCTATTTTGAAGAAGTGGCATTAGAAGAAATTTAAGTTTAAAAAATTTGGCTCTCAAAAGAAATTTCAATCGTTGTACTGTTGATATTTGGCTCTGTTGACTAATGAGTTTGCCCACCACTGAAAAAGGCCGATCATGTCAATGTCTAGAGGGAAATGTTTTCAATGGCTCTGAACTCTTTCACCAGTAATAAATGAAGCCTCCAAGTTCATTCAGTATCTTATAATTGTAATCAGAATTATTATTTCAAAAATATTTCTTTACACTTACACACTCAATGTGCCTTTCCCTCAAAGAGACTGTGAGCAGGCTAACGTAGTCACTCTTCCTGGTAACTGCAGGCTCATTTTGGGGGCATTTCAATGACGTCAAGCGTTCAGAATCCTGAGCAAACTTGGGAGCTGCTCCTCATGTTCACCATCTATAAGTTACTCAACCAGAACTCTCCCTGCTGTGCTCCCCATGAAGCTCCTTACAGGATGAGCGCAGGCCTCATGGGTGGAAACAATTAAGAGAAGACTTTGCCTAATAGATGGTTTTAGCCAAAATTTTGAATTCTAAAAATGGATGGAAATTTCTAAAACATTATAATAAATTATAAATTATCTTCAAGAAAGGCCCGGCCAGCCCTACCTGGTGTGGCTCCGTGGATAGAGCGTCAGCCTGCAAACTGAAAGATCCCAGGTTCCATTCCGGTCAAGGGCACATGCCCGGGGGTGTGGGCTCGATCCCCAATATGGAGGCATGCAGAAGGCAGCCAATCAATGCTTCTCTCTCATCACTGATGTTTCTATCTCTCTCTCCCTCTTCTTTCCTCTCTGAAATCAATAAAAATATTTTTTAAAGCCCTAAAGGTAACATTTACTTTTTTAAAAAAATTACCTTTAAGAAAGATGCATAATAAAACTTTCTAAAGATTGCTGTAGGAATTAAGCTTAAATTAAATTTAATTCTAAGAAATAAAAATATTTATGTCACTTTGATACCTTTTTTCATTATAAAATTTATAAATCATAATTTTTCTTCTAACGTGCACATCTGTGGTACCAGCTTTTTCCCATTCCAAAAGAAAGTTTTAATAACATAAGGACATTTCGTACAAAATATGGCACCTTAATTTAAAGAAATATGGGAGAGTGACTTTAATTACCTCCTCATGCAACATGGAAATTCATTATTTCAAACTTTCTTGGACAGTTTTTTAAAAGGTGCCAGTCATCTAACTCACACAAGCATCCATCTACATGCATCTTTCGTTCTGGAGAACAGATTTATATTGATGAAAATAAGTGGTAATCAAGGTTAGTGTGTTACTTTTATGTAGTTGTGATTTAAGATATAGTAGAAATGCGGTTTTAACATAAAATATGTACTTTTTTCAAACATACTGGACACTCATACAACCATCTCACAGTGCATACATTTGTCCATTATATGAGGCTTAGAATATACTTTACTACTTCAGTGAGTTGAATATTATGTTTTATAATTACACTTTTGCTTTTATCATATGTTGTGGATGCAGAGTCTTTGATCAGAAACATATCCCTACATTATAATAGTATCATTATTGGAAAATGCAGCCCGGGCAGTGTAGCTCAGTGGTTGAGCATCAACCCATGAATCAAGAGGTCACCGGTTTGATTCCTATTCAGGGCACATGCCAGGGTTGTGAGCGCGACCCCAGTAGGGGCATGCAGAAGGCAGCCAATCGATGTTTCTGTCTCTCTCTCCCTCTCCCTTTTTCTCTCTGAAATCAATTAAAAAACATTTTAAAAAGAAGAAAATGCAATATTCTTTTCATATAAAATGTAACATGACTCTAGAACAGGTTTTCAGCAAAAGAAGGGAATTGCATGAATTTGGCTTCTGCTGGCAGGAGTGTTTCTCCTTGTTAATTTTCCAGTCTTTACATGCACATAACAGTTTACTGCTCTTAAGGAAATCCAGCTTTCTTTCCCCTCAATGTTTCTTCCCACAAAATACTTGGCAAACACATAGCTATTAGCTCCATATGAACTGCGTGTATGTACCAAAATTTCTTCACAAGCCCACTTACCCCAGGTACTGAGGCATTTGTCCAGGCTCCAAACTAATCAGTTGAAGAGCTAAGTGTGCAAAAATCCCTAAACACACTAGATTCCAATAAGCTGCATTTTTTACTAACTTCATATCACTTAGAAAGTTCAGACTGGGTCTTTATGGTGAGTTTCTTTAATTAACAATGCTTAAGAGTGTACTTTAAATGCAGTTATATTATGAAACTGTGATAAGAAATGCAATAAGAATATTGGCAAGGAAAGGACACATGTGCCCTGATTGTTTTCTGATGAAGAGAGCATCTCAACCCTATAATGAGGTTATTAATATATTATATGTTTCCAATAGTAAGTTCTTATCTTTTGAAAGAGAGCATTAAACATTATGTCTGTGCTGTTTAATCCTTTTTAACTTGAGATATACCTTTAGAAATAATACGTTTTTGCTAATAATAGTTTGAGAGATTTCAGCTTTTTCATAGCTATTTATCTCAGTATTCTTGTGAGATAATTATGAAGGCATTTATTAATAATTTTATGAAAACACTTTAATAACAATTTAGTCTTCCAATTTTAGAAAAGAAATAGATCAATTAAAGTACTTCTCCTGGTTCAAATTATACAAATGAAAATTCTGATGTTAAGTAAATTGAACAAAATATGTTGTTGTTTAGTAAGTTTTAAAAAAAATCTTTCCTCACATTTTAAATCTATTCAGATTAATCTGGAAAATTTCATCAGGAGATTTACTAATATTTAAAGGTAGAGAATTTTTTAAATCCTCACCCAAAGATATATTTTACTTATCTAAGAGAGAGAGAGAGAGAGAGAGAGAGAGAGAGAGAGAGAAAGAGAGAGAGAGAGAGGCTATATAAAGATATAAATCAAGTTAGTGTCAACAACATCCTGGCTAGTTCACCTTAGTCACTTTCCTAATTTTCAAGGTTATTAATTACTCACCTTATCATTCATCTTCAATTAGAAAGCCTAAAATTAACAAGAATTTTCAAAGCAGTTGGGGTTTTACAGAATAATTTTGCTAGATTAATTTTTTCCTCAATTGAAACATAGATGATTAGCATAGATATTAATTTATTATAGAGAAGTCATACACTGGGTGGGTCAAAAGTAGGTTTACAGTTGTGGGTACGTGAAACATTGTGTATTTTTTATTATTATCTATTAATTTTGTATTATTTTCAACACAAACAACTTTAATCCTACCTTTGCCTCACCTGTATTTTTCAATGTAAGTCTTCTCTTCTATGCTTCCTTGGTTATTTGTGTGAAAAATGTAACAAATACTGGTTCAACTATTTTTTTTCTGATTCCAATACTTCAGTAGGAGTGATGATTAGATGATGACTAACTGTGCTTGTGGGTTAAAACATTTTTTAACCCACAAGCACAGTCTTGTATATGAAGCACCAGGTCAGTAAGTATTGAATGAATGGACAGATCCAAGTACCACACTATCACGATGACTGCATTCTTCTTTAAGAATCTGAGGATGAATGCTGTAGTTAAATGCTAAAAAATGGAAATAGAATTCAATACTTCCATTTGATTGATAACATGACCACTGTCTGCAGAAGATGGCTTCAGAAAACATATACAGGTTAGAAAACTACACGGGTTAGAAAAACCAAGATACTTAGGGTAAATATATTTCATTGGTTTGGGAGCTGAGTGAAACAGGTATTATTTGTAAAGACAATCAGGTTCCAGTCCCCGTGATATAGCCTGACCTGCATGGGCTTCAAACATGATCCATGCCTTGTTAATTCTGGCTTATTTCATAATGCTTCTCAATGCTGCCACACCGCCCCTTATTTTGAGGTAATAGATTATTTGACTCTCTCTGTGTGTGTGTGTGTGTGTGTGTGCACATGCACGTACATGCAAGTGTGTTGATGTCGAATAGGAGACTAGACACACCAAGGGACCAGAGTCAAAGGTTAGTATGTGGTATGAGAAATGTGATGCTTTGGGTGTATTGCTATTTGTGATAAACTCAGATTTATATACATTAACCTCAAACTAAAAAAAAATATGCTACTTAGAATTTTCTCCTTAAATGGAATTACTGACAATCGCTTCCTCCTTAGACATATGGTCCTCTATCTAAGCTGCTTATTGGTGCAAGATAACAAAGTTGTGACCCAGACTACACCACTGTCTTGGCGGATTTTCCAAGTGAAGTCAAGAAACCACTCATATTTTAGCATGGCCATAAAATTAGCAGTTTTAATGTATGAGTTGATAATTAGACAACATGGATTTTAGTCGCTATTCAGGAAAACTTCATTGTATAAAGAGAATCACAGCATGGCCAGTGGGCTGGACCAGCTTTTGCAAACTATAGAAGCCTGGCTCATAAAATAATATAGAGGCATTCTTGATCTAAACTAGAACAGAATGGGGTTAGACACATAAATCCTTGCAGTAAGGTCAGACACTGAACTGATTTGTTACTTAGGCTGGAAATTCGGCTTAACAAATGAGGCACTGAAACTGCTGGAATATGCCCTTTCTGAGGAAGAAGTTATAATAATTTCTATTGACACTACTGGTATTTCCACAGGCCTGTAGTTGCAAAGGCTATATATTATATCACAGAAGAACACTGAAAACACATAATTGAGTCTTTATGAAGAATCAGAAAAAATATATTAAGTCTCTCTTGACAAGGCAAACTGAGCTCTTTTATTAAGAACAATCATTATTATTATTATTGAATTAATTATACTACAATTAACATTTTATTATTAAGTAATCATCAAACACAGTGAAGACAGGTTGGCATCACATCAGTGTTATGTCACTAAAAGCTAATCAGTGCACAGAGTGTGTGAGCCTAGACTAGGGATTGTCAACTCTGATCTTAAGATTATGCTAGTTTCGCCCTAACCGGTTTGGCTCAGTGGATAGAGTGTCAGCCTGCGGACTCAAGGGTCCCAGGTTCCATTCCGGTCAAGGGCATGTACCTTGCTTGCGGGCATATCCCCAATGGGGAATGTGCAGGAGGCAGCTGATCGATGTTTCTCTCTCATCGATGCTTCTAGCTCTCTATCCTTCTCCCTTCCTCTCTGTAAAAAAATCAATAAAATATATATTAAAAAAAAAAGATTATGCTAGTTTGTCCCAATTTAACAGTTTATCAAACATATTGTATCTTATCCCTCACTATATCAGAACTATTTCAAAAGGGATATTGTTAGTCATCTCCATGAAAAAAATCCTTTTCTATGAAATCTTTGGAGGTTGCTATGACAATGTTATTTCTAGCTCAGCCCACAAGTCATATTCTTCAGCTCTTACCCAAAGTAACCTGGGTCTGCTTGCTAGATTTCATCTTCTAAGATTACAAAAGATATTCCCAAAGTTTTCTCCAGAGACTGGGATTGGAAAAAGTAGCATTATTAAATGCTGAATTTTAAAAATCAGATTTCTCCTATTTAAAAGTCCTCATGGACTGCTCAGCAAGGCAAAAGTCCATCCCGGACTGCTTAGTGAGGCAAAAGCCAGTGGAACCCCAAGCACCTGCAGCTGACATGGCAGGACCACTCCCTGGGGAAGGGAGTACAGCTCAGAACAGGGACAATCAAGGTGTGAGACTCAAGGCAGAACCAGCCTCTGGGCTAAGGAGTCCCCAACCACTGGACTACCAGGGGATTCAACCTCTGGGACTGCAATCAGGTTGCCCAGGGCCAGAAAGAGACAGTGACTCACATTCATCTAACTAGAGAAGCTCCTAGGAGGCCCAGGATAGACTCACCAAGGCACCAGATTCAACAACACCAGAGAAAAATCCAGTGAGCCCCCCAAATAGTGGACCCAAAGCACTTGTATAACAGTTGACATGGCAACATTGGGAATGAATCTCACTGGCAGCAAGTCGGAGGGGAGATTCCTCCCATGAAGGGGACATCAACAATCAAGTCCCAGTTATAACAGGAGAACCCCAAAAACACACATAAGGGGCATGCCTAGAGCATCCAGCTCAAGTGAACAAAGACTGCAACACTGGACCCCTCAAGAAACTTTCTATATAAGGCCAGCCCACAAAGACTGGGAGGCATAGCAGTTCTATCTAATATACGGGAGCAAATACAAAGAGATAGCTAAAATGGGGAGACAAAGAAACAACCCCCAAATGAGAGAAAAGAAGGAAGTTCTGAAAAAGAACTAAATGTGATGGAGGCAAACAACCTATCAGACATACAGTTCAAAGCAATGGTTATGAAAATGCTTTAGGAATTTAGTGCAAATTACAACAGCATGAAAAGAGAAATAGAGGCAATAAACAAGAACCAGACAGAAATGGAAAATGATATATCTGACATCAAGAACACACAGGAAGGTATTAAAAGTAAACTGGATGAAGTATAGGATCAAATCAGCGATTTGGAAGGCAAGGTAGAAATAAATACCCAATTAGAGCAGCCAATAGAAAAAAAGAATTAAAAAGCAGGAAGATAGCTTATTGGAGCTCTGGGACAACATGAAATGTAACAACATCCGCATTATAAGAATACCAGAAGGGGAAGAGGGTGGGCAAGTAACAGAGAACCTGTGTAAAGAAATAATGACAGAAAATGTCCCCAACCTGGTGAAGGAAATTGTCACACATGTTCAGGAGGCACAGAGAGTCCCAATCAAGATGAACCCAAAAAGATCCACACCAAGACACATCGTAATTAAAATGGCAAATGCTAAAGACAAAGAAAGAGTCTTAAAGGCAGCAAGAGAGGGATAGAAAATTACCTACAAATGAGTATCCATTAGAATGTCAGCTGACTTCTCAATAGAAACACTTAAGGCCAAAAGGGAGTGGCATGAAGTACTCTAAGTAATGAAGAACAAGGGCCTAAATCCAAGACTACTGTATCCAGTGAGACTATCATTTATAATTGAAGGTGAAATAAAAAGCTTTCTAGACCAAAAAAAAAAAAAGTTAAAGGAGTACATTACCACCAAACCAGCAATACAAGAAATGTTAAAGGTACTGCTTTGAGACGAAGAAAAGGAGAGAGAATCATAAGCATAAAGAAAATAAAAATGGAAATAAATAAATACCTATCAATAGTAACCTTAAATGTAAATGGATTAAATGATCCAGTCAAAAGACATAGGGTGACTGAACAGATAAGAAAACATGACCCATACATATGCTGTCTATAAGAGACCCACCTTACCTCAGAGATATAATACCAAGCATCTTCTCGGATCACAATGGCATGTAGTTAGAAATCAACAGCAATTAAAAAAGAAACTCAAAAACACTGAAATACATGGAGACTAAATAGCATGTTATTAAACATTGAATGGGTTACCAATGAAATCAAGCAAGAAATTAAAAAGTTCCTGAAAACAAATTAAAATGAACACACAACCACCCCAAACCTATGGGACACAGCGAAAGTTATCCTGAGAGGGAAATTCATAGCACTACAGACCTACCTCAAGAAACAAGAAAAAGAACTAATAAGCTATCTAACCCTACAACTCAATAAATTAGAAAGAAAACAGAAAAAAAAAAACACAGAGGAAGTAGAAAGAAGAAAATAATAAAGATCAGAGCAGAAATAAATGACATAGAGACTAAAAACAAGTACAGAAGATCAATAAATCCAAGAGCTGGTTCTTTGAAAAGATAAACAAGAGTGATGAACCCCTAGCTAGACTCATCAAGAAACAAAGAGAGAGGATCCAAATAAATGAAATCCGAAATGAAAGAGGCAATATAACAATGGACACCACAAAAATACAAAGGATTGTAAGCAAATACTATGAACAACTATATGCCAACAAACTGGACAACCTAGGTGAAATGGACAAATTTCTAGAAACATACAATCTTCCAAAGCTCAATCAGGAAGAATCAGAAAACCTAAGTAGGCAATTTGAAGCAGTAATTTAAAAACTTCCAGCAAACAAAAGTCCTGGACTGGATGGATTTACAGGTGAATTTTACCAAACATTCAAAGAAGATCTAACACCTATGCTCTTCAAACTATTCCAGAAAATTCAAAGGGAAGGAACACTTCCAAGCTCTTTTTATGAGGCCAGCATTATCCTAATTCCAAAACCAGATGAAGACCATACAAAGAAAGAAAATTACAGGCTTAATACAGATGCTAAAATCCTCAGCAAAATATTAGCAAATCAGATCCAGCAATACATTTAAAAAATGATACACCATAATCAAGTGGGACTTATTCTGGGAATGCAAGGCTGGTGCAATATTTGCAAATCAATAAACATAAACAACTTGAAAGATAAAAACCACATGATCATATCAATAGATGCTGAAAAAGCATTCAACAAAATCCAGCACCCTTTTTTGATAAAAACTATCAGTAAAGTGGGAATAGAGGGATCAAACCTCAACATAATAAAGGCCGCATATAAAAATCCTACAGCCAACAGCATACTCAATGGGCAAAAACTAAAAGTGTTCCTTAAGAACAGGAACAAGACAAGAATATCCACTTTTACCACTCTTATCAACATAGTATTGGAAGTCCTAGCCACAGCAATCAGACAAGAAGAAGAGATCAAAGGAATCCAAATGGGAAAGGAGGAAGTGAAACTGTCATTATTCGAAGATGACATGATATTGTACAGAAAACCCTAAACACTCCACCAGGAAACTACTAGACTTAATAAATGAATTCGGCAAGATAGCAGGATACAAAATCAACTTCCAGAAATCAATGGCATTTTTATACACCAATAATGAACTCTCAGAAATAAAAACTAAAAAAGCTATCCCATTTACCATTGCAACAACAACAAAAGGAAGACAAACAATGCCTCTCTCTTGTTCTTTGAGAATTATTCTCCTTCGTTTTGTGACTGTAACTTCCTTGATCTTCAAACTGCTTATGTCATAAGTGTCTGTTCTCTTCACTTTTAGGGTCAATCCTTATTATGCTTTTATCCCCCGGGGCAATTTTCAAAGTGTAGAGCAATGAAGAGTAGCTTATCATGATGAGGAAAAAAATTAAGTGAATTGGTGTTCACTTATTCAACATTTATGAGTAGTTGCCATGTGCCAGGCACTCCGTCTTTGTGCTTTTGATGCCAGAAACAGTGAACAATGGACAGAATGGAGTAAAGAATGGGTTAACTGAAATCTATCACGAAATACTTTGCAGAACAGGACACCTGATTTGTGTTTTGACCAAAGCACAGAAGTGTGAAAGACAGCAAAGCATTTTTAGGAATGAACATTATTCTAGGCAGAAGCATAATGAGCAATGGGGGTTCTCAAGAACTGCCGATAGTCAGGAACGACTAGAGTGCAAGATGCCAAGGGTAAAAGTGTGCACCAGTTCTTCTCAAAGGATGACCATCTTCTCATAGGATGACCAAGTGTGGCATGTGCCACAGTTCTCATAGAATGACCATGGCCTCACTGATGAGGTGACATTTGGCCACAGACTTGAGGGCACTCTAATCCCCTCAATTATCATGCCCACTATTTTCATATTCTGTTGGAATGAATATGGGTTACTTTTTAGAACATTTTCAGCAGATGAAATTGTAAATGCCAGGGCCCTGGGATGGGTAGTGCTGTGTAATGAAAGCGTAGTAGGGAGACGCTGTTGCTGGTTGTGGAAGGAGTGAGAACCGTGGATAAAGTAGAGGATAAAGTAGAGCCGGTGGTGGTGGATGGGGTGCAGATAGATAGTGCTTTTTAGAGTCTCATTAAGTACTTGTTCCCTCTGGGCTCCCACCTCCAAGGGCCAGGAAGTGGCTGACCTCAGGCAGCAGAGGACAATTACTGGGTATTTTTTAGCTACATTGTTACGCTTAACATTCAAGGAGAGAGGTAGTTTGCTGAGTTTTTGTAGCCCTTCTTTGTTACATCAGAGTAAATCCAAAGAAATTTTTATGTAGGGTGTGTGTGGTGTGTGTGTGTGTGTGTGTGTGTTTAATAAAAGAGAAAGAAATTACCATTACTGTTTTGAATCTGAGAAAGACTGAAGCAGAGAGGTGAAATGATTCATCAATGGAAACCGGGGCTTAAGAGCGGGAAGAGTGGGAGTGTTCTGCCCGATGCCTGCCCAGCCAGTCACACCCTCAGAGGACCGTGTACTTTCAGTGGGCCCTCTGGGGCAGCAGTGATTGCTTTTCCAATAGCTTGCGCAGCTCTGAGAGCAAGATCAGAGAGGGCCTAGCTTCAGCTTTCCATAGCTCTTTCATTCCAGTTTCCAAATTCCCCAAACCTTTCACCTGAGCAGTGGTTCATCAAATGTGTACCAGCAGCAAAAGTATTTCCTAGGAACTTGTTAGAAATGCAGATGTCCAGGTGCCCATCATTATTGTTTTGACCAGCCTTCTGATTCACACTAAAGCTTGAGACCCATTGCTCTCCTAATGAGAGAGAGAGAGAGAAAGAGAGAATAAAATCAATGAGAGAGAGCCCTAGCTGGTTTGGCTCAGTGGATAGAGTGTTGGCCTGTGGACTGAAGGGTCCCAGGTTCGATTCTGGTCAAGGGCACATGTCCGGGTTGTGGGCTTGATCCCCAATGTAGAGCGTGCAGGAGGCAGCCGATCAATGATTCTCTCTCATCACTGATGTATCTCTCTGTCCCCCTCCCTTCCTCTCTGAAATCAATTAAAAATAAATTTTAAAAAATCAATGAGAGAGAATGCCCAGGAAACTATGCTGGAAAGTAAATTCAAATAGCTTTTTTTTTATTGGGTTTTTAACATGGAGTTTTACAAATGATTGGAAACAACCACAAATTGAAACAAGTAATTATTTTAAGGTCTCTTTAGCAGGAAGCAACCACATGTCATGGCAGTTCTCCCATGCGCTTGATAGATAGGTCATTTCCTCAGAGGGATGACTAAAGAGCAATCAACAGAAATGCACTTTATATTTAAACAACACTTTCTGTTCCAAGATGTCAAGATGCTTGACAGGTAGTCAAAATGCAGCTCACTCGTTTTTTCCAACCCTGTGGCAGTAAGTAGCTCACATATACCATCTCTGCTGTTTTTTGGTGATTTCTTGGCAGGGAAAGTTGAACTGCCTTGGCTATGTTTGTTGAAAGTCAATGACTGAAGGAAAAAATATTCATTTTGAGTCCCATGGGGTTGTAGTTGATGAATTACTCACTGACTTGTATTATTACACCTCAAAGATAGGTAATGATGTTCATCAAGGAGTAGCCCAAAGAATGTTCTTGTACTTTTTCTGATAATATTTGATTTTTGAAAAATCATCTGGGCCCATGTACATTTAATTATGGGCTTTAAACACTTGAAGACAGAAATAAATTCTGATTGCATAAGAACATGTGAATAATCCAGAGTAGCTGTTAACCATAAGAACAAATTTCTTGTGAAGATACAGAACACATCTGAGAGTTGGAGTGACTTCCTGATAACCCTGAGTTCAGAGCTGGGGTAAAGGCTAATTTGGGCATGTTACCATTTTCTGAGAATGTACGGAAGGAAGAAGTTGGCCAGGGAGCAGGCAAGATTTTCCAGGCTCCAACTGGAGTTTGACTCATCTTCATGGAAGGGGTCAGTGAAAGATGGAAAGTCCCATTGCTCTGATGGTTAAAACCCACCCCAGTGCACAGAGTGGAAGAGAGAGGAGTCTGAGTTCTAGGCTTCTGGGATCCGCACTCCCTTATCTGCTCTGATAGAATCAGGCAATGGGCAAGAAAGAATGTGGGCACCACTGCTGTGTACCTTAGATATGCAGTGACCCTGGGTAATCCTAAAATGTGGCTCTGTGACTGTCCAATTAAATCTGACCTATCAGCATAATTCCTCCTTTCTTGCTGAAGTAGCTCTGGTGGAAATGGACAGAAGTGGGCCTGGGGGGAGGAGTACCTCCCTTCTGCTACAGACTCTAAATTTTCTTCCCATTTTCCAATGGTTTAAATCCAATGGCTTAACTTAAAACCTTACTAACATGTATGGGTTTTTGTTGTTTTTTTTTTTAAGAGTTGGTACTAACATTAAATAAGCAGAGAGTGTCGAGGGTGGGGGAAAAAATCTGATATTAATTTTAAGAAATGGTAGAATTATCGCTGTGAAAATGACCAGAATTGTTTTTGTTCCAAACATAAGACTGCTATAACATTTCAATTATGAGAATAATTCAATAGAAACTTACTTGCTGTCTCCAGCCAGCAATATTTCCAGGGACTTTACTTGGGGAAATTTAAAAGTATTTATCTTGTTGTAATCTCTAGAAGTCCTTAAATCGAACTTCATTGCAAGTTACAATGCACGGTAGTATCAATAAACTGGCAGAATTCCGACATCTCTCCTGCCTCCCCCCCTCTTCCTCCTTTTCTTCTCTCCCTCCCCTTCTCTCTTCTTCTCTCTCTTTCCTTCCTTTTCTTTCCACAAAGCAAGTAAATGGGCATAAAACAAATAGTAGGGATCCAGACCCTTATGTTCATTATAGGGGTGAGGAATGTAGACTCTGACAACAACCAACGACCTGGTTTTAAATACTATTATCTGTGCCTTACCAGCTGTGTAGCCAGGGGTAATTCACTCAGTCATTCTATGTCTCAGTTTGCCCATCTGTAAAATAAGAAACAGAAGTGCCTGCCTCTTGCGATTGTTGTGAGGGGGGAACCATTTGGCTCTAGGACAGCATTTAGCACAGAATGAGCACAGTTCATATTATTTTTCATTTCTCTGAATATGCAAAATGTTTAGCATTTGGATCCATAGACTCAAAATCTAACATTCATTGATGCGCATAGCTGATTGGCTAAATGGAAAAGAAAATGCTATAGTAATTATTCCCTTGGTTTCTCATTTTATGTTTTTAACTGAAAACCTGAATCACCGTTTCCTGGCATTATCTGTCATCAAACAGTCCAAAGCCATAGTACTATTTTTTGAGAAGGCACTGAATATTTGAAATGAAAATGGAACTAAGAAATAGTAGAAAAATCAATGTTTTGATTTTACTAATCCAAAGTGAAAGGTGATATATGTGAAAAGTCACACAAAAAGAACCCCAAATACTTAGAGCATACTTGAAATTCAAATGGCAGACAATGACTAATTCTTAAATCAAGAACCTTCCACTAAAATTAAAAACAGAAACGCTTTCTTTTTCTTGCTTTCTTGTAGGAGGTGAAGGAGTGCTTGGTGGGTGTCAGACTATTTTAAAAAGTAGGTAATAGTGGTGATATTTCAGAAGCACCAATATTCTAAGGCAGGTCTCACAAGTGACCTTTTAAATAAGTTTATACTTAACAAACTCATAGACGTGCCTTACAATTGTCCAATGTAGCTAAAGGAATTTTCTGTGAATTTTAGCTATAATCTTTTAATTTGATTAATTAAATGTTCTAATTAGGTTGCAAATTACACAAGCAATATTCTAGTTTGGAGCAAACTTACTACTTAAGTTAGACTTTGTAAATGTGTGTGTGTGTCTAAATAAAATGATATAATCTCATGAATGTCAGCATTATGTCAATGTAATCTAGATTGGTATATTATTTAACTCCGGTAAGCCATCAGCATTGTCAATTGTTTTTGCTAAGCAATGCAATCCTTTAGGTAGGAGGCATGGTTCTCTGGAGAAGTTGATAGACACCAGATACACAAACTGGAATATGGTAAAAAAAAAAATCTAGATTTTATTTTTAAACCTAAGAACTTATTCAAGGTGTCCATCTCTTTTGTGCAAGTAATTAACATAGATTGTCCTGGTTCAGTCTCCAGTGAAGACCAAAAGCAAATTTATAACTAGAGGCAGAGCCAGGCCTATTTCCATATTTGCTTTTACCTCTTAGACCCGCCCAGTTCCTATAGCATAGGTCAGAGATTTTGAACTGGTATGCTGAAAGAATTTTTAAAACACACAATACTGAACTATTTAGTCAGGGGCACTGACCTCTTTTTCCCTTAGATTGACTAATAAATAATAAAAAAAAAAAAGACAATGGCCAACACAACAATAGCCGTCTGGTATGAATAAATCAAAATTATACCTAAGTTTTGTCAGATCGGCACAATTTTAGTAATTGGTTCATGTGCGCCATGAGCTGAAGAAGGCTGAAAGTCGCTGGCAGGAGGAAATATTGGCCAGGGCGGGAAACAGGCCAATCGCTGCCGTGATAACTGCATGCACAGCGGACACGGCAAGCTGTGGACCGCACTTCCCCTCTGCAGGATGCGGGCAGCCTTGCTCCCCCGGCTTCAGAGTTAGCATGGTCCCGTGAGGCGACAGGCATAAAGTCGCTTTGAAAACTATAGTATAGTGTTTTAAAAATAATATTTATTTAAAAATAAATCAATAAAAATATTTATCATTATGATTTCAGGATAAAGGAAAACTCCCTTTCTTCTAATATATTCAGTATTTTTATGGTCAGCCTTGGTCTTCCAGAAATCTACAAAAAAAATTGAACATTTTAACAACACTCAGCACTGTTTACATGTTAAAACACACATCCCAGCTAGCACATTTTTTCTTAAACAGTAACGCATACACATCGCGATGGATCTGGAAATACAGAATGAGATCAAGAGGACATAAAGGTCACCCTGACTCTCTGTCTTTTTGTTGTTGTTGTTAATCCTCACCAGAGGATATATTTTTTTATTGCTTTTTTCTAAGAGAGTGAGAGGTGGGGAGGGAGGGAGGAAGAAATATCGATGTGAGAGAGACACATCGACTGGTTGCCTCCAGCACATGCCCCAACCAGGGGAGCGAACCCACAACCCAGGTACAGATACCCTTGACCAGGAATTGAACCCTCGACCCTTCAGTGCACAGGCTGACACTGTAACCACTGAGCAACACCAGCCAGGGCCATGCTTCTTGAGTCAGCCATGGAGAACTGATTTTTAAACATCCTTTGGGTTTTTTTCCTCCATGTATGTGATATTCAAAACCAAGTTGCAAATATGCTTTATTTATTATTTAGCATTCTTCTCTTTTCACTTAACATTTCACAAAAAGGACATTTTAGTTATTAGTTTCTATATTGTTTCCTATTCTAAGCATCTTAACATACTTGCGAAGATTACCTGTGAGTTATTATGTAAATGAATGAAGTTCGGCATAGATAACCTTAAAATATTAGAAATTCATAGGCTATAAAGGATATCCCTGCTCCCTCTCTCTTCCTCTCTCTAAAAAAATCAACAAATTATTTTTTAAAAATAAATGTAAATTACACTCGAGTTTACATAAAAATCTGAACAAATACTATAGAACTATTGGCTACTCAATATTCTGTTAATAATTTGTAATAGCGTATTATGGAGAATGACTGAATATTAATAGTCATCTGTCAGTTATTAAGATCACATTTGTGTAGAATGAATTTGCAAACGTGGAGTATCAGGAATGTCTTATAGTTAAAGGTTGCCTGTCAACTCGCAAGTCATGTCATAGGCTGTGCTCTAAATTATATCATTGTGCTGATATCCAAGAGAAATCTTAGTATGTGATTAATAGGGTAGAAACTCTAAGGCAGGGAGTTTTATCTTTATAATGCATTATTTGGGGTAGCAATTATTAGAAACAAGAATAATAACACCAATTAGTAACCATTAAATTAATTTTGAACCTAAAGTTATAGCAATTTCAACAGAAGTTAGCATATTTATATACCAAATTAAAATTCTTAAACTAGTATTGCAGTTGATGCAGTGTTTGTATGAAATATTACATATGATACTTTAATAACTTAATAAAATGAAAACAGCCCTAACCGGTTTTGCTCAGTGGATAGAGCGTCGGCCTGTGGACTGAAGGGTCCCAGGTTCGATTCCGGTCAAGGGCATGTACCTTGGTTGCCGGCACATCCCCAGTAGGAGGTGTGCAGGAGGCAGCTGATCGATGTTTCTCTCTCATCGATGTTTCCAACTCTCTATCCCTCTCCCTTCCTTTCTGTAAAAAAAAAAAAAAAAAAAAACAATAAAATATATTTTTAAAAAATTAAAAAAATAAAATGAAAACAATAAAGAAATAGTATGAATATGTTTGTCTTAGAAAGGATTCAGAGGGAATTTCTGGTAGTGTAAGGTAATACATGCTTGTCCCGCTGGTTTGGTTTAGTGGCCAGAGCACTGTGTAGACTGAAGGGTCTCGGGTTCTATTCAGGTCAATGGCACATATCTCGGTTGCAAGTTCAATCCACAGCCCTGGTTGGGGAGCGTGCAGGACAACTAATTGATGTGTCTCTCTCACATTGATGTTTCTCTCTTCCTGTCTCTCCCCCTTCCTTCCACTCTCTCTAAAAATCAATGGGAAAAATATCATCGGGTGAGGATTAACATATATATATGTTTAATCATGTTTCTTTTCTTTACAAAGCATCCAAACATATGCACCTCTGTAAAATTATACGTCTTTAACATTAAAAGAAGTGTATTCTAGAATTAATTTTCAAAACACTGCTTTTATTGTGCTTATATTCCTAATTTTAAAAAAAGAGAGAGCCGTCTGGCCTTTACACATTTATGGTCATAGCACTACTGCTGATCTTATAAAGCAGGGGGAACCCGACAATCCCACTCATGGCATTTGTTACTATCAGCCTCCGAAACGAAGTTAAAATGAAGCAAAACCAAAAGTAGACATTATTAACAAACAAAGGGCTATTTTAAAAATCGAGTTAATAGAACACTGCCTGTGTTAGGGTGGTGAGGAAGCCTAAAATAAATGCCAGGCCACCTTTGGTCTCTCACTTGAAAAATATTACAATATATTGGGTCTATGTCCTAACCGGGGGCTGTGTAACTCCACGCTCACATTTCCAGTGTTTCTATGAAAGTGCATGTTTTATAGAAAGAGAACTGAAATGTTCCTTAGTACAAACAGTTTCCTTCCCCTTTTCTCTGCTCATTCTCCAACAGAAAAAGTGAGAAAGGCCTAAGGAACAGATCTGATGATTCACGGAGGGACCAGCCTATTCTGAAATACTTTTCAAATGAGAGCAGTTCGCATCAGGATTCTGTGGGACACTGGTAAATATTAACATGACCTACAGATATAGAAGAACATTTCTTAGGCATTGCAAAATGTATTCCTCAGAGCAGAAAAGCTATGGAAGGCCAGACCTGAACGGATAAAATGTGATCACATAAACAGGGGCATGTTCCAAGCTGAAAGGCAGCTATACCACTCTTCTCCCAGAACTGGATAGTAGCTATAGCCCAGTAAGATCAAATTAAAGAATATACATACATACATGTATGTACATATATGCACACATATAACACACATAACATGTGTAGCAATCTGAAATAGATACATATTCATATATTTAAAAATCACTTTGAAATTTTAAATATTTTTTAACTTCTGAAAAATAAACAGGCAGTGAAAAAAATGTTTTCTTTGCAAAACCTGACTCTGAAAACAAGGATTCCTTATTGATAATATAATCAAATATTTTAAATAGAAGGAAAATTTTCATGAAATAGACATATATACATTGCACATATATGTACATATAGTCACACAGATAACTGTTTAAACATAATCAATATATAAAACATGTGAATATATTTATATGTGTATACAGGTATGTACATGTATATTTAAAACAGGTACTTTCATTGTTTACAACATCTCATCTTAGAATCAGACTATGCCCAAAATCTATGCCTCAAGCCTTTAGTGAATAGCTAATGAATTCAGGGTTGAAACAAGGATTAACATTATAGGCTTGGAAATTTAGGATAATTTACTCCTATTAATGATTTGTACTTTTTACTTGAAAGAATAGTTAGGTGCACATGAAGGACTTTACCAATCGAAATAAATTATTGCAAATTTGGCTGAAGATTGATGACAAAAGTCTCAGTTTTTAACAACTGTGGCTTACGTATTAGGTGTAAGGCAGCTTTTATACTTGTCTCCTTAAACCAAAACAGTCCATATCAATAATAAAAATCCATATAAAGAAAAATGTGTAAGTATGTGCTTTTCAAGACCAACAGAAATTGTCATCATACTAATGCATGTGTGCACACTAATAATGCAGGTTTTATGGGCAGCCGTTTCTGGTACTAAAGTTGCACATTAATTCAGGTTCTATTTTTTATTTGTTCAAAGGTATTGCTACTGGTGAAATCAATTCCGTAGCAACTAGTAATGAACAAGGGCCTGAATATTATAATGCTTACATGTGCTCTCTAAAAACAAAGAGTCCTTTCTATAAGATAGATTGTGGAGTAACAGATTAATTTTCCTGTTGGACAATTTAATGATATTGATTAACAGTAAGAAACTTCTTCAATAGTTACACATTCAGAAATCTATTTGGGTATAAGGCAGATAATTAGCACGATAGTCAAAGTTTTTGTTAGAGGAAGTGCTAACAGCTCTTTATAAATCAGTGCTGCCTCTCCAACATTGTATTATGAAAAAAAAGTCACCTGTTGCTTTTAAATAAGGGAGCATTTCCATTTTATGTGACACTTGCTCCTGAAATGAGCACCCTTATTCAACAATCTTAATATCAGTTCTGATCATGTCAGTGAAAAGAGTGATTAGACATATGATACAATTCGGAAAGAAAATAAGTTGCAGAATTAAGAGCCAATTGACTTTTCCCAGGTCATCCAATCATCTACTTGCAGAGTTAAAAATAGAAGCCAAGTCCAATTGCCACAGCCGGCCAGATCAGAGCCTGACAACAACGGTGATGGGCTCAGCCTCTCCCCTCCCTGCCATCACCTGCATTTAGACACCTTCCCAGGAGGCTCCGAGTCACTTCAAGGCTTCGCTTAACTAGTGTGGAGAGAGACGCAGGGAAACATGTTCATAAACATTTTGTAATGAGATCTGGTTGCAAATTGCCCATGACCAATTAAAACGATAAAAATTGAAAGCATTTATTAACCCTTACTATGTTCCAGATACCACACCAACTTCTTTTTTATGTTATCTTTAATCTTCACAACACTGTGATTTTCCTGTCTTAAATATCAAGAAACAACTCATAGAAGTTAAGTAATTTTCCTTAAGTCACAGCACGAGAAAACGGTACAGGTGGGGTTCACACCAGGTGGATGTAAGGCCCAGATTCACCTCCTGAAAGACGTGATTTGGTTATAAGTGGTAGCCAACACTTCAAAAATAACGAAAAATTAGAGAAAAGGAAAGGGAGCTCTAGTGATCAGCATAGTTTGAACTTAATGTTTAGAGCTTTTTAGTTGATCTTGAAAATGACCAAAAGTTGTCCAGAGCTCTAAGAAGAAAATTATCACACGGAACCAAAAACATTGATTTTATGGTCATTCATTTCGAGATCAACCCCAATCGCTTTGCTTTCATGACATTGTACTGCCATGTTATGTCATTTTCCATTTTATTTTTAAGTAGGAATTTAACCACTTAAGTATTTTGCCTGAACAGGATAGTGATTTTTTTCCCCCTAAATGATGGTGACCAAGATGCCGATCCTCCTCCCTTTATTCAAGAGACTGTTCAGTGTGAGGTCATTTTAGTGTCTTATTTAATTTTTGTGGTGAAACAGTGACTTCATGAAGCCCTATGATAATGTTACCGGGCCACTATCTCAAACCTACAGGCAGGTAGAAAACGTTTTCAATCGACCATGATTTTGCTGACTCTCTGATGGTATTCTTCACAATAAATGAGGTTGAAAAGACACGAAGATAAGATAACTGCTGATTCATATATTAAAATCTATGTCTTGATTTTGAATGATCTAAAAGTCCAAATCCGTGGTAGTTGAAGAAAGAAGGGTCACCTATGTTTGCCTGACCTGGGTCCTTGGACTGTGCTTGGTTGAGTAGCTTGAACTGCTTACTAGCTATATCTCCAACTTTAATATGCATCACCTCTAATTCCCACTTCACCAAAACCTCAGTGGGAAGAGGGTATGGATTGGCAAGACACAGGAAAGAGGACAGTCCCACCTTTAATCCATCCCCACCACACCTGTGAAAATAATCACAACGAACTTGCATAGAATACCAATTGTGTAAAAGGCAGATTTAAAATATATATATTTTATTGATTTTTTACTGAGAGGAAGGGAGAGGGATAGAGAGTTAGAAACGTGGATCAGCTGCCTCCTGCACACCCCCCACTGGGGATGTGTCCGCAACCAAGGTACATGCCCTTGACCAGAATCGAACCTGGGACCCTTCAGTCCGTGGGCCGACGCTCTATCCACTGAGCCAAACCGGTTAGGGCAGAAGATAGCTTTTAATACTAAATGGTATTGATTCATTTTGTTATTAAATATTTTGTAAATGCCTATAAATGAAAGCAAGTACAAAACTGACCATTTGTGGTGCAGAAATATTTATGGTCTTGATATGTTACTCTTTTAAAGTAACAGTTTACATTTACCGAGGGCTTACCATAGTATATGATACCAATAAGCTCCCTAGACATCTGAACTTTTATAACACATAGCTAGTGCCTTCTTTGCAACACTGGATTGTTCTCTAATATGGAGATGATATAGAAAATGTGATTTAGATTTCTCTTCTAGATCACTCCATGTCTCAAGTAACTTTTATCAGCGGAGAGTCTCAGTAGGTACATATTTATCTATATAAATAAAACCCTAATATGCAAACAGACTGAACAGTGGAACAACCGAACAATCGGTCGCTATGACATACACAGACCACCAGGGGGCACACGTGGAACATGGCGGACGTTGGCAGCAGGCGGCAGAGCCTGGAACATGGCGGGCATTGGCCACAGCAGGGTGGTGGAGCCAGTGAGCGGAGCGCCACACCAAGGCAGGGCGCCAGCCGCTGTCATTGGCCAGCCTCTGTTGGTTACTGAAAATTCTTTGCTCCCCCCCCCGCCGTTGTGTTCCCACTGGCCCCACTGTCAGCACTGACCCCACTCACACCTGCTGCCGGCACCGGAGCTGCCACTTACGCCAGCCCCAATTGCTGGGCGCCATCAGCAGGTGCGAGAAGCGGCTGACAACCCCAATCGCCCCTCAGGGCTTCTCCACCTCCCCCTGCTCCTGAGGGGCAATCGGAGCTGGCAGCCACCCCTCACACCCACTGCTGGCGCCCGCCCTTTTCACACCCACAGCCAACACCAGAGCCGCCACTTGGACCCACTGCCAGCACAGAGCATTTGGGGCCAGCACCAGCAGCGGGTGCGAGTGGTGACTGCCAGCCCTGATTGCCCCTGAGAGCTTCTCCACCTCCCTCTACTCCTGAGGGGTGATCAGGGCAGCCGCCGCCACTCTCACCCGCTGACGGCGCTGACCCTGCTCGCACCGCTGCTGGCTCCAGCCCAGATCGCTCCACTATCAGCGGTGTGGGAGCGGTGGCGGGAGCAGGGCTGCTGGCAGACAGGGGATGTGGGGGCCCACAGCGGGAAGGGCCAGACGAGGGCATGGAGGATGGGCCAAGACCCACCCCCGTGCCCACCACAGCCTCGTGGCCCACAATTCCTTTCAAGGTGGACGATTGGTGCACTGGGCCCCTAGTTTCTATAAAAACAACCTGTGCTGATCATTAGGTAATTCTAGTAAGTGTGTGGGGGCTGCAATAGGTCAGAATGCCAACCCATTTCACTTTAGCTTCTTCCACTGAGGGAAGCACACGTTAGATGACAGCAGTTTCCCCAAAACAACTCACTTCCTGGAGAGGAGAAATGAACTTGGGTGAACAATGATTTGTCACAATTTATTTTTAAGGGCAGTGGGGTTTTTTTAGAAGATGTGCTAATGCAGCCTTTCCAGAATGAATCCTTGTAAAACTACATCCTTCTCTTGCGTACGTACATACCTTATTATTAAAAACCATATATATAATTTTACTTTCCTAAAATGTTTACATATTAGCATACATAGAAAATATTAAAATCCTTAAATCTTTACAATCTTTAACATTTGATAGACTTTAAGTCTGAATTTGGATTTGGTGAGTCTGACCAATTATTGTTAGTGAACCCATTACCCAATGGGATCAACCACCAATTTAGATTCAACATGATATCTGCAAATCCTGGCAAGATTATGTTTGTGAGTGGATAGAGGGTATTAACTTCCTGGTTGTTTCTCACTACATTTCAATAAGCAGAGAACCTGAGCATGAAAGATCATGGAGAGGAGTGTAAGAAATGACGTAACTGGCCCCCACGCTGACTCAGTGCGATTCTGAGCAGAAAGCACAGAGCAGGTTATGTGGTCGCTACTATTGCAAGGACCAACACACCAGCACTTCCATGCCCAGGCTCAGAGCCACTGCAGTGCCCTGTTGAAAATGTGGGCTTCTTGTTGCTTATTCAGGCAAAAATCGGAATTCTTATTGGTTTTATGTCTGCTTTTTAATGAGGGTTTGATGAAACAGCAATAAAGACAAAAGTAAATAATAGGAGAAATGTTTATTAATTGGTCCCTCCAGCCCAATCAACCAAAGAAAAACCATACCTTACAATACTGTTGTGTCTGGGGTGTGTTTATGTTCTTGCCACCTTTCAGCTTTAGGAAGCTTTGCCCTTTTAGTTTGTTAATGTCTAATTCGTGTAAAACATGATGCAATCCCCAGCAAGCTCCCTGTTTCTCTTCTGTGGGACAATGCAAATCCAGACAGTCTCCACCAGAGGGTAGTTAAAAGTCTGCCAATTCTGTTTATACCTCAGATATTCCAATATTGTGCAATTTACCTCTATAAGACACTTCCATCATTGGGCTTTAATTATTCTGTTCCAGGATAAGTTAAAAAGAATGCACTGAAGAGAAAGTAAGGGAAATCCAGCAAAATAAAAGATTTACCATAATGCAGGTACATATATTTGAACCAAAAAACAGATCAAATTTAAGGTTAGGCTGGATACAAATGACCCATTGCTGGAGCTTAAAAACAAAACAAAACTAACCATAGATGTGTCTAGTTTCCCACATTGTTTCTAGAAGTCTCTACTGACATCTGCAATGGATGTGTAATATTTCTGAAATGATGCAATGGATGATTGAGAAACTTGAAATCTGTCAATACTTGTGAGTAGTATATTTTCTTCATGAACTAAAAGTGAAAAAAGTGAGAATCTTTCCTTGTTCAAATCATGTAAAATAGATTCCCTTATATTACACTTGTTCATTTTAAAGATAGAAATGGTTATAGACAATACACAAATACTATCTGTTGAAGAAGTTTATGATTTTTACCAGAGGCCTCGCAGCCCCAGCTTCATCCAGAAAAACATCCAGTCTAATTAGCATATTATGCTTTTATTATTATAGTCACTGTACATATTCAAATTACAAATGTGCATAATCTCTGACCCAAAAATACCACTCCATACCACTCCAAGAATCCAAGAATTTTTCCATCTGAACTAAAAGCACCAATATATAAAGGCATGTACCTCTATATCCAATACCATTTGAAATCATAAAACAATTTGGAACTTAGCAAATGCTTATCAATTGTTTTTGGTTGAATAAAATTATGGCACACCCATAATACACATTATTAGGCATCTGCTAAGGTAATATGGTAGTGTTATATATTAGGTAACAATATAATAGAAAGGCGATATGCTGAAAGTGTTTTGTAACTAGAAATTATTATATACAGTATATATATAATTAAATCTCATTCAGCCTTAAAAAATAATGAAATTCTAATACATGCTACAATATGGATGAACCTTGAGGACATTATGCTAAGTGAAAGAAGTCAGGCATAAAAGGACAAATATTGTATGATTCCACTTATGTGAGGAACCTAGAATAGGCAAATTCATAGACATAGAAAATAGAATAGAATTTACCGGAGGCTGAGGGGACGGAAGAATGAGAGGTTATTGTTCATTGGGTACAAAGTGTCTATTTGGGATGATGTGAAAGTTCTGGAAATGGAGAGTGGAGATGGTTACTCAACTTTGTGAATTACCAGTGAAAACCAGTGAATTACGGTAGATACTTAAAAATGGTAAAATTTTGTTATTTATATTTTATCACAATAAAAATCTACTATCAAATGAAGTACAGATGTGCCTCATATGTGGCATATTACGATGAAGTTCCCATAAAATTGCACTCATTTTAGGAACTTGTATGTGCAGTTATTTCATAGTTTGGGGACGTTAAGAAAGCAGCAGCTTACGTTGTCCTCGGGTTTTCTCTCTCTCTCCCCTCTCCATCTTTGCTTTTTCTAGGTTGATGTGGTTCTTGTCACACCTCTCTGAACACCAGCATCAGCAGGAACCATGCGAGCTAGTACTCCTCAAGTATATAGTAAGCTCGGAATTATAACGCATTTTTATGCCGGCAATCGTTTTAGAAACTAGGAGGGCTGGACATACCTTGTCATTCTTTCCTTAACTTGGCAAAAGCAAACGTATCGCTGCAGACAGCACTACCAGGAAGAAACAGGAATTCTGAGGCAGAAACACGTCCATCCTAAGAAACTGAATACACGTCAAAGCAGAACTCACCACTCCACTGCTAGGGAAGCTCTTCGCGTATTTGGTGGTGTGGCCACTCTACGCCTGGGAACGGTTTCCCTTTTGTGAAAATGGTTTGGGAGGGAAAAACCTAAGTCAAGTCACTTGGAAAGTGTCACATTCAGAGCTCCTTCTGGGATTCTTTTTTCCTGACTTGAGGTGCTTTGGCTGTTCTCACAGGCACCTGCTTCTTGGTACGTCAGCTGCCTTTGAGCCAGTGCTAGTACAGAGCTCCCTTTGGTCCTAAAGGGGGGAGGACAATAGAACGAGGAGCAGAAAGGTCTGGGCTAATTAAGGGCATGGGTGTTGTCAAAGTGAGCCCAGAGCGGATGTCCTCAAACAATTCTCGAAGTAGGGCTTTCTGGGGGCCTCACACACCCATAATGTATGCAAAATTGTGTTTGATACACCTGCAAGGTATGCAGAATTCTGTGTGTGTGTTTCACACACCCGCAAGGTATGCAGAATTCTGTGTGTATGTTTCACACACCCGCAAGGTATGCAGAATTCTACGTGTGTGTTTGAAGCCTATTATTTAAATGTGCATCCCTAGGTGGCAACAGGAACGGGCATTTGGGCTCAGCAGCAGGGCTTTGCAGGGAACCCCTAGGACAAGTGGTCAGCACCCCTCATGGAGAGGCTAACTTTAAGGGAATTAGTGGGAAACTAGATAAATAAGTATCACAGTGTCTGATACATATAACTTAGTAATAACTTTTAAACCCAAGTATTTTTAAAATAACAAAAATATATACACAGCGACCAGGGTGAACTTACAGGAACCTGGCGATCAAGAGGCTATGAGAACTTTCGAGATAGTACTTTTCCACCCATTCCCAGTAGGGGCCCTGGTTAAATAGGAATGACCTTTCTTCTTCAGCCTCATCACTCCTACTTTTTTTCTTTCCCATTTCTTAAAATCTCTTAGGTCATTTGACTCTAGCTTCTGGTGCTCATGCAGCATCAGAAATGTCTTTGTTCTGAGAGGGAACAGGGACTCCGACCTTTGTACTAAGTTCCTTACAGCGCCCACCGCCCCCGGACTGAATGCTTGGTACGTGGTTGGAAAGCCTCAGACTGACTCCAGTTCCATCCTGACAAACCTACAGAAGCACCTCGGTTCACTTAGCATCCACTAGCGCACATCAGCCTATTTTCATTTCTCCATTTCTGAACACCAGGCAATTAACTTCTCCTTTCCCTTAGAGATGGTGAAAGAAAAGAAAATAAAGTCATAAAGCCAGTTTTAGTCAGAAATCATACGAGATTTCTCTTTAGGGCTCTGAATCTGGACACTCTCCTCAGAGAGTAACCCCTTAAATGTAAGTATCTTTCTCAGTTGCACGGAATTGAAAAATTACATTTTCTAACTTGTTTTCTTTTTTCCTGAAAGGCTCCTCCAATCCCTGACTTCTCCAGTCCATGACTTAGTGGCTTCTTCTCACTTGTAAGATCACTGGCAGGGATGATGCCAGCTTAGGCAGCAACAGTCCACTAATCTTGACCCATTTCTTGCCAAAGATTTCAGTTTCTTCAAAAACCAAACAATAGACATTTTTCTTTTCTGTCAATAGGATGTTCTCATGCACTATTCTTCACCAGAAAGATGCCTCTTAAAATTACAGAAATTTGGGTTGTACTTAAGATCAGTTGCACTCATCTGTAGCTCACAGGCTTTGGGCTAACTTATTCAAAATGAATTGTATTGATATTTGTGACCACTTAATGTTCAGAATAATTATTTATATAGTTAAATATTTCAATATTAGGAGAGAAAGGTGATAAAATAAAAGGTTTTGTTGTTCTTGTTCTTTGTTCCCTCTTCTAGTTAGTGTGCCTGAATTAAAATTCTAGGCTCTTGAAAATGTTATATTTCAAACCCAGCCCACATTCAACATATATCAAGAACATCAACAAGCCCAAAACGAAATGGGCCTGCGGTCTTCATGATCCCAGGGAGCAGTTTTTGGGGGGCCACTTGGTGTGGGATTTGCCCACCCCCCCCCCACTCCCTCTGCCTCATGTACTGAAGGTGGAGACAAAGAAACAAACTCAAATCTTTCTAAAGGTGTTTTTTTTTAAAAGAAAATGTGTCATCAGAAAAGCAATAATAGTATATAATGGAATTAACATAAATTTTTAGAGCCAGTATATCTTTGTCTAAAAGCAGCATTCAAAAATGAAGGTAAGCCGAGGTAAATGTCTAGCTATAAACCCTGCCCCTCTTTTTCATTGATCTGTTTTAATTTGCTAAAATGAAATTACATGGCTGTTGAGTCAGAATGTCTCTCTCATGTCAAGTTTAAAGATAACAGATCTCCTTTTAAATAGAATATTGGCACACAGACTCCCCACAGTCTGGCTCATTGCAACTGTTCTCTGTTGGTGGAGTGGTACATGGGGATCCCCGTCACAGCCATCTTCACCATTTCACAGCATATTATTTAAATGTGCATCCCTAGGTGGCAACAGGAACAGGCATTTGGGCTCAGCGGCAGGGCTTTGCGGGGAACCCCTAGGACAAGGGGTCAGCACCCCTCATGGGGAGGAGGCTAACTTGAAGCTCAAATAACCCGAGGCTCAGACTGGCCAGCTCCACTGGCTTCCTGAGTGCCACGGGGAAGGCTCTCTGGAAACCCCTTTGAGGTTACTGGGGAGCCTGAGGACAAGGCTCTGCTTGGGGGGAGGACTTGCCCAAACCCCACAGCTAGATGGCTCTCAACCCACCCGGACGAAAAAGGCTCAGGAGTAACAGGCGAGACTGACATTCCCATCTCTAATCCCCCTCTGCCTGTGCACAGGGGCCGGCTGTGGGGCATGGCCTCCTCTCTCACCCCGCAGATTCTGCTTTCTGGGAAACCCTCTTGGAGCATAGGGACGACAGTGGAGGGAGTTGCCGCAAACCACGCTGGTAATGGGCTAAAAGCAGAATTTCTGATGTCATGTATTTGAGGGAGGGGCACAGGTAGCAAGAGAGCGGATACCCAGGCTAGGGTAGGGCACCGTCCTTTCTGGGACCTTGACAACATCAGTCCTGGAATAGAGGTGGTGGGTAAGAGCTGGCAAGGTCGGCCTGTGAATGAGCACAGCATCCCCCGCTGCTCTCCCTCCCTCCCCAATCAATGGAATGACTGACAGAGAAGATTGTACATGAAGGCAGAAGCGCAGACAGGTACTGCTGAACGAAGCTGAACTGCAAATGAGAGAAGTTTCTCCTCTGATGTGAGACTTCCTAAGGGCTCTGCACTGGAGTGGGCGCTGGGCATTGAAATCTGCACAGACCCATCTCACAGCTGGGAAGGGAGAGGCCGGCGTCGGGGAGAAGAGGAAGGTTTCTGACTTCTTCCCCTGGCTGCTGCCAAGGACCTGCTGCTCCCAAGCCAGAAAAGACCCAAGTGAAGGTGCAGGTACAAAGGTGGAAGTACAACTCCAATTATTGTGCATTTGGAACCCCCTTCCATGCGTAAGGAGTCTGGCCCCGACGTGGGCGAGGGTCGCTAAGCACACAGCGGCTGTGGGCCCCCTTTGTCTGCCCTCCAGTCTCCTCCAATCTCAGGCACTGGGCTGATCCCCACTGCAATTCCAGTGGTGGCTCCCGTTCCCCAGCAGAGTGCCGCAGAGGCAGTCCCCTCCTCCGGCTTGCAAACCCCATTACCAGCCGAGCGGAAAGCACCGCTCCGCGTGGTCAAGGCTAATCACAGCCGGGCGGCTTACCTTCTCGGGATCCAGTCCGCGCACGTCCCGGCGCCCGCAGCCCGGCCGCAGAGCCTCCGCCCGCCCGCGTGCGGTCCCCGGTCCCCGGTCCCCGCGGCCCGCACCCCACCTGCCGGCTGCAGCAGCTGCTCCGCCGGCCCGCGCGCATGAAGTCATCCTGCCCGGGCGGATCGCCACATTCCGCGCCCGCCGCGGGGGGAGAGGGACCGCCCCCGGCCGCGGGGAAGGGCGCCTGGGACCCGCGGCCCACCACCGCTACCCCTCCGGGTGTTCGCGTTATTTCCTATTAAAATGCTTTTACGGGGGACGCGTCGCGGGATCGTGGCCCGAGAGAGAAGACCCGAAGTGACTTTCCCTGCAAAGCGCCTTCCTCCGAGCGCGCCCCCGTCACTCGGGCTGCATGGACAGCTCCATGCCTCCGTGTGGGTTTCCCCACCCCGTTCGTGCTCCTGCTCGGTATTGTTCATTTCGCTGAATTCGAGACCGGCTTGTCTTTTAAGCTGAACATTCAGAGGATCCGGAATGTTTTAAATTGGCCACCCATTTCTCAAAGCCCCTGGTGGCGCGACCCACCCTCCCCCGACGCGAACGCACAGCCAAATCGCTCACAATTGTGAAAGCGGGGACCTCTGCCCCCCTCGCCTACGTCATGGAAGGGAAACTCCCGCCGCAGCGGAGAAGCGAGCGACCGGAGGAAGCAGAGAGGGGTCACCCCAGGATAGGTGGCTGTTCATTGGGGCACTTAGTGGACAGATGTTCCCTCTGATATACGCCCTCACCCCCTTCCCCCTCCCACCCCTCGGGCTGGCTGCTCTGCTGACAGCTGTAACATTTGGGAAGGAAGGAGCAGAGCCCACATTAACAGATGGCTTTATTCTTTCGTTCCCAAAGGATTTAACAGACTTGGCCTTAGAAACAAGAAGAGCTTAACAGCATATAAGCCCCCTCCTTCCCACACCCCGCCCCCATCTTTCTCCCCACCTCCTTCTCCTCTGCTGACCAGATAGATCAGCAGTTAGGGGTTTAAGAGCGGGGAGAGGGGGAGCCAAAGATTGCTGTCTTATAGCCAAGCCAGCGTTCCTTTTCGTTGCTGAGACACCCCCTCTGGGGCAGGGAGGGTCCTTGACTCTAGAGTGCTCATTGAACTTGCCTTGCTTTTGAACCAGGTCCAGGCCAGCCTTCAAATGCGGATTTGACCAGGGACCTGAACAGCGCATTGCACACGCAGGAAGCACCTTTGCTCTGTAAAGTGTTCCCATCCTCCTTTACCAGCCCCCAGATTGGGAGGTGGAGTAGCCAACGGGGTTCCCACAAAACTCAGTAAGAATTCTTGGCCCTAGAATGTATGTTTTATGAAAGGTAGAGCAAGCTAACTCATGTCTCTGAGCCCCACACTCATAGCATAGGCCATTAATATCAACATAGCTCAGGGATTCCAAACTTGTATCTAAGACGTATGTGAGATGTGGATCGAAATATGACCTCTTTCGTTTCACTAACCTCAAACTGAAATTTGGCATTTCCTATAAGTACACATGCAGAGAACAAACCACAATAATACTAGGAGCACAATGGAAGTCACAGATAATTTTTTATTGCACTTTTTATAGATGCCTCAGAATATCATTACTCTGATGTTCAAATCAAACCATCACCACCTTTTTTGTTGTATTTAGTAAACAGTATTGTTAGAATAGTTTTAGAATTTAATGCAGAAAAATTAAAGAGATAGTGTCAAGTTCCCATCCCCACTTTCCTCCATTACTAACACCTTGCATTAGTATTGTATTTTTCTTACAATTCATGAACTAGTATTCATACATTAATGTTAACCAAAGTCAGTGCTTAATGAAAGATGAGACAGAGGGCCGAAAGCCAGGACTACAGGCTTTATTAGAGGAGAAGGACCCTGCCCGGCTGTCTCTCAAGGGGAGGACAGCAACAAGTGCAGAGGTGAGCACGCCTTTTGAGGGGAGGAATGAGAAGGGATGGGGCTTAGGGTACTCGGCACGCGCTGATGGGTGGTTTCATATAAGGCACATGATTAGGCACTTAGGTACTTAGCAATCAAGGGCTTAGGGTATTTGGCTGATTGGTGGTTCAATGTATAGTCCATATAAGGTGCCTGCTTAGGTGCTCAGGAATGTCCAGGCCACAGGTGCAGGTTACGTCATACTCCACCCACCAGTTGGGGGAAGGGAGGATCTATCACTTTATTCAGATTTTCTTGGGGTTGACCTGATGTCCTTAGTTCTGTTCCAGGCTCCCATCCAGGACACCCCATCCCATTTAATCGTCATGACCCTTTAGGCTTCTCTGGGCTGTGGTAATTCCTTAGCCTTTTCTTGTGTTTGATGACCTTAACAGTTTTGAGGAGTACTGGTCAAGTCTCTTGCAGCATACCTCATTACTGTAATCTCTGTCTGATGTTTTTCTCATGATGAGACTGGGGTTATGGTTTATTGGGAGAACAACCACAGAGCTAAACCATTTTCATAACATCCTATCAAAGGCATATACTATCGACGTGGTTTATTTATGCCTGTTGTTGACCTTGATCACCTGGCTGAGGTAGTGTCCCGGATTTCTCCCCTGGGAAGTTACGCCTCTGCCCCTGCGGAATGTACTTGTTGGAAGGAAGTCACTATGTGGAGCCCACACCGAAGGAGTGAAGAGTTGGATCCACCTCCCTGAGGGCAGAGTATGTGCATAGTGTTTGGAATTCTTCTGCAGTAGTATTTGTCTATCCCCCTCCCCCCATATTAATGTATTCAATTACTTATGTCAGTATAAACTCATGGATATGTATTTTATAGTTTGGGTTTTAATGCAATACTGCTTGTTTTGTTGTTCTAAACATCCCGGCCTTGGCCATTGGAGCTTTCTGTTGGCTCCTTTGGCATACTCCATTTGGGGTGTGTGTGTGTGTGTGTGTGTGTGTGTGTGTGTGTGTGCATGCGCACTTATGTGTGAACACTTTTTTATTTTCTGGCACTGCAAGATGCTCCAAGCTTTTCTTATATTATTTCCTGCCCCAGTCCTAAAATCAGCCATTTCTTCAAGGAGCGCTAATTCCTTTTATTGAATAGAAACCAAGATTTGGGCTGTATGTGTGCTGATTGCTAATGAGGCATCATTTGTTTAGGCTACCTTAACTGAGAGAGCAAAGAAATATTATGTATACTAACCCATGTACGGGCACCCCTCTAAAAATGTTTTGATATTGATCTAAATGCATGCATACTGGTTTCTCCAATTCTAAATCATTAACACATGAATCTTTTAGCTTCTACCCTTTGCTTGTCTGTCAATTCCTTCTCTAATAGTGAGAAGTGTTGCTCCCACCGTTCATCATCCATTTAGTTAATTGTTCAATTCTAGTCCATGTGTATGGAGTTAACTCATTCCCCCAACATCACTATTTTTAAATATAGTAGTTAATAGAGCCACTGTTACACCTTGTTATTTAATGAGTTTAAATATTTCATTTCATTTATTTATTTCATTACATATATTTGTATGCCACAAATTTGCATTTTTAAATTGGTCATTAGTTTCCTTTGAAATTCTCTTATAGTTTATGAATTTAAAAGTGTTATTTTAAGAAGAGTTACATAGGGCTACCCCAGATTGTCAAAATGATCGGAGGCAAGTAAAAAGGTTAAGATCCCAACCACTGTGAGTTTACTAGTTTAGTGATATGGTGTGAAATTGCCTGGTGCTGACAATAGGGGAGCTCATGCTTATAAATGTTATCCTTGCCTATGTGGGCAGGCTTCCATCTCCTTTTAAAGTTCTTGTTACAGAAGACGGGAAAAAAACCAAGCCATGCTTAGAAAAAGGGACTTACATTTTATTAAGGGCAGGGCCAGAGAAAAATGTGCCTTTCAAATTCTGGGGCCCCCCACATGGAGGAAACCTTTTCTATTTATACTTTTCCTAGCTCTTTTGTCTTCCAAATTTGGAATGAGACTTCCGGGCCTTCTGGGGAAGGAGGCCTATGTGCTGGGAAGGGGCCATCAGACCATATCTCAAGGCCTGGCCTGGTGTCAGCACTGACAACTCTGTCTGGGGCATAGTCCACGGCCTCTCTGGAATGGGAGTAGTCTTATTTTCCTTATTATTTAAGCAATCAAGCATTTACAGAAGCCAAAATAGCAGGGTTAAAATTTCAAACAGCAGTTTTTATATAAGATGCATGCTTTATTCCCCACTGGTTTTATGTACATGAGTCAAATCAATGACTCTTTTGGGTTTTTGTTGGTGAGGGAGTTATATTGACCCATGAGGACTATAAGCTTGATAGAATTAATTCTCTGCTGAATAAAGTCAATGGGCCTGTTTATAAGATAAGGGCCTGGAATGAGGGCCAGGACTAATCTGTAGAGGGTCCGAAGAGTCCTGGACTCTCTATTTTGCCTGGGCTGTCTTAAGCCAGGTGTGATGAAGTTACGTCAGGATCCCGTCAACCTTGACTACTGTGAGGGTGGTCCTTTCCAGGTAGGAGTCAGTTTTTGTGTGGCAAATTTCTTTACCCAAACAGTGTCACCAGGGTGGAAGGATGGACCGGATCAGAAGTTGGTATAGGCAGAGTACCTTAGACATGCTTCTGGACTGCTTTCTGGATGGACTGTAAAGCCTGTAAGAACTTGAGTAAAGATTGGTTATGGATTTCAGCTTTTCTAGATTGGGTTTCCATGTAAGCTGGTGAGGTGGGTAGGTCAGGGTTTGGAAGAGTCACTAGAATCTATAGAGGCCCCACTGGTTTTAGGGCAGCCTCCCGGGCTGCTTCATCTGCAGCCTCGTTCCCTCTTGCTTCTGGGGAGTTCCCTTGTCTCACATAGGTAGAGATGGAAAGACTTAATTACATCTGGTAGTGCTAGTTGGCCCATTGTCCTTGCTCTGCTCATATCTGTCTAACTGCCTAATATATTACCTCAAGGATCCAGGCTCTGAATTCTTTTAGGGAAAATGGACATTGGTGGGCTCTTCTAGCTACTTCCTGCTGAGGCGAGTCAGAGGTTTCTCTCAGAGCCAAGAGATCCTTGCTGTCTGTCAGAGGGACAATGAGACCTGGGCACAGAAGGAGGTGGGCTTGTGACCTGGTGGAGACAAACTGTAACAAATGGTCTGGTGGAAGGGAAAGAAAACCTTTCAGTTTTAATAACTTCTATTGAAATAGAATTTTTCTTCTTAAACTTACCCCCATGTTTATCAAAAGAGCCAAATCAAGACTAATTTATCTATTGTATTTAATTTGGCCTGATTGTTTGCATAAACATAACAAGAATGGTAACTGACTACCTTTGCCAGAATTTCATGATTGAATCTTAATGTGCCCCGTAGGGCCAGGAAGCCAAGCCATCCAGCTGCCGTCAGGCCTGCCTGTAGTATCTGCTGAGTTAGGTGAAGTCCTCACCCGTAGTGGCTCTACTGGGCCCATGCCCTAGGCTTCAAGGCCCATCTCAGCCCTCCTACTAGTCATGGCTCAGAGTGTGTGGGGGTCCCACAGGGATGCAGAGGCGCCCTTATTGCTCCCCTTGTACTCTGACCAACCGCCAGTGATGGTAGGGTATGGGCCTGATGCTCCAGCACCAGCTATTTTCAGGGACTACAAGCAGGATACCAGGCTTTCTCCATGGCACTCTTATTGGCTTCAAGTCTTCAGAGTTCAGGCAAGGCTCTTTAAAACATGATACTCCAGTCAAAGTTTCTGGTTAATAAAGCCACTATTGGAAACTGGTCTTATTGAATTTATGCAAAGAAATGTATTGCTGTGATTTATTTATTAAGTATTTCCAAACTTCAGAGGAATTGTATAAGGAGAAAAATATACTGACCTGCTTTAAGATAGAATTTTCCTTGCCAGTCCTTTTTATGGACTTTCCAAAGTAATATTTTCTGAATGTATTATAACAAACAGTAACTGTTAGATTTCTTTTATCAGTCCCTCCCTAACTACTTTGGCATAACTATTTGCCCTCTGTTTAGGGAGGCAGAATGTAAATTATTTACTCTTCCTGGATTACTGGCCTGTATTATTTGATTTCCTTTCAGCATTTCTCTTCTTTTTCTTATTACATACACAACTTTATAAATTTTACACTTCCAAATTAGCCTTCAAACCTTCTTTCTCTGTCCTTTAAAAATGCATAACCATGCCTCAGACCTTCTACTCAGTATTCCTTATTCTTTGAAACCTCAATCCTTTAATGATTCCTAAAAAGTAAACAGCCAGAATTTCTTAGATTAACATTTATGACTTAGACCTTCTGTGATAAAACTAAGAGTAGGTAAAAATATTTCTTTTTGAGAGAGACAGAGATTTTTAAAACTTAAAAAGTTCCTTTGCTGAATATTCCACCAACACCCAAGAAGTACCCAGTAACCCCTCCCTGCCAGGCTCAGACAATGAGATTTTCTTTATGTGTATTGGAAGGGTTAAAAAGAAGAAAACGGAGCAGAGGAAGATCCGCTGTGTTTTGCAGAAAGCCTTGAGTCTAGCATAGTTCAGATAAACAAAAATCAACAAAAACTTATCTCTCCCTGCTCTTCCCGCTGACACCTGCCCCTTTTCTGCATTAACCATTTACTCTGTCCTTAGCAGGGGAAATAAGGCAAGCTGTCTGAGATCCTGTATAACCAGGCTTTTTACACTTAAGGAACAGCTGCTCTCCCTCCCAGATTTTCCTTCTTTACTCCAAGGCCCCAGAGGATCTCAAATCCTCCTCCTCCTTCACCACTTCTGATATCTCCAACCATCACCCTGGCCCCCAGCCTAGGGCTCCTCTATCTCAGCAGGCTGAGAGTGAATTCCACCACCTCTACCCTTTCTCACACCTGCTCCAGAGCAGTTTTCGGCTCTCTTCCTCCCCCAGAGACCCACTGTAAATCTGAGGAAGGGCAGGCAGGTCGCAGTTCTCAGGACCACATGATTCTCTGTTTGCTAGCAGGCCTGAAAAAGGCAGCCTACAAAGCAGTTAATTATGACTAATCTTAACCCAACAAGCCTTTGTTTAAACTTCTCTGGATTGGCAACCTTTAAATTAACCCTAGAATTCCAAAATTTTAAACTAACACAGCAAAATTATAAATCAAGGAAAAGCAATTAAAAGTTCTCTACTGTCTTCCCTCTAAAGCAGGGTTTGCACTATCTTTCACACAGACTCTCACACTTACGTTTATACACCAGACAGAAATGCATTTTATGAAACTAATTTTTAATTTAAAATAATAAGCATAACAGAGCTTACAGTATGTTTTCTAGCGCTTTGCTTATCTCTTAAGAGACATTTGCCTGACTGTTACACCTGTCTGTCTTTCAGGTGTACTTCTTCGGCATTGAAAATAGGAATAAAAAGCAAAGATTAAACATCTTATCTTCAAAGAGCTATGTAACGCAGTTCTGTTTTGTTTTTTTTTGTCTTTTTCTAATATGGGCCAAATCGCGCTACTGACTCCGCTTTCATTTTTTTCCTCCAATGTAACTAGTTTATTACTTCTAATTTTCCCTTCATTGTGTATGTGAGCCATGGTTGCCCCCTTGTGGATAATTCTGGAACTATTAGCATGAATTCTTTTTGTTTTAAGTAGGAAAAAAAGACTGAAACTTAAGGTATTGAGGTCAATGGGCATTCTTTTTTAAAAAATGTTGAATTTTGTACACTAAAAAAAAAAAAAAAATGTTGAGACTGTCCAAAAAAGGCTGAAATTTCCAGACATTTCACCTTTTTCTATTAGTTTCAAAACTTGGAATTATGGTAAGGACCACACTTTAAATCTGAAGGAGATGATAGTCAAAGAAGTAAAAAAAAATTGACATTCTTTTTAAATATAAGGATAAAGAAAGCTAGTCTCACCATTATTTAAATAGTAAAACCCTTAATGTTTACTGCGAGTGGGGCCAAGGGGCGATAAGGCTTTCCTTAAGTTAGTTTAAGTTTGCATAAATGCAAATAAAGGAAAGCCAGCCATTTGATTAATCTTCACTTGCTACCTGTGGAATTACATCAGTTATGAGAAAATCCCATCTGAAGATTGTGCACACACCCCTGAGGCTGACCTTTCCTGAAGGGTTTTCTGTAACATACTAGTAAAAATAACTTCAATGTGCTTAACTAAGCATTTATGACTGGTTCCTGGAGAGCAGAGTATCTTATAACAATCATTCCTTCTTTTACTCGTGACTTCGTTTATTAAACAAAAACAACTACTGAGCACTTACTGTGTGTGTGGCACCGTTTTAGGTTGTGGGAATAAGACCCACCTTCTTTCCTCAAAAGAGTTGCAATCTGACATAGAGACAAAAATTGCAATAAAGTATTATACATTTCACTGCGGAAGTTTGCTCATGGTGCAAATGCAAGCAACATATTTTAAGTTCATTTCAGAGGAGCAGTTCAGAAAAGCTCCATAGAAGAGAGGGCCTGAGCTGTCTTGGGAGTCTTTAAACAGAAGAGAAGTGGGACAAAGCAGTCTGGTCCTAGAAAGCTCATGTACACAGACATGATCTTGTTCTTATTCACCCATTCTTGGAGGCCTCAAGGGACACCAGCTAATAACCTCCTCCTCCTCCTCCTCCTCCTCCTCCTCCTCCTCCTCCTCCTCATCATCATCATCATCATCATGTTAACAATTAAAGAACAAATTTTTATTGCCAGGTAGTAAAACAAATGTTTTCTTCCATATACCTTAGGAGTTCAATATTGTCGTTATTCTCATTTTATACATACAAAAACGAAGACTCAGCCTTGGCCAATTTTTCTCAGTGGTTAGAGTGTCAGCCTTTACACCTAAGGGTTGAGGGTTCAATTCCCAGTCAAGGGCACCTACCTGGATTGTGGGTTTGCTCCACTGGTTGGAGGGCGCGTGTGGGAGGCAGCCAGTTGATATGTCTCTCTCACATAGATGTTTCTCTCTCCCCCCCACCCCCTTCCACTCTCTCTGAAAAAGCAATGGAAAAAATATCCTCAGGTGAGGATAACAAAACAAAAGAAAAAAGATGGCTCAGACAGAGTAAATAACCAGCTAAAATCTGGGTGTGTGCACTTTCACCTCCATCCCCTGAACCTCTGCGTTTTACTGGCTGGCACGGTTTGTCCATACTAAGAGCTCAAATATTGGTTGTTAAGTACAATAACTTCATAAAAGGTTGACTTTGATGTTTATGATGCTGTTCGATGAATGCACATTAAGTGCCCATGGGTGAATAATAAAAGTGAGAAATACTCCAGGAATAGAGAATAAAAATTTGTGTTATGTATGTCTGTTGGGAACAAAGAATTCTTTTGAATGTCTGACTTCTGACTACATAGCAGGAAGTCACACGCATATGTCATTGCTAGGCAGCATCAGGGGAACCCCACCCCCCACCCCCAGGCAATGCACAGTAGAGAGAAGTACATGCTATGATCACTCTTTAAGGTTGAAACAGTTGGGTACTTTTATTTTACAAATCAACTGGTGTATGTGAATTTTATTAGTCAAATAAGGAATTATTGGTTGGCTGAAAATTTTATGTTTGAATTTTTTCAAATAACAGTAAACAACTCCTTTCAGGTTTAAAATACCACATTCCACAAGTGAGTTACTATGCTGAAGAAAGTGATCAGTATAGGAAAGCATTTGGAATCTAAAGTATAAGTAGGTGAAGGAACTGGGACTAGATGAGACCAGATACGACTAGAAGGGAATGAGAAGGTGGCTCTATGAAAATACAGTACATTTTAAATCTACTCAGCTGGTTCAGAACAAAGGAAAGTGCTAATTGTAGTGGAGACTTGGCCTTCATGTGTTTATGGTTTGCACGAATACACACTTGGTCCTTGCCTTTTTGTATGTTGTATTTTTATATTCATAAACACACACACATTCATACACACATATAGTTGGTATTGTTCCTTTAGTCTTTGTTTTCCTTCCCATCATAGCATGAGAAAAGTAGGAAACAAAATCAAACCCAAAAAATGAAGCTTTAAAAATAAATGGGAATAGCATTGTTTCTCTCCAGAACATTCCTCTACAGTAGTGTTATTATTCATGGCAGCACAGGCCAGTTTTTCCTGTGGACATGAAGGCATGGTGAAGGAGTCTCACTGGAGATGGAATAGCTTCAAAGACAAATTTCACCTCGACCTTCTGCAGTGTGTGGTAGTGGTCGAGGCATGGGAGACAGAATCAGAGATCTGGGTTGAGTCTAAACTTGTTCCCCTCAAGATTTGTGTCTTCAGCATGTCATTTATCTCTCTAGGTCGCACTTTTTCATTTATAAATGGAGATGTTAAAAGTATTGATATTCAGGGTTAATGAAAAAATGCATGTAAATACTTCATCAGGCACTTTAAAAAGTTATCAGTTAACATTATCTCTGCATATAAGCACATTTTGTTGATTTTCTAATTATCCTATGTAATAAAAGCCTAATAGGCAAATTGTCCCCTCAACCAGGAGTTTGACCAGGAGTTCAACCAGGGGGCGAAGCCAGCGGCGGTGGTGGCAGGCGGCCAGGGGAAGGGAGGTGCCCCCGGCAGCAGCCGCTAGGGACTCTACCCGTGCACGAATTTTGTGCACTGGTCTTTTAGTAAAGTGTAAAAGTACATTTTACCTTAAAGGTGAGCTTTAAGATTAATTGTCTAATGTTAATTAGGCAATTTAAAATGTCTGCTCATTATTTGACTTTAATTGTCTAGCACAAATATATGCCTTATATTCACTGTCATGAATAAAACCTTTCAGTAAAGATGTTGAATGAGTTACCAAAACATTTTTGTTTGCTGCCTTTCATTGAACCCTAAGTCCGAAGAAGGCTTTTTGATAGTGAGGGATCAAAGTTTTATACTGTTTAGGAAGTAAGGCCATAGCTGTTCCATTTTTATACTTAAACATGAACTGTTCCTATTTTCTTCCTAATGTTCCATTTTTGAGTGGTATGGAATCAGACAAATTATCCTCTGGGCTAAAAAGGGCCTCCCTGCTGATGAAGGGAAGAAGACAAAGAAGAGGGAACGCTGGATTAGTTGCTCTTTCAAAAGAGGGGCAAGATACCAGAGCTTTCCTCAGGGAAACTGAAACACACCTTTCTTTCTGAGATCTGAAAGAAAGAGATGCCCTACATTTAGATTTCCAGAGTATATCTTCCATTTAAAAGTGACCCCAGCTGCCAAAACCGGTTTGGCTCAGTGGATAGAGCATCAGCCTGCGGACTGAAAGGTCCCAGGTTCGATTCCGGTCAAGGGCATGTAACTTGGTTGCGGGCACATCCCCAATGGGAGGTGTGCAAGAGGCAGCTGATCGATGTTTCTCTCTTGTCAATGTTTCTGACTCTCTATCCCTCTTCCTTCCTCTCTGTAAAAAATCAATAAAATATATTAAAAAAAAAAAAAGTGACCCCAGCTAATCATCCAAGGGGGAAGAAAAGAGGAAAATAGCTGTGAACAAATCCTTCTTGTGGTGTTAAGTGAAACTGATTCAAATGACTGTCACGTACCTGTCCGTGACTTGAAGAATACCACTTGAAAAAGTAGTCTGTCTTTCACAAAAAGGAGTAGAATCCACATGAGTTATTTTCACAGAGGAGGGCGGCTCTACTAACTGCCTCAATTATACTCATTTAAAGGTCCTGATCAAAGTCTGTCGTAATTTTTATAATCTATGCAATTACATAAGTGTAGTACATAGTTATATCTACACTAATAAAAGAGAAACATGCAAATTAACCATAACTCCACTATGCCAAGCCACGCGCACAAGCCAATCAGGAGTGAGTATGCAAATTAACCCAACCAAGATGGTGGCAGGCCACAGAGCTGGAGCAAGCAGGAGGCTTGGGTTGCCCTGGCAATGGAGGAAGCCAAGCTTCCCGCCCGCCATGACCAGCCCTGGCCTCCACTCAAGGCCACAAAGTTTCAATTATGAAAGATAAATAAATCCTAGATACTTGCTTCCCACTGGCCCTGGCCTCCACTCAAAAAGGCGCTGAAAAAAAAAAAAAAGAAAAAGAAAAAAAGGAGGGGCTGGGACCTTGGGTCGCCAGGGGGGGATGAGTAATCAGGCCAGGATGGGATGGCAGGGGCCATTGGGGGTAAGCAGACCAGCAGGGAGGCCAATTGGGGGTGAGCAGGTCATCAGTGGGGGTCAGTTGGAGGTGATCAGGACAGCGGGGGGGGGGGGGGCAGTTTGGAGTGAGCAGGCCAGCAGGGGGGCAGTTGGGGGTGAGCAGGCCAGTGGGGGTGAGCAGGCCAGTGGGGGGGCAGTTGGGGGTGATCAGGCCTGCAGGGGAGGGTACTTAGGGGCAAACAGGCTGGCAGGGGAGCAGTTAGGCATCAATCAGGCTGGCAGGCAGAAGTGGTTAGGGGCAATCAGGAAGGCAGGCAGGCGAGCAATTGGGAGCCAGCAGTCCTGGATTGTGAGAGGGATGTCCGACTGCCCGTTTAGGCCCGATCCTACCGGGATCGGGCCTAAACGGGCAGTCGGACATCCCTCGAGGGGTCCCAGATTGGAGAGGGTGCAGGCTGGGCTGAGGGACACACACACCCATGCACGAATTTCATGCACCGGGCCTCTAGTGTCAAATAAATGAGTAAAACAACTATTTAATAGTCAGAGGCATACACATTCTGAGAGCAGAAATGGCGCTGAAGCAGTTTTAGGGAAGTTATTTCAAGGGTGGGAAATAAGATAACTCCATGGCAAGTGAAGCTTTTTATCATAGAAGAGGAATCTGTTGTGAATGCATGAAAAATGTAACCACAGGCAAGAAACACACACGCACACACAGATTGGTTGTTAAAGAGGTTTTTGTGGAGAGGAATCCCAGAGAAGTAAAATGTGCTGGCTTGGAAACTGAAATATGGAAGATCTGATTCCATTTCTGTCACCAATTGTTTAGCAGAACTAAGTCAGTCACTCAATTTCTTGATTACTGTGTACTTATTTGTGAAAGAAAAGGGCTGGAATGAATGAGTTCTAAAATGTGTTGGAATTCTCATTTCCTATGAATTCGTCTGACTCCTGGGCTTCCCCCTCACTTATATTGGAAGAAGTAGAAAGACCTTGCAACATTTGGGGCCAGCAAAAAGGTTGTTACTGCTTTAAGGTATAAGTGGTTCCTATCACTGACCATGTTGAGACTGCCTCATGGGGCAGAGAGGCTATGATAGCTGATAAACTTGTCCTGTCTGGGAAGGTTTATTACTGGGTATTTTATTGATTTTTCAGTTTAGTAAAGTCGCTAACCCAAGTTATTGCCCACTCAGAATTGGATGAACTAAAAAAAAAAAAATCACAGATTGAAGAGAGACTGAAAGTAATGTAAAGTTACAATGAAGAAGCCAAAACTTAATGGAGAAGAGACAAGCTTAATTTTAAAAAAGCAAAAAGCAAATGCTCACTTCAAAATTCTTGTCACACTAAAAAAACCCGAAATTGAATAAATATATGTATATATGGGTAAACACACCCACACATACATATATATATACACACAAATTATAAAATACAGCTCAAAAAAATTTCACAGAATATTATTGGGACCCCATAAACTTCTGGTATGTTTCCTTAAAGTCACTTTGCTCTAAAACATAGCTAACATCTTTGCCAATGCATCTATATTGAAGATCAATTTACCTTCATTAACGTAGTTTTAAATTGTTCACTTTTCTAAAAATAATGGCATACTTAGCAGGTCCCAACATTTTCATTTCCTGAAGTGTGAATCTACTTCCCAGAATTACCTTATTGAGTTTGTGTTTTATTAGTTTCTCATCCTCACACTCATTTAATGTGATTTGTACAGATTTTACTACCCGGTTCCCCACTCACATCTACAGCATAGTGGTAGTTATAAATTTTAGAATCAATGAAAATAAGGCAAATTTCTAGCCTCTGTTTCTGGATCCTAATACCAAAGACCATCCTCTCTTCCCTGTCTGATATAATCCTTAGTTACCACAATAGGGCACTTTAAATTTCTAGATAGGTGACTGGGTTATTTTTTTAAGAACCTACTCTTAAAATTAAAACTTAATCTGGGAAGACCACACACACAATAACCTGTAGGCAAGCTTCATTTACTTGGTCTAATTTATTTGACTTGTTTTATTCAGAGGCACAATCAGTAATTTTTTGATAAGTCATGTGCACATTGCCCTGGCTGCTGTGGCTCAGTTGGTTGGGCTTTGTCCTATACATGGAAAGGTTGCCAGTTCGATGCCCAGGCTGAGGGCTCAATCCCTGGAAGGGATGCACAGGAGGCAGCCAATTAATGTTCTGCTCTCACATCAATGTTTCTCTCTCTCTCTCTCTCTCTCTCTCTCCCTTCCTCTAACTCTAAAAAAAAAAAAAAAATCATTAAGGAAAAAAAAAAGGCACGTTCATTATTGCCAAATCTTATATGCAGTCCTACCACTGGCCATAGGTAAAGGCTCAGAGGTGTGCTATGGTGAGGTCCCTCTGAAGCAGTGAGATACAGGGGGGAGGGCAATGCTTAGTTGGCAGTGATTCTGAAAAATATAATGCAGGTAAAGAAAATAGATTGAAAAGGCAAGAAAAAGAAAGTTCACAACTGGTTCCATTTATCTATGATCAATCACAGTGTGTAGTGACCTTAAAACTCAATAGTATATACAACAGATCTATAGATGCCCTTCCCTGAGCTCAGAGCAGGGGCTCAGTAAACAAGACACAATGGCGGGGAATTTCTCTTTGGTGTCTGGAATTCAAGCCATTACTGCCTGTCCTGAGAACACAGAAAATGTGTGTCTGCAATGTATTAAAGCAGTGGTTCTCAACCTTTTTAATGCCGCGACCCTTTAATGCAGTTCCTCATGTGGTGGTGACCCCCAACCATAAAATTATTTTCGTTGCTACTTCATAACTGTAATTTTGCTACTGTTATGAATCGTAATGTAAATATCTGTGTTTTCCGATGGTCTTAGGCTCTACAGCAGCGGTTCTCAACCTGTGGGTCGCGACCGCTAGCAGGGTCGCCTAAGACCATGGGAAAACACAGGGGCTGGTTGCCAGGGGCTGTGGGTGTGTGGGGGAAATGAGGAGATGCTGGTCAAAGGGTACAAACTTTCAGCTATTAGATAAATAATCTCTTGGGGGGGTCTAATTACAGCATGGTGACTATAATTAACAGTACTGTATTATATACTTGAAAGTTGTTGAGAGAGTAGATTATAAATGTTATACTAACACACAATGGTAATATGTGAGGGGGTAAAGGTTAACTAACCCCGTGGCAATCATTTTGCAGTATATGTGTATCACATTATCTGTTATTTAAGCTAAGATTTAGGGGTACACAATAGCCAACAAGTACTTGGTCATGATGTCAGTGCTGGTGTGTGCTGCTTATCATTACACCTACAGACCAACTAAAAAGTTTTTACGAAGTAGTTATGTCCAGACTCTCCTTTCCGATATTTAATTTTTTAATTTTTAATTTTGTAACACTTAGTTTAGTTTCCCCCAGATATTTTAAATCGGTTGACCAAGAGTGAGGCCCAGGCAGTTCCCAGTAAGCCGCAGACTGTCTGCATCTCAGGAGTGGGTCAGCAAGACAACTCTGCAGCCACAGCGGGACCTGGATTGATCTGGAAGACAAACCAGTCTTTTCTGGGAAAGCTCTAGAGTAATATGATGCTCCAAACTTTAGCCAAGAAGAGACAACTTATTTTATCCAAGACCAAGTAGAGATGTCGCGAAAGGTCTGAACTTCCTAGAGGCTGACCAGCTGCCTGTTCAATTGTCCAGTCCCAAGGATAACGCCCATCCTGACAATACGGTCAGGCACAGGCAGCAGGAGACCTGGGAGAAGCCCCAGCAAATCTGTGCCTGCAGGAGACAGGGTCTCCAGGCCTGCAGCCGTGAAGGAGAACTTTTAAGTACTTCCGATGTCACAGACACCATGAAGATAATTGCACCAGGAAGTGTGGGTGAAGCCCTTGGCCCTGCTGGTCCTGGGTCTCTACACACTAGTCCTGAGCCCACCGCAGCACAATTTTTAAATTGGGCAGAGATGATCCCTGGAGCAGGTCTCTGTGGCCCACAGCTTTTCTGCAGGCAATCAGTTCCCCGTGGAGATATCCAGAGACAGACTCTGAAAGTGAAAAAAGCAAGAGGGAGTCGGGTGTGGCTTTGGGGGCAGAGAGGCTGGCCAGGGAGGCAGAGAGCCAGGAGCCAAGAAGAATGTTGGAAAATTAGGAGGAAGGAAAATTAGGAGAAAGTTGTGCTGGAAAAAGTCCAGTGGTGCAGCTTTGGGAAGTGGTTCACTGAGAAGCCCTCAGCACACTTGTTTCCTTTCATGTCAGTTCTGGTTCTTGCTCTGGACTCTGATGCTCTGTTGTATTAAAATTGCATGTTATTAAACTTTTGAAGGACGAAAAAATAAAAAAGAGAGAGTGAGGCCCAGACTTGAGCATTTTTGAAAGGTCCTTAGAGATTATGTGCACAACCAGGATCAAGATGTTTTAATTCAGTTTATGAAACTTATATCTGACCCATCATGCTGAAAACACTTGTCTGAATATACAAGGACCCATCCTGAATTTGAAGGAAAGAAATTGAGGTAGACAATCACTTAGACATAAAATGATGGCCTTTTTAAAATATATATATATTTTTTATTGATTTCAGAAAGGAAGGGAGAGGGAGGAAGAGAGAGATAGAAACATCAATGATGAGAGAGAGTCATTGATTGGCTGTCTCCTGCACAAACTCTACTAGAGATTGAGCCCGAAACCTGGGCATGGGCCCTTGACTAGAATTGAACCCAGGACCCTTCAGTCTGCAGGCTGACGCTCTATCTACTGAGCCAAACCAGCGAGGGCAAGAAACATTTCTAATATTAAGTAAATGCAGCATATTCATGATGGCCAAGATGTGGAAAGAACCGTGTCCTTCAGTAGAGGACTGGATAATGAAGATGTGGTACACGTATACTCAGCATAAGAAAAAATGAAATACTGCTGTTTGTGCCAACATGGATGGACTTGAGGATATTCTGCTCCATGAAATAAGTCAGTCAGAAAAGGCTAAGACCATGTGATTTCACTCATGTGTGGGATATAAAACTGAGACGCATACACACAGACAACTGTATGGTAGTTACCAGAAGGTATGGGGTGGGCAGTAGTAAAAGGAAAGAGAGCCAAATATATGGTGATGGAAGATTATTTAACTTTGGGTGGTAGACACACAATGCAAGATACAGATCATGTACCATAAAAATGTACACTTGAAACCTATATGATCCTATTAACCAATGTCATCCTAATAAATGTAATAAAAATGTCTCTTCCTATCTCTTCTTTTAGTATTGGCAAACATGAGGGTACTTTGCTTTTGAATCAGTATGGAAGCATTTATACTTAAAATGAGGCAGAGATATTGTCATGTACCTGATCAGTTGTTTCTGAAGGCAATTACTATTAGAAAGAACTATACTAGATATTACCCTTAAACTGATAACGATTGACACAGTTCAGCTTTAAGGTGGGAAAATGGGATAAAAACTCTAATCTCTCTTACTGCTATTTTATCAGTTTGCTTAAAACTAACACTATGGGCCAGGCCACTGAGCAGTGGCTAGCATCTACCTATGAACCAGGAGATCATGGTTCAATTCCTGGTCAGGGTACATGCCCAGGTTGCAGGCCTGATTCCTGGCAAGGGGCAATCGATCATTGTTTCACTCTCGCATGGATGTTTCTGTCTCTCTAAAAATCAATAAAAAATCTTTTAAAAAATAAAATTGATCACCATCATATTTACAATCATTTACTCTCCTAACATATAGTAATGTGCCTTGCTAAACAGGCACAGTTTTTTTTCAGGTATCTTATGTGCTGTTTATAATTTGAAAAAGAGTATGTGAATTTTGGTCTAGAAAGCCATATTGAGTATTTTGTTGTTTTACTTTTTTGTTTCCTCAATTTTCAGATTTTGAATAGGATTGATCAAAGTTCTATTCCAAAAAAATACGTAAGTATGAGAAAGAGAGAGAGGGAGACAGATTGAGAGAGAATAAAGGTTCCAAAGCTCCTAGCTACAGCTAAGTGTCCCTACTTCGCCGGTGGTCCCAACATGATCCAGCTGGCTCACAATGGCGCCCCATAGTAGGACGCCACCTCTCAGTGGCCACTTTTATAACCTCCAAAGAAAAGGGGTGGACCAGTTGGCCGGGTTGACTCAGTGTGGGCAAAACCATGGATTGGGGGGTGGGGAGGGGTAGAGGTAAGTGGGGACCAGGCAAAGGGAATGACCACGGATGCAAGCGTGCAGTGGGGAGTGGAAGGCAGTCTAGAGGCACAGGGTGGGTAGTCATACTAGCACTTGTCTTTTTTTTCCCCACATATCATCTATATATATAAAAGGCTAATATACAGTGTCCCCTCAGGAGTTCTACAGGGAGACCGGGGGTTTGATCGCTCTCTATGACGTGTGCTGACCACCAGGGGTTGGCGCAGAACATGGTGGGTGACCAGCGGCAGCGGCGGGGTGCTGAGGGAGTGAAGGAAGGAGGAGGCGGGACAGTGGGGAGGCGTGGAACCTGATCAGCTCTGATTGCCAGTGAGGCCTAGGGACCCTACCCATGCACGAATTTCGTGCACTGGGCCTCTAGTCTATAATAATAAAAGCGTAATATGCTAATTAGACCGGACAACCTTCCAGATGACCTTCTGGACTAAGCTGCGGTGCTGAGGGGTCCAAGGCAGAAACAGCCGTGGCAGCAGGGGGGGGGGGGGCGAGCCATGCATTAGGCGTCTAGTCTATATATAAATGCCTAAGCGATCCATTGACCTGACGACCAAATGACCAGTCAACCAGTTGCTATGACACACACTGACCACCAGGGGGCAGATGCTCAACGCAGGAGCTGCCCCCTGGTGGTCAGTGTGCTCCCACAGCAGGAGCGCCACTCAGCTAACTGACAGGTGCTAAGCGCACGAGCCTCTCCCCATCTGGACTGACTGGGCACAAGCCTGCGGCAGGAGCAGCAGGGCAGGATGAGGGGGAGCGGGGTGGCTCCAGGCCCGGGCTCGAGCTCCTTCCTGGCCACCTGCCACTTCGAGCACTACTATATCTCCTGAGGGGTCTCAGCTTGCGAGAGGGCACAGGCCAGGCTGAGGGACCTCACTGGTGCACGAATCCATGCACTGGGCCTCTAGTTTATAAATAACACATAGCAGTACCTGAAACAGAAACTTCTTTCAACGGACATGAAAAATGCAGGTGGCATCACTTTTAGATGATTAACTCCCATGTCCTGTGGAAATGGAGACACACGAATAAGCCATTCCAATATCTGTGGTCCTTAGGTGGTCCTGGTTAAACACATACACTCTCCCCATCCAGGGAGGGTATTAGGTGGACTGAAGTGGACCAAGGAGGGGTTCCTGGCTGGAGCCACAAACACACTTACGGTGGCCACTAACCCCACGGGTGTGCCCGAAAGTCTGATCAGGACAGACCTGAAGGCTTCCCTCTTATTTTTGTTCCCCCTTCCCCCCTTGAGAACACCCTGCCCAGACAATCCCCAAACTTGGATCCAATAGGAGAAAAGGAAATATGCTCCCCCTATTCGGATATGTCGGAGGCCCCTCTTCTCGGCCACCAGCCCCACTTCCCCAGCCACAGCGCAACCACCATAAAACTTCCTTCCACTCTTCCCCTGGCCTCGGGTTTGAGTCTCTGCCAAGTGCAAGTGTGGGACGCCCAGCGGCCTAGTACCAAGGCTTACAGTCAAGCAGTAGTTCTCATTCTCCTGAGGTGGCCTTCCTTTCACTCAACACAGGTTTTGTGTGTATGTGTGTGTGTGGTGTTGGGGGGAGCGGGGAAGAAATTGAAAAACATTCAGAATAATACCCATATCCAGTATCATTCACTAACTAGGTCCTTTGGCATTCTCTCTTCCCCTGCTTCCCTCCCTCCCTCACCCCACCCACCTGACCCCACCTCACCCCACCCCACTCCACCCCACCCCACTGCCATTCCACAAGAGTGAACATTTATTTTTGTGGATTCTGTGCCTCTACCAGAGCTGGCCTGGCTGTACTTTTTCCAACCCTTTGCCTATAGCCAATGTAAATTCTGTCAGACAGCTTGCATCTTCCTCCTCCCTTCACCTGCTTGATGTATAAAAATGCTTGCAAACTCCTACACAATGGACATATTGTCTTTCATGCCCTTTCATATTCCTTCTTTTTGGCTGGCGTTTTTGGCTCAATAAAAACCTTTTTTTCCCCTATATTTATATTTATTAATTTCAGAGAGGAAGGGAGAGATAGAAACATCAACAATGAGAGAGAATCATTGACCGGCTGCCTCCTGCATGCCGCTCACTGGGGATGGAGCCCATAACCCCGGGCGTGTGCTCTGACCAGAAATAGAACCGTGACCTCCTGGTTCTTAGGTGATGCTCAACCCCTGAGCCCGGCAGGCCAGGCTCAACAAAAGCTTTCTTAATCACTTGCAGCCTAGGGGGTTCAAATTTTTGTTTAACCATTCCTTAAGTTATTCATTTTGAATTCGTAGCCTACTTCGGGTTTTCATTTTATTTTAATTTAATGTCAACTTATGCCTGACAAAGAGACCACTTATGAGCTTTCTTGGAAAACAACACTTGGAGGCTGACACACCCCTTGCCTCCCCTCCCCCCAGTACGGCACCAGTCCAGCAATTCCCCCACCAGGAGCCTGATGGTCAACGGTGGGTCCTGCTCAGAGTGCTCTCAAAATCCCGAGCCCCAGCGAGGAAGCTGGACTGGCAGCACAGCACCCCTTAAGACTGGTGGGTACGCACCCTCCCGCCCAGGTTCACAACCCAGCCAGGGGAGCCCATTCATGCCCAGAAAACGCGGGTTGGCAGAGAAACCCGCCCCATGCCCGAGTGCTCTCCAATCACAGCGCGCGCTATGACGCACATGCTGGTTGGGCGGTGCGTCCCGAGAAGCCCCGCCCCTCGCCCTAACGCCAGCCAATTGCAGCGCGCGGTGCGGCGCGCTTTAGAGGGGCGCCGCGCGGGGAGGCTGGGCACCGGGGCGGCATGCTTGGAAATGCTTGGCCGCGGGAGCTCGCGCTGCCCGAAGGTAAGCTGAGGTTCGGGAGCAGACGGCGCGCGTTCTCCAGCGGTCGCCCGGGAACTCTGTGCGCATCCTGCTCGGCATTCCACCCCGGGGACTGGCCCGGCCTGGTAGCGGCGAGACGTGGGTGCTGTGCTGGTGGGGGTCCCGGGCAAAGCTGCGGCTCCGGAGGTCGTCTCCTGCCCGAGTGCGGGCTGAGGGAGCCGTACCTACCTGGTCGCGGGAGGAGGTCCGGGGGAGGAGTTGCGCCGGGCAAGGCCGGGGTCGCAGCCAGCAGGGACGGAAGCGAGGCGCTGGACGGAGTTGGGTTTGGAACTAGCGTGTGAGACACAGTTGCCCTCGCTGGTGTTTGGTGGTTCTTTATTTGTCTTTTTTTGACTCGTGGAACTCAGCAGGACAGCGGTGTGTGTATTGGAGTGGCTCTGCTGTCGTTGCCACCCCGCCCCTCGTCCCCCGAATAAATATCTGTTGCCGCACTTTCCATACTCCCCAAACTTTCCCCGAATCTTTCTCTTCCTGCTTCTGTGGGACAGGAGTCTGAGGTTCCGTGCGGCCAGCCTGTTATGCCCGCGTCTGCCCGGTGTCTGGTCACGAGCCCGTGCACGGACAGTATCGCAGGGGTGCCATGTACTGAGCCTGTGTGGCACACCAGCGTGCGCGGCGCAGCTCAAAGTCGCTGCTCTAGGGCAGCCGTGGTTGGAAAGCAGAGGATTTGATGTTTCCCGGGCGGGATCTCTGAAAAAGATGTTAATCTCAAGACACTCACGAAACCAGCTTTAGTGGGTTTCCTTTCATGTTATATAGCTTTCACGGTCAAGGGTAGACTGAGGAACGCAAAGCCGCTGGGAAATGCCTCGTGGGCTTTGGGCTAAGCTGCAGCTGGCGTGGCACCGGAGGCTGCCTCCATTCACCGCCCATGTTGTAGGGACAAGTCACCCATGCCCCGCATGCAAGCAAAGCAGAGAGCTAGAACAGTGCAGAGAAAGGGTGACTTTTCATGCACATACGTGAATGGGACTGTGACTTCGATGATGATATTTTTATTTTTAAGGAGAGGTTTTCTCGAGTTTGCTGTTCCATTACTGTTGCAGAGTATGTAGGTGCTAGCTCATATTTCAGCACTGCAATAGTTTCCCTTAGGTTTAAAAGTTATGATTTGTCTTTATTTACTGTCCTTCTTAATAGGTGTTACTCACACATGAAGGAAAACTTCACATATTCTCACCAGTCTTTGATGGGAGAGGTTACTGAGGCAATTTGGAGAGAGATCTTAAAAGTAGCCCAGCCACCACAGCTCAGGAGGTCATGGTTGGATTCCTGGTCAGGGCACTGTTAGAGTCACCAGGAGGTCATGGTTGGATTCCTGGTCAGGGCACTGTTAGAGTTGCCAGGAGGTCATGGTTGGATTCCTGGTCAGGGCACTGTTAGAGTTGCCAGGAGGTCATGGTTGGATTCCTGGTCAGGGCACTGTTAGGGTCGCCAGGAGGTCATGGTTGGATTCCTGGTCAGGGCACGGTTAGGGTCGCCAGGAGGTCATGGTTGGATTCCTGGTCACCGCTCGGTTAGGGTCGCCAGGAGGTCACGGTTGGATTCCTGGTCAGGGCACTGTTAGGGTCACCAGGAGGTCATGGTTGGATTCCTGGTCAGGGCACTGTTAGGGTCGCCGGAGGAGGAACGCACGAGGCCAGAGTGGTGAGGGATTACGAATTAATTCCGTCATCCACACACCAGGTGGCTGAGCCCCAGATAGCTCCAGCACCCCAGTAACAGTAGTCAGCGGTTTTTAAAGAACTTTTGGCGGGCTTTTTCTGGGCAGAGAATTCTCTGTGCAGGTCCGGATTCTGGGAAGCTGGGGGTGAGGAGTGAGGGGAGATAACGGTCTTAGCAAGTGGGATGTGGTCTAAGCAAATGGAATGTCCATTGTGAAGTGGCCTAGAGGTCAGTTCCTGGCTGGCGGGGGGGGGGGGGGGGGTTGGGATCAATTCAATTCTTTGATCAGAACCAACAGGCACTTGTTGGGGTTGTTTGCTGGATCCCCAGTAGGGGGCTTGCAGGAGGCAACCGATCAATGATTCTCTGTCATCATTGATGTTTGTATCTCTCTCTCCCTCTCCCTTCCTCTCTGAAATCAATAAAAATATATTTAAAAGCAAAAGATGTCAAGCAAATACATGTGAATTTTAATACATGTTGTGCATTGACATTTTTAATGCAGCAACAAAGTGACTTTTGTATAACAGGAGGAATTATATCAGATTTTGGCTATGGCGACAGGATTTCTTGCTTCTTATTGGCTGAAAAATAAATGAAAGTCATTATAAATAATATTAACATTATTAACCATACCTTCCATAATTAAACACCCATTTAAAAATAGAAGTTATACAATCTGCCTCTTACTTCAATTTTGACTTTTACCTCAACACTAGTGGCCCAGTGCACGAAATTTATGCACATTAAAAGGGAATTAATTACAGGAAATATTTTAATATTGCTATTTGCCCTTTCTCTATAATAGAAGTGTCAGGGATGAAAGAAAATTAGTAAAATGTATATGAAAATCTCCCTCCTGTCAGAGTCTGGGGCACGCCACGGGTAGTGTCAAGTCCCCGCCCACTACCCGCACGTGCTTCGAAAACGCAGGAAACCCAGACCCGGCCGGCCCCACCCCCATTGGGTGAGACCCAGACCCAGTTGGCCTCACCACTGTCAAGCCCCTCCGGGCAGGGCTTGCAGCCTCAGGTCCCCCAGCCCAGTGCCGGGGGCGGGGGGACACAGTCTCAGGTCCCCCGTCAAGCCCCTCCGGGCGGGGGGTGCGGCATGAGGTCTCCCGGCCCAGCGCCAGGGTGGGGCCGTGGCCTGAAGTTTCCCATCAAGCCCTGCCAGGTAAGGGGCACGGCCTGAGGTACCCATCAAGCCCCGCTGGGCGGGGGGCACAGCCTGAGGTCTCCTATCAAGCCCCTTTGGGCAGGGAGTGCAGCCTGTGGTCCCCTGGCGCTGGGGCGGGGGGCGTGGCCTGAGGTCCCCCAGCCTGGCAGCGGCGGGGGGTGGGGGTGGGCGGCCTGAGGTTCCTCGCCCCAGCCAGGCACCATGCAGCCTCAGGTCCCTGCTGTTTGGTCGTGACGTTATGGCATTCCAGCTAATTTTCATATTCCTCTGTTATATAGATAGATGGGTGGTTGGAGATAAATTTGGTAGAAATCAAATTTTAAAAGTGACTAGACTTTGCAGAGAGCAACAATATGGGGGGTTGGGGAACATGACTATATCTTCTCCCTCCCCATTGGGGGTCAGTGTTTTGGTAGATTCCAGAGAAGCTGGGGACACAGGACAGGAAATGTTAGCACTTCCACCAAAGGTCAAGGGAGCATTAAGTTAATGGGCTGCCCGGCCAGTGTGGCTCCTATGAACCAGAAGGTCATGTTTCGATTCCTGGTCAGGGTACATGCCCCTGTTGCAGGCTCAATCCTCATTGTGGGGTGTGCAGAAGGTAGCCGATCAGTGATTCTTTGTCATCATTGATGTTTCCATCTCTCTCTCTCTCCCTCTCCCTTCCTCTCTGGAAAAATGTATCTTAAAAATATATAGTAAAAAAAAATATTAAAAATAAAAAGATAACGGGCTGCATCCCAATGCTGACAACCCTCTTTAAAGGAGATCAGGGGTGTAAATGGGGACTCAGAACGGCTCCCAAAAGGGCACCTTGAGGTCAGGAGCGTTCAGGAGTGAGACATGCATCATTTTACTTATTATTGGCTACTTAATGATTCATTTTGGACTGACCCTGTGCTGAGTGCTTTATATGTATTAATTTGTTTAATTCTTTCACCAATCCTGTGAGATAGGTACTATTATTAGTCTCATCTTATGGATGAGGAAACTGAGGCAGGGCCTAAAGGTTAAGTAACTTTACCAAGGTCACATAAGCAATTAAGTGAAGAAGCCAGGCTTTATACCCAGATAATCAGCTCAGATCTTGCTTTTGTTCAGGCCCTCATAGCCTATTTTTACAGTTTCCATAACTCGGCCATGTCTTATTCCTTAACTTTACAACTTCATTCATTATCCTCTAGGTAAAGTAAACTAGTTTTCACTGTACTTTCTTGCCTCTTGGTATTTGCTGATGCTCTTGGTTTGGAGTAATGCCATTTTTCCATTTCTGCTCATTGAAACCTAAATCATCTGTCCAGGCCCATCTCCTTTTCCCTAACCATCCCAGTTGCAAATGAACTTCATTCTGTATTCGTTTGTATTATCCTTATAACTTTGTCTTATATTAGATTTATTTGTACTAGATCTGTGAAATTTCCTGATGGTTTCTTAATAGAGATTGCATTGAATCTATAGATTGCCCCCCCTGGAGCTGGTATTGGGCTGAGAGGCCTCAGTGATATTGCCTGTAAACATTTCCTCCCCTTGGGAGTGTGGGCTCCCATTCCCATTCAGGGAACCCAAACCCTGAGCATGGGAGGCTGGGAGGAGACCCCACATAGCACTGGGCAGAGGGATCCGGGAACGCTCTCCTGGGAGGCTGGGTCCACACCTTCCCAGTGGCAGAGCGTGGCTAATGTTTGCAGCCCCAGGACAAGAGGTTCACCCCAGACTGACTGCTGCAGGTTTCTTTTGAGAAATCAGGTGACAGTCTTATCAGAGCTCCTTTTAGATAGCTAACTGCTTTTCTCTGGCTGCTTTAAAGATTCTCTGTTTGTTCTTAACGTTTTGCATTTCAGTTGTGATGTCTTGGTGTGGGCCTCCTTGGGTTCATCTTGATTGGGACTCTGTGCATCCTGGACTTGTATGTCTGTTTCCTTCACCAAGTTAGGGAAGTTTTCTGTCATTATTTTGAAACTAGAGGCCCGATGCATGAAATTCGTGCAAGAATAGGCCTTCCTTGCTCTGGCTGCCGGCACTGGCTTCCCTCTGGCACCTGGGACCTGGGCTGGCTTCCCTCTGGCCCTGGCTTAGTGCAGAAGGACATCTGGTCTAATTAGCATATTATCCTTTCATTATTATAGATAGGTTTTCAATTTCTTCCTCTCTTCTCTTTCTGGCTTCCCCATGGTGCAGATGCTGGTACACTTGAAGGTCTGAGAGGGTCCTTATACTAGCCTCATTTTGGGGGGATTTTTTTGGGTGCGTTGGCTCTGGGATCTTCTGGGTAGTTTAGGCCAAGGTCAGCCACCACCTGTGTTCTGCATGGGGCCATAAGCTACAAAGTGATCTGCAGATAGCTGCTTTTTGTACTGGGGTTGGAGGTGCCCAGGTGAGGCCAAGCCGTGGATCAAGACTGGCTGCTATTGGTTGTGGGCCTCGGGCCACTTAGGAGAGGTACAGGGCTCACTGAGGCGAGATGCTGCTTGTTAGAGAGATTTTAGGAAAATTTGGAGCTTGAGACAAGACAAACCATTCCTATGAAAAAGCTACTGGAAACAGCTTGGATGGGCGGGAAAGTTGGGTGAGGCACGGCCTCAGGGAATCACCAGGATAGCGAAAACAGTGTGAGCTAAGTTGATGTGGTAGAGTCTCAGATATGGTGCCCATCTGCTGGCTCTGTGGCGGAAGGGCTCATCAAAGGAACAATGGCTTCTGCTAGCACTTCTGTCTGGGAGACCGCTGCCCTTCCAGCTCTTGCCCTGATGCCAAACAATCCAGTTCTTCCCCGTATGTCGCTGGTGCCCCCTTGCTGGAACCTAGAGGGAGTGAGACTGAACTGCTGGGGATTCCAGCAGCCTCAGTTTCCCTCAGCCCCAGTCCCTGCTGGTTTTTACAGGCAGATGTTAAGGGGACTTCTCTTCCTGGCACAGGAACCCTGGCCTGAGTGGCCTTGTGTGGGACAGGGACCCCTCACTCCTCAATGAGGACCTCCACAGCCAAGTTATCCCTCCTGATTTTTATCTGCCACCCATGGAAGTGGGACCAGTCCCTTCCATGTCTCCAGTCTTGATGTGGCTTTTTCAGTTTGGTAGTTTTAGGACTTCCATTCAGGTCAATTTCAGGTAGGTCTAAGTGATGGTTGTTCTGTAGTTTAGTTGTAATTTTGATGTGGTTATGGGAGGAGGTGAGTACCCTCTTTACCTATGCTGCCATCTTGGTCGGGAGTGGTGTCTGTCTTTTTTCCTTTTTATGTCTCCTTTTCTTCCTCTTTCTCTCTCTCTCTGCATGTGTATATTTCATCTTTTTTTTTTGTCTATTATTTTAGGGTAATTTGAAAATAGAGTACCTTTACCCCAAATATTTTTTTCCTTAGAATTAAGGACAGTCTCTTATATAAGCATAATATAATTATAAAATAGGAAATAAAAGCTTGATACAATACTATTATCTAATCAACAATTCATATTCAAATTTTATTAATTGCCTAAAAATTACTTATTTTCCCAGGCTCAAGATCCAATCTGGGATTATGTGTTTTATTTCATTTTCATGCTTCTTTAGTCTTCTGTTAATCTGGGAATATTTCCTCAGACTTTCTTTATGTTTCTTGACCTTGTCATTGTTGAGCGTGTAGGCCAATTTTGGACCAGTCTGATATTTTCTCCTGTATAGGTTTAGGTTATGTGTGTTTGGTAGGAATATCAGAGAAGCTGTCCTGTCTTTATCTCAGTGCCTAATATCAATGTTGGTTTACCTCAACAGTGCCACTTGATTGTGATGATGTCTGACAGGTTTCTGTGCTGTAAAACTACTATTTTTACCTTTAAAGTTAATAAGTAATTTGTGGTGAGATGGCTTGTGACCATGTAAATATCCTCTTCACCAACAAACTTTCACCCACTAATCTACTAATAAAAGGGTAATATGCTAATTAGACCGGGAGACCTTCTGGACAAAGCCATGGTGGTGGGGCCGAGGCAGAAGTGGTTGGGGTGATCAGGCCAGGAGGGAAGGGCAGTTGGGGGTGATCAGGCCGGCTGGGGGCTGTTGGGGGAGAGCAGGCCGGCAAAGGGGGGCAGTTGGGGGCGAGAAGGCCATTGAGGGGGGCAGTTGGGGGTGAACAGGCTGGCGGTAGGGCATTTGGGGGCGATCAGGCTGGCAGGGGGGGCATTTGGGGGTGAGCAGGCCATCGGGGGGGGCAGTTGGGGCAAGCAGGCCAGCAAGGGGGGGCAGTTGGGGGCGGGAAGGCCGGTGGGGGGGTCATTTTGGGGGGAGCAGGCTGGCAGGCAGAGTGGTTAGGGGCAATTAGGCAGGCAGGCAGGTGAGCGGTTAGGAGCCAGTGGTCCCAGATTGTGAGGGGGATGTCTGACTGCCGGTTTAGGCCTGATCCCTGTGGGATTGGACCTAAATGGGCAGTCGGACATCCCCCAAGGGGTCCCAGATTGGAGAGGGTGCAGGCCAGGCTGAGGGACACCTCCCCCCTCCCCTGTACACGAATTTCGTGCACTGGGCCACTAGTTCATTTATGATTTTCTAAATCTATTATTTTTTTGTTTATATCAATACTAGTGACCCAGTGCACGAAATTCATGCACATTAAAAGAGAATTAGAGGAAATAATTTAATATTGCTATTTGTCCTTTCTCTATAATAGAAGTGTCAGAGATGAAAGAAAATTAATAAAATGTATATGAAAACCTTCCTCCTGTCAGAGTCTGGGGCTCACCACAGGACGCAGAGTCAAGTCCCCGCCCACCCACAAGCATCTCAAAATCGCATGAGACCCAGACCTGGCCGTCCTCCCCTTCCCTGCCCCCTGCCCCCCTGCCATTGGGCTAGATCCAGACCCGGCCAGTCCCACCCTTGTCAAGCCCTGCCGGGCAGGGGGCATAGCCTCAGGTCCCCTGGCCCGGTGCCAGGATGGAGGGCACGGCCTGAGGTACCCTGTCAAGCCCCACCAGCAGGGGGGCGCAGCCTCAGGTCCCCCGTCAAGCCCCAGTGGGCAGGGGCGCAGCCTGAGTTCCGCCGACCCAGCACTGAAGGTGCACCTTGAGGTCCCCTGTCAAGCCCCACCTGATGGGGGGCACGGCCTGAGGTCCCCCAGCCTGGCGCTGGGGCAGGGGGAGCAGCCTGAGGTCCCCTAGCCCAGCACCAGGATGGGAAGCACACCTTGAGGTCCCCTGTCAAGCCCTGCCGGGGCAGGGGGCGTGGCCTGAGATCCCGTCAAGCCATGCCAGGTGGGGGCACGGCCTGAGATCCCCTGTCAAGCCCTGCTGGGTGGGGGATACAGCCTGAGGTCCCCTGTCAAGCCCCATGGGGGCGGGGGAGGGCGTAGCCTCAGGTCCCTGCTGATCGCTCGTTAAGGCTCCTTATGGGAACTTGGCCTCAGCTGTCGATGCAGCCATTTTTGTGATGGAGTGATGGTCAATTTGCATATTCCCTCTTTATTAGATAGGATAGACTCATATTTTTATTTTATTCAGTAGGCCATAATTTTCTACTGTTATTGTTTATTCATGCTGGCTGTGTGTCTTTTAGACACATTTTGATTATTCCTTGAGCACTTTATTACTCTCCAGTTCAAGATATTTCAGGCTCATCTTGTACTTCCATATCCCATCTCTGGTATCACCTATTTCTTAAAAGAGCTGACTTGAGCTGAATTAATGTGTTAAAGAGGTATTCTGGAGTTTAAAGAAATTATATATATATATATATATGTGTATATATATATATATATATATATATATATATATATGCTCTAAATAGACCAAATTATGTTTTCCATTTTGACTGTTTTAGATAACTAACTGAGCTTCTTTAGACTTGTCAGGGGAAACTGCATACTACCATAGGAGTTTCTACATAGGAGGAATATGCTTAGAGCAGTTACATATTAAAAGGCCATCTATGTTATGGCTGAATTTGTTTTTATGAATTTGTTCCCTTCTTTTTGGTTAAGGAAGTTTTAATGGTATGTTTTAATTTATATCTTGTTTAAGTAGAGTGGTATTGATGAGGTTTTTATTTCTGTTTTTGTGATCACCTCATAGTAGTTGATCTTAATTTGATTCTTACTACAGTTGTAAAAATATTCCTTAAAATAAATTGCAAATTTAAAAACTTATGAAATGCCCGGCTGGTGTGGCTCTGTGGTTCAGTGTCGACCCATGAACCAGATTGCCTGTCAGGGCACATGCCCCATTTGCGGTTGCGGACTGGATCCCCAATGGGGGGCGTGTAGGAGGCAGCTGATCAATGATTCTCTCTCACCATTGATATTTCTATCTCTCCCTCTTCCTTCCTTTCTGAAGTCAATAAAAATATATTTTAAAAAACTTATGAAATGAATACATGTCTGTTGTAGACATTTGGAAACAAAATAAACAAAAAAGCTAAGTCTGTGTTATCACTGTTGCTGGATATAAACTGCTTGGCTCACATTTTCTTGAGTATTTTAAATATGTTATTCTACTTTCTTTTGGCATAAAGCATTGTTGTCAACGTAAATGTAATTTTTATTCACTTGTAAGTTATTTTCTAGAGAGTCAAAGAATTTCTTTTCTTTTTTTTTTTTAATATATTTTATTGATATTTTACAGAGAGGAAGTGCGAGGGATAGAGAGCTAGAAACATCGATGAGAGAGAAACATCGATCAGCTGCCTCCTGCACACCTCCCACTGGGGATGTGCCCGCAACCAAGGTACATGCCCTTGACCGGAATTGAACCCGGGACCCTTGAGTCCGCAGGCCGACGCTCTATCCACTGAGCCAAACCGGTTTCGGCCTTTTCTTTCTTTTTAATCCTTAACTGAGGAGGTGTTTTTATTGATTTATTAAAAAAAATTTTTTTGTTAATCCTCACCCAGTGGTATTTTTTCCATTGATTTTTAGAGTGGAAGGGAGGAAAAGAGGGGTAGAGAAAGAGAAAGATCAATATGAGAGAGACACAGTGATTGGTTGCCTCCTGCACATGTCCTGACCAGGACTGGGGATCAAACCTGCAACCCAAATATGTGCCCTTGATTGGGAATCAAACCCAAGACCCTTAGTTCTGCAGGCAGACACTCTAACCACTGCGCCAAACCAGCTAGGGCTGTTTTTATTCATTTTAGAGAGAAAGGAAGTGAGAGAGAAACATCGATGTGAGAGGAACACCAGTTGGTTTCCTTTTGTACATGACTCCACTGGGGATTGAACTCACAACCTAGGTATGTACCCTGAACAGGAATGTAACCCACAACCTTTTGGTGAGGGATGATGCTCCAGTCAACTGAGCCACCTGGCCAGGGCTCAAAGAATTTCTTGAGTCTGTTTACTAGGATAAACCTTATTTTGATTGCTTCTGGGTTGATATTTTCAGGTATGTGGTATACTTCAATATGTAATTTACTTTTTGCTTTTGAACTTTAGGAAAGGTTTTGTAGAATTGTAGTCTTTGGTATTTGTTCTTTCCCATTGCTTTGGTTTTCTTCTTCAGGGATTCCTATTATCTGTATGTTGGTTCCCTAGAGAGATTTGATCACTCTATTTCTCTTAAATCCTTTTACTCTTTCTTCATTGGAGGGTAAACTTTATTTATTTATTTACTTACTTACTTACTTATTTATTTTATTGAATTTATTAGGGTGACACTAGCTAACAAAATCATACAGGTTTCAGATACACAGTTCCACAACACATTATATGTACACTGTATTGTATGTTCACTATCCCAAATCAAGTCTCCTTCCATCACCATTTATCCCCCCTCTACCCTTCTCCACCTCCCCCATCCACCTCCCTTCCCCCAGCAATCGTTGTCCCTGTCCATAAGTGGAGGATAAACTTTAGAATTTCCTCATTAACTTCTATCTCTCTTAAGATATTATGTGTGGTATCTATTTGTTCTTGGGTTTCTTCTGATTTATTCTTTTTTGTATATCCTGAGGTGATTTTTTTAAAAAGAGATAATTTCTGCCATGATTTTATTGACAAGATGCTAGAAATAAAATGTTCATCCAGCTCTACCACTAGCTCGCAAGTAACTTAACATGAAGAAGCCTCAATGAGTTTTTAAATATCAAGACACCTCAGCTTTCATTCACTTTAATTCTGCTTTAGGATTGGATTAAGGAGTCCATAAAAATGTGTTTTATTCAAATAAGCGAAATCATTACTAGCACAATTACAAGTATTCAAAGATAGGCACTAAGCCAAAAAAAACAAATTAAATACACACTAACATACACATTTAAAAAGTGTGTACGTTCGAAGTATGAGGTGATTTTTTATTTTATTCTGCTTCTTAAGTTTTGTCATTTAATTTCTGCGTTTTTGTTAGGACAATGGTTTCAAGGTCTGGGGTGGTTCTTACGAAAATATTAAAATGTAGCACAGTATTTTGCAGTAGCCAAATGCAAAGAAGAAATCAATGTGTAATTGGTCAAATGGTGTATATACTAGTATAAGCAATGCTAAGCCTCCTTCTGGGAAGAAGGGGCTGTGAATATGAATCACTTGTCTCCTTTACTTGCTGCAAGTAATACCTAATGACCACATCTTATTCTTGAATAGAATGGCAACCCCTTGAGTTTGGTAACATTTTGGTAATCTGAATGCCTTATTTATTTTAATTCTCACCTGAGGGCATTTTAAAAATTGATTTTTAAGAGGAAGGGATGGAGAGAGGTAGAGAGAGAGAGACAGACAGACATCAATGCACTGTAAGAGAGAAACATCGAAAGGTTGCCTCTTATACCCGCCCCGACCGAGAATTGAACTTGCATTATGGGTATGTGCCCTGATCTGGAATTGAACCTGCAACCTTTTGGTGTATGGGAAAATGCTCCAACTGAGCCACCAGCCCAGGGCAGAATGCCTTACTTTGTTTTGAAATACAGTAAGCCCTCACTTAACATCGTCATTAGGTTCTTAAAACTTGCAAGTTTAAGAAAAATGACATGTAATAAAAACAAGTTTATCATAGGCTAATTAATATAAGCAAGAATTAATTAAGTGGCGTGTTTCTGGTCACAAAAACATCACCAGACTTGTAGATAAAGACCTAACTCTTGTAATCTTTAACATTGAAGTAAATGTGCCCTATAAATACATTTAAGAAAGATTAATAAAAGCAGGTAAGAGTCTATCCCTGAAACTCCGGGCACCAGGTGGGAACCAACCCTGGACAGAACACCCTTCCATTGCAGGGCAAACTCATAAACACCCATAAACACCCACACTGAGACATTTAGACACGCCAGTCACCTCACGTGCACAGCTTTGGGATGTGGGAGGAAACGAGTACCCCAGGAAAACCCACGCAGACATGGGGACAACGGCAGGAATAGGTTTTTTTCCCTTCTCATCAACATTATAATGAAACAATATAGAACCCAACACTGTTATTTGAAGACCTATTGTAGTAGGTTACAATTTTTTTCCATTTTATGGACATGTCTTTGTGTGCTTTCTTTGAGTGTTGGAATGTAATTTAATTTTGTTTGTTTTTTCTAATAACTTTGTATGTGATTTGGCTCTGCTCTTTTTCTGTTGTTTTTATTTTATAGTTTTTCAGAGTTTTTAGGAGGCAGGATTCAAGATAGCTTTTATAACTTCTGTTGTTTCTTTGTAATTTGTAAAAATATGGCCTCTTATTTGTTATTTAAATATTTCTTGGCTTTGCTTCCCTCCACCACTGTTTTGTTTTGTTTTGTTTTGTTTTGTTTTGTTTTGTCTATCATCCCTGTGCTGCTGAGCAGATTCCACTACCAGCAGTTCTCCTCAGTATTGGGCCCTTTTGAGGAAGGTGGTCCTAGCTGACTGGTTGTTTGAGTACCCAGACTGCCCCGCCCCTTTGGATCTTGGTTGGGACCTTGTTCTCACCCCTTTGCAGATACTGTTCTCAGGTCGCCTGCTCCACTTTGTAGTGAACACCAGTTGTCTTTGTGCACAGGCCCTTCTTTGCTTCTCTCCGCTTCTTTCCTTTCAGATATGATACCATGTATAAGTTTGGAGGATTGATTGTTTATTCTGACCCATTCGTATTTCGGACTTCGTTGACAAGTTGTAATTGCTGTCTATGTACTTTTGGTTTTGCTGTCACATTACTCCTTTACATGGGGACTCAGAGACATTTAAAAAATATGCCTTCACCATTGCCATTCTTGGTTTTCATATTGTTAATTGTCAACTCAGTGAGGTTGATTATTTTTCTTTAAAAATTATCACTACAGAGAAAAAGAAATCGGGATCCTGTGGAATATGCCTCCTTTCCAGGAGAGTGTCCCCCGCAGTCCAGAAGAGCAGGCCTCAGGACGGTAGGGACCACTGCCTCCCTCTCAGAAGCATGGCTCAGGTGTGAAGAAGGATTTCAGGATACTCCTGGGACTCCGGTAAAGTACTAATTCGGGCGAGGGGGTGTCCTTTAAGCTGAAAGTTTGTTATATAACAAAGTAGGTTTTTCGAATATGAAAAGTTTAATTTCACAGAAAAGTTTTTTATACATATTACTGTAATTTTAAATTTATACTGAATAGGTCTGGTAAATGCGTGCATTTACCAATCATCTCCAGCAAACAAATGCACATGGCTGGGGCATGGCTTAGCGTACCTTAGAACATTGGCTGACATACGTTAGTAGTAAAACTGCTCCAGAAAGTCACACCACGCAACAACAACCAATGCTCAATGTGGCGTGATCACATGCTAATCACTCACCAAACATTGTTTATGAGCAGTGACTCTTGGATTTAAATATGTACACTATATTTGTAGATAATGCAATCTCTATTTATGTTGGCAAAATTACTATAGTGTTTTTTCCCCAAATATAGCCTATTTGCTAAAATTTGTTAAAAATAATTGTGAATTAAAAAAAACAACACTGTTAATTTAATTATAAGCAAATGTTGGTTAAAAACATTTTGTAATTAACAGGGTGTTTTAAAACAACATCCAGACTGGAAATTTTGCCCATTAAATCCGAATTCTGTTAAATTGAAGACTGCAAAATTGAGTGTTTACTATAGTAAAATTTTTAGATCTGAGTGTTCAGGCCACTGTACTTTTATGTCTTTGGAATTCCCTTATTTTCTTTGAAGATACTGTCATGATGTAGTAGGAAACTATATTACATTTTTTTTTCTCATCCTTGAATTCCTTTAATAGTTATGGCATGTCAGTACTCACCTCTTTATGCCAGGCAGCACCTTTATACTTTTTTTTTATATATGAAGGATACCTACTGAGAATTTTCTGAGAAGAACGTTCTCAGAAGAGCAACGAGCATCCTCTTTATAAGAAGTGTAATTATGCAATGCTTATATATTCAGATATATAATGAGATACAGGCAGTCCTCGGGTTATGTCGGACTTGATGTATGTCATTTCGTGGTTAGGTCACCATCTCCCATCCTATCTAATAAAAGTAATATGCAAATTAACCACCACTCTGCTACACCCACAAACCACGCCCATCAGCCAATCAGGAGTGAGTATGCAAATTAACTCAACCAAGATGTCTGCAGCCATGGAGAGAGCAGGAGGGAGGCTTGGGTTTCCCCAGCGATGGAGGAAGCCAAGCTTTCCGCACACCCTGGCCGGCCCAAGCCTGCACTCCAGGCTACAAAGTTTCAATTATAGAAGATAAATCCCAACAAAAATGGCGGAAGCCACGGAGCTGGAGAGAGCAGGAGGGTAGGGTTGTCCCCGGCGATGGAGGAAGCCAAGCTTCTGAAGCCCTAGCCTGCCTTGGCCTCTGCTTAAGGCTACAAAGTTTCAATTGTAGAAGATAAATAAATCCCAGATACCAGGGCCTCCACTTGGGTTGCTGGGGGGCGTGGCTGGCCTGCAAACCACCACAGGCCCCTTGCCCAGGCCGCCCCATGCCCCAAGAGAACCCCCACCCTGATCCGGGACACCCTTCAGGGCAAACCAGCTGGCCCCCACCCGTGCACCAGGCCTCTATCCTATCTAATAAAAGAGTAATATGCAAATTGACCATCACTCCAACACATAAGATTGCTTGCTGCCCCCATGTGATCAAAGATGGCTGCCCCCATGTGGACACAAGATGGCCACCACAAGATGGCCAGCACAGGAGGGCAGTTGGGAGGGACCAGGCCTGCAAGGGAGGGCAGTTGTGGGTGATCAGGCCAGCAGGGGAGGGCAGTTGGGAGGGACCAGGCCTGCAAGGGAGGGCAGTTGTGGGTGATCAGGCCAGCAGGGGAGGGCAGTTGGGAGGGACCAGGCCTGCAAGGGAGGGCAGTTGAGGGCAATCAAGCCTGCAGGGGAGATGCAGTTAGGGGTGACCAGGCCGGCAGAGGAGCAAAGTTGGGGGTGACCAGGCCTGCAGGGAAGGGAAGTGGGAGGGACCCAGGCTTGCAGGGGAGAGCAGTTGGGGGGGGACAAGGCCTGCAGGGGAGGGCAGTTAGGGGCAAACAGGCTGGCAGGGGAGCAGTTAGGCATCAATCAGGCTGGCAGGGGAGTGGTTAGGTGGTGATCAGGCTGGCAGTCAGAAGCGGTTAGGCGCAATCAGGAAGGCAGGCAGGCGAGCAGTTGGGAGCTAGCAGTCCTGGATTGTGAGAGGGATGTCTGACTGCCCGTTTAGGCCCGATCCTACCAGGGCAGTCGGACATCCCTCAAGGGGTCCCAGAATGGAGAGGGTGCAGGCTGGGTTGAGGGACAATTACCCCCCCCCCCCCCCGCACGAATTTCGTGCACCGGGCCTCTAGTTTATTTATAAAGAAAAAAAAGTTCCATCATTTCGACATATGTATATATGTGCTTTATGTTTTTTATTATTTATTTACCACAAGTAAAGGTCAGGAATTGTTATCTTTCTTTTAAATTTTTGTTACTGTTTCACTTCATTACTGCTGTGTATGTGCTTTATGTGAGTGACGTAGGTGCTTATGTAGTTGGGTTCCGACTTACAGCCAAAATTGCTTTACATCGCTGTAGGAACGGATCTCCGATGTAACTCGAGGACCTACTGTATTCAGGTTATTTTTTGTAAATGTAACTTTGAAATACTTAAAATATGGAGCAATAAATTAAATGTTAGCTTTCTGTTCAGATTCAGGAAAAATATAAAAATACATTTATAAATATATGAAGAGTATGTGCTTTGGAAATAATTATTGGTAAATATAAATAAAGGAAAACAGAGAGGAATATGTTGAGGATGCAGTTAAGGTTTTGAATATTTTACAAAATATTGTTGGTTTTTAGCCCTTATCACATAAAGAACTACATTGTTGCTGTTGTTGTTATTTTTATTATCTGCCTACAGTCATTAGCAGCTGAAAAGAAGACTGTTACAGAAAAGCACCTTGAATTGTTTGCTAGTCCCAAGAAAGGTAATATTTTGTTGATTTCTTGATAGAAAAAGTATAAGGATAATATATCCTTCCTTGATTTATTTTTTCTTTTAAAACATTATTCACATAGTTTGAATAGACTATATATTCATGCTTTAGAAACATCCCAACAATGTAATAAAGTATTTTTTGAGAAATCTGTCTCTCACCTTTGTCGCTATCTGCCCCATTTTTCTTGCCTCCTATAGTTTTTTTGTGTGCCCTTTCTGTGTTTACTCACTGACAGAGCCCAGTAGGTTAGCTCAGACTCATAGCTCCAACGTTTTAAAAAATGTCTGTTTTGTGAAATATAATTACGACCTACACTATTTCAGGCAATGAAATTCTTACTTGACAAATTAGTTAGGGAAGGCTTTCACTTACAAATAGTATGGAATTATATTAGAGTATTTGAAGAAATGGGGTTGAATCTATCTTCTGTAACAAGAAATCCAGGGAGCCAGGCTCTTTCTGAATTCTGTAGCATTAGTGTGGGGTTGTTCTGGTGTTGAAGAGGGAGAAGCTGAATTCTCCAGGCCCAATTCTTGGGAATAACGTAGGTCTGAGGATTTTCTCCAAGGGAACTTTTCATCTGGGACGGAATTCCCTCTCCAGGACCTCTACGTTTGGCCAGAACCTATTACATAGAGGCACCTCCCCTAGTGAGACTTCAGTGAAATTAAGGATTTTTAAACATGTATGTTGCTACTCAAAATTGGGGTTTTGTTAGTAAGGAGGAAGAGGGGTTGGGTATCAGGTAGGTCATTGGCTGTGCTGCCACACTCAGTTCTACGGTGGGTGAGCAGGGAGAGTGGGGATCTCATCGGCCATGGTATCCTGACTGTGATCTTGGGAAAGCAAGCGAAACATGCTGAGCCTTAGTTTCTGCATCTGAAAAATGGGAATAATAATGTGTGCCTCATTGGATTATTGTGAGCTAAAAATAAAGTGCTTAGCTCAAATGCATCGATGGCAGCAATTGCTATTACGTCTTATGGCCAAATGAACGATATAAAAGCCTGTTCAGAGTTCTGCAGAGTGGGAAAACTGTGAATAAGAGACTAAACACTTTAAGTGATATTATTATTTCACTGAAATTTATGCACATGAAAATAAAATTTCTCGAATTTAAAAAAAAATTTCTAAAATTCTATCTTATAAAATAAAACTGTAACACATCTTTCTGTAATACCATAATCTTCTAAAGGATCTCTAGAAATTAACTTTCCTTCTTATTAGTGCCAAAGGCTATGATATTCAAAGATCAATTAATTCTGACTTCTAAACTATCATAATATATTGTATAAAAATACATAATAATAGTATTTTTATATGTGGCTTATATCTTTCTGTGAACATTTTAAGTATAGTTAAACTTGGAGAAAGAAATATTAAATAAGCTGCTACCTTTATCTAATTACAAAAGGATGTTTTGGAATGATTTCCCCACATCAGTGTATATTTGACTTACTCTGCTATATGTTCTATTCTGTAGAATACTCAATATATTCTTAAAGGCTTAAAGAGCTTTTATCAATATATAATTACTTTATGTGCAGCATATAAGAAGCTTATTAAAGCAAGAAAGTATTGATAATTTAACAAAAGCTTACTAATAGAAATTGATAAAATGGACTCAAGGTATTTCTTAGAACTGGCTCATTTAAAAAAATAGCATCCAAAGTATTAAAGACAAGCTATTAACAGAAATTTTAGGGTGCAGAAGCAATATTTTTATCAGTGCTGGAGAGTAGAAGTGGGAGAACACACTTTTGCAAAGTGTGCAAAAAAAAAAAAAAAAAAAAAGCAGTGGGAACCAGAGAAGACTAAAGCGGGAAGAAATGAAGATGGGAAGGTGAGAGAAGAAAGCATATGAATTTTGGCAGAGGTTCAGGAGAGATGGAAAAAGATAACTTAAAATTAGGAGATTGGAACCTTTGTAGATAGCAATTTTCTTTAAAAAGTAGAACTTTAAAAAAAATCTGTTTACCAAACAAAATGAAACTATGAAGTAAGCAGGAAATAGTGTTTATTTTTTTTCCTAAAGTACACCGCAGAAATATTTTTATTGAGGTCAGAAATCTCTTACTCCTTGAGATGCATTACTAAATTTAAAAATTATACATTGGCCTGGTTTTCTCCTCAGTGGATCATGGGTTTCTTAAAAGCAGACTCTTTGTTGCTCATCTTTATTTGCTAGGTATATTAGTTTGTTAGGGCTGCCATAATAAAATACCACAAAGTAGGTGGTTTGAACAACAGAAACTTAGTATCTCACAGTTTTGGAGGCTAGAAGTCCAAAATGAAGGTGTTGAAAAAGTTGGTTCATTTTAGAATCTCCTCCAGGCTTCTTTCCTTTGCATGTAGATGGCTGTCTTCTCCACGTGTCTCTTCACATCGTCGATTCCTCCCTGAATGTGTTTCTGTGTCCAGATTTCTTCCTTTTATAAAGAACCACATCAGATTAGGGGTCACCCAGAAGACCTCACTTTAACTTGATTAACTCTGTAAAGACCCTACCCCAAATAACATCACATTCCAAAATTCTGGGGGTTAAAAACTTAACATATGAATGAATTTTGGGGAGGGGCATAGTTCAACTCATAACATCCTATGCTGGCACAATGCCTAGCACACAATGGGCACCCAGAAATCTTTACAAATGCATGATAACTATTCCTATAGTCTGGCTGATGTCCTTCCTAGAATTTCACTGGAATGGGCCTTGATTTCAAGGGCAACCCTTTTCAGCAAATAAAATGATTTACTGACTATTAAATTTCATATAGTGGTTTAACTTACATAAATTTTATAGTTAAGTGTCTATAATTCATAGGCTTATGAATTTGTTATATAATCACATGAATAGTGATAACTTCCTGTCTTAGTCTATTCAGGCTACTAACAACAACAAAAAAAACCAATAGAATGGGTAGTTTATAAACAGCAGAAATATTATTTCTCATAGTTTTGGAGGCTGGAAATTCAGTACTTTTGGTGTCAGGTGGATACTTACTTCCTGGTACATACACACGATCATGTTGTGTCCTCACATGGCAGTTATTTAGGATGCAGGAGCTCAAATAAGACTGTCAGCTGATTTCTCAACAGAAATGTTTTCAGGTCAGAAGGGATTGACAGAAACTATTCAAAGTGGTGAAAAGCGAGGACCTACAACTGAGGCTATTGTACCCAGCAAGGCTATCATTTAAAATTGAATGAGAAGTAAAGAGCTTTCCAGACAAGAAAAATCTAAAGGAGCTCATCATCACCAAACCAGTATTATAAGAAATGTTAAAGGGACTTCTTTAAGAAGAAAGAAAAAAGAGAGGAACATATAAATAACAAAATGGCAACAACTGCATAGCTATCCTATATAGTAAAAGGCTAATATGCAAATCGACCGAACTGTGGAATGACCAGTTGCTATAAAGTGCACTGATCACCAAGGGGCAGACGCTCAATGCAGGAGCTGCCCCATGGTGATCAGTGCACTCCCACAGGGGGAATGCCGCTCAGCCAGAAGCTGGCCTCATGGATGGAGAGTGCAGTGGTGGTGGTGGGAGCTTTTCTTGCCTCCATGGCTGCACTAAGGATGTCCGACTGATGGCTTAGGCCCCGCCCTTCCTGGGGAAGCGGGGCCTAAGCCATCAGTCGGACATACCCTGAGGGCTCCCAGACTGGGAGAGTGTGCAGGCTGGGCTGACGGACCCTCCCAAGTGCATGAATTTCGTGCACCGGGCCTTTAGTCTATATATATATAAGAGGCTAATACGCAAAGTGTCCCCTCGGGAGTTTGACTGGGAGACTGGGAGTTTGATCACTCGCTGTGACGTGCGTTGACCACCAGGGAGTGGTGCGGAACGAAGGAAGGCCCCAGCCAGCAGCTAGGGAAGGGAGGCCTTGGCCGGCAGCTGGAAAGCCAGGCCTAGGGACGCTACCAGTGCCCGAATTTCATACACTGGGCCTCTAGTCAACAATAATCATTTTAAATGTAAATGGAGTAAATGCTCCAATCAAAAGACATAGGGTAGCTGAGTGGATAAGAAAACAAGACCCATATATACACTGTCTACAACAGACCCACTTCAGATCGAAAGACACATAGACAGAAAACAAAGTGATGGTAAATAATATTTCATGCACAAGGTAACAAAAAAATAAAAGCTGGGGTAGAAATACTTATATCGAAAAAAAAACACTCAAAAACCATAAAAAAAATGAAGGCTATAATAAGAGGCAAAGCAAGACAGTACATCATAAAGGAATCCATCCAACAAAAGAATATGTAAACATTTATGCACCCAACATAGGAGCATCTAAATATATAAAGCAAATATTGATGGACATAAAGGGAAAGACAGTAATGCAGTCATAGTAGGTGACAATAACATCCTATTGACATCAATGGATAGGTTTTCCAGGCAGAAAATCAACCAGGAAACAGCGACCTTAAAGAACACACAGACCAGATGGATTTAATTGATATTTTTAGAATATCTGCCTCCTACGGCAGCAGAATATACATTCTTTTCAAGCGCATATGGAACATTTTCCAGTATAGACCTCGTTAGATACAAACAAGTCTCTATAAAATAAAGAAGATTGAAATCTTCTGATAAGGGGTTAATATCCAAGATTTATAAAGAAGTCAGACAACACCATAAAAACCCTCAAAACATTAAAAAATGGTCAGAGAACCTGCATAGACACTTCTGCAAAGAAGTCATACAGATTGCCAGTAGACAGGAAAAAATGCTCAATGTCACTAATCATAGAGAAATGCAAATTAAAACTACAATGAAATACCAGCTCATACCTGTCAGAATAGCTATCATCAATAAATCAACAAACAGCAAGTGTTGGTGAGAATGTGGAGAAAAAAGAACCCTTGTGCATTGTTTATAAAAATGTAAAATTGATGCCACATACTGCACTATGAAAAAGAGTATGGGAGTTCCTGAAAAGAGTTAAAGATGAACTACATTATGACCCATCAACTAAACACAAATTTGAAAATAAATATGTACCCCTGTGTTTATTGCAGTCTTATCGACCTAATAAAAGAGTAACATGCTAATTGACTGTACCTTTGCGATGCCCACCAGCCAATCAGGAGTGAGTATGCAAATTAACCCAACAAAGATGGCAGGTCACTTCGCATACACAGGTGCCAAGCTGCTGGTGCCTCTGGGCAGCGTGGGAAGGTGGAAAGGTGGCTCCGGGCAGAGCAAAGGCTCTGCTGGCAGCCAGGGATGGAAGGCCCATTCTTACATGAATCTTCGTGGATCAGGCCTCTAGTTTATTACAGTGATGATATAGAAGCATTCCAAGTCCCTATCCAGAGAAGAGTGAATAAAGTAGATGTGGTACTTACATGTGTAATGCACTATTACTTGGCTATGAAAAAGAATGAAATCCTCTCATTTGCAACAACATGGATGGAGCTAGAAGGTGTTAAGTGAAACAAGTCTAAATGAGAAAGACAAATACCATATTTCACTTTCACTTGTATGTGGAGTCAAAGGAAATAAGTAAACAAACACAAAACAGAAATGAACACAGAGATGCAGAGAGAGACAACCTGATGCTTGCCAGATGGAAGGGGAAATGGGGCCCTGGGTGAAAAAGGTGAAGGGATTAGGAAGTACAATTCAGTATAAAGGGAAAGTTTCCTCTATGTTACTTATTAGGGACAGGATCAGGAGTTTAACCAGGGATGAGCTACCTACAGTTTTTTAGATTTTATGTTTCAAATACTGTTTACATTCAATATTTTTGATATTAGTTTCAAGTGTACAGAATAGTGGCTAGACAATTATATAATTTATGAGGTGATCCTCCAGATACTTCAAATACCCATGTGGCCCCCTATATGTTTACTTCAATATTATTGACTATATGCTCTACTCCAGGGGTGGGCAAACTTTTTGACTCGAGGGCCACAATGGGTTCTTAAACTGGTCCGGAGGGCCGGAACAAAAGCATGGATGGAGTGTTTGTGTGAACTAATATAAATTCAAAGTAAAGGAGCAGAGGGGAGAGCAAGAGAACCCTCCGCTCTTTTGGCTCTGCGGGCCGGATAGAACAGCCGAATGGGCCAGATCCGGCCCGCGGGCCGTAGTTTGCCCACGGCTGCTCTACTCTGTACTTAATTTCCCATGACTATTATGAATCGTAATGTAAATATCTGTGTTTTCCGGTGTTTACATTACTATTCATTAACAGTAGCAAAATTACAGTTATGAAGTAGCAACGAAAATAATTTTATGGTTGGGGGTCACCACACCATGAGGAACTGTATTAAAGGGTCGCAGCATTAGAAAGGTTGAGAACCACTGAACAAAGGCATCCTCTGTTCAGCTCGCTGATTTACAATATAACAGTGTGACCTGTATCACCTTATTACCCTTCTCCAACACATAAAGCCAGTTTCCAATTGTGGTTTTATCAACCAAGACTAACTGGAATGTCATGATGGAGAGAGACATGCCGGGACTCTGGATGTCACCAGAAAGCTTTAAGGATTTAAGATTGACTTTGAATCTGATCAGAGCCCCTTGGTGAAATGGCCTGATACCTTGCTTATTCACATGGCTCATGGCACTCTTTCCAGGTCCCACTTTGGAAGCCCATCTGCATCACCACCTCCTGAAATGAGACTTGGCAATTGAACTGAACGGACTTATTTTCAGGACTACATAATTGAGTCAGTGAAATATTAAGCAATCTACCAACTTTGCTTCTGGAATGATACAACAATTCCATATCAAGTTGATGATGCTTTGGGGATTCCAGCCTTTCCTACTTTGGAAGAATCAGCTAACAGCCTCTCTGTTCCAGTCTCAGATCCCATTCCCTTGCACCTTAGCTCAGGCCAAGAGTCTTCCATCCCCTACACAGGCAGGGACCACAGCCCTTGTCAGCAGGAAGCAGTTAATGAATACACACTATCTTCCCTCATCACCCCTAAAAGATTTCAAGGATGGAAGTCTCTCAGGAGGGAATGAGACAGACTAGCAGCCTGGCCAAGTGGAATAAGGAAACTGAGACATGTAGTTAAATGGCCAAGAAGTTTACAGCCATCTAGTAAATTGCAAAGTCCTGTTTTCTGTAACAAAGACTCTTAAGAGAAATGGTTCACACTTTTCTCCAATCAGAGAGTAAATAGCTTAAAATCACCGTACTCATGAAGATAGGTAGAAGAAATCCAGTTAGTACCAGTTGTGCCAAACACACCCAAGGACAGATGAAGTTAAGGGAATAAATCTCATTTTGGCACATCAGCATAAGTTGATGAATATTCTGTTGAGATTCTCCCCTAATACCTTTCCTAACCCCCTGCCTTTAAAACCCTCAAGACAAAGGACCCAGCATGCTCTCCTTCCCAGGAGCACATCTGCACCTTTTCCTTCTCCCTTTTATTCCCCCATAGGCATGACTCTCTTAAACTCTAAGGGGCCCTACAAGATTTGCAACCACGGGGACCATGGGCAGCGGCAGCTTGTCCAAGGCCAAACCCCTGAACCTGCCCGCAAGACCCTCTTTTCTCTCACTTCCCAGGGAGCTGACAGCAGCTTTGCCTTGCTCACTTTTCCCCATAACGTTTCTGAAGAGCCAGAGCAGCCCACCTAGTCTCTCTCCTGTTGCCCTTCCTTGTTTCACTGACCCCAGCTTTAATAAACATACTCTCTTAATGAAAACAAAAATGTAATATAAGTTATCTTTCTGGTGACTAGTATTAGTATCAACATTCTGATTGTAATGATATATAGTTTTGTAAATCGCTATCAATTAAGGAATGGGAAAGAATACAAGAAGTTTCTTTATTCTCCTCCTACATAATAAAAGGCTAATATGCAAATTGTCCCCACGGTCAGGAGTTCCAACTGACCGGGAGTTAGACATGTGCTGACCACCAGGGGGTGGCTTGGAACATGGTGGGCATAGGTGATGCAGTGCTGGCAGTAGGTGGTAGAGGAGGCGCTGCCAGCCCTGATAGACCCTGATGAGAGCCGGACTGTGGCGGGATGGTGGAGCAGGTGGTGCCAGGCCAAGGTGAGTGTGAGTGGGGGCACTGGTCGCCCTGCTGGTCACCGCGCAGATGGCAATTGGCGGTGGGGGGCGTGGCCAGCGAGCTGGCGGTGCCAGGCCAATGCGTGTGCAAGCCAGGGCCTCAATTGCCCTGCTGGTTGCCCCACAGATGGCGACCAGCGGTGGTGGTGTTGGTGGGCGGGGCCGGCGAGTGGGCGGCACTAGCCCAAGGCTGGGGGTGGGGCTGGCGAGCGGGTGGCATCAGGACAAGGCGGGTGTGAGTGGGGGCCCTAATCGCCCCTCCGGTCACCCCACAGATTGGCCCTGATCACTGACAAGGCCTAGGGACCCTCCCCATGCACAAATTTCATGCACTGGGCCTCTAGTTTATTATAACTGTACTAGGGGCCCAGTGCACGAATTCATGCACCTTGAAAGGAATTGTGGGCTGCGAGGTTGCAGTGGGCATAGGGGCAGGTCTCGGCCCATCCTCCATGCCCCCGCCCAGTCCTTCCCACCACAGCCTCTAGTCCCCTGTCTGCTGGCAGCCCTGCTCCTGCTGCCGCCACTCCCATGTGCTGACGGTGCCGGCCCTGCTCTTACCCTCTGATGGCGCGGAACGATTGGGGCCGACACCAGCAGCGGGTGCAGGGGCAGGTGGAGAAGCCCTTGGGCTATCGGGGCTGGCAGCTGTCGCTTGAACCCACTGACAGTACTGAGCGATCGGGGCTGGTGCCAGGCGCGAGCGGTGGCTCTGGTGCCAACAGCAGGTGCGAGCACTGGGTGGGTCCGCAATACGTGGGAGCAAAGAATTTTCAGTAACCACCAGAGGCTCACCCCAATGACAGCGACCAGCTCCTGCCTTAGCCTGGCTCCCCCTCACACCTGCTTCACCATCCCACCGATGCCCGCCATGTTTTGCGCTCTGCCACCTGCTGCTGACGCCCACCATGTTCCGCGAGCGCCCCCTGGTGGTCAGTGCACTTCTCAGTGACCAGTTGTTCCATCGTTCGGTCTATTTGCATATTAGGGTTTTATATATATATATATATATATATATATATATATATATATATATATATATATATAGATGTTAATTTAGTGTTATCTGAAAACAACAAGTTTAATTGAAAAAATTTGCTGTTAAGTGTTTTAAGCATACTGCTGCTACCAGGGCTTTTAGTATGGCAAAGGAGGCACACAGACACATTTCTATGATACATAAGTTTAGATTTTGTAGTTTCTAATTTGTGTTTTTGTTGTTGTTTAATGAAATACTCTAGGAAGGAAACAATATAATCCATAATTATTTCAAGGTTATTTTTTTGAATTTTCATTTGTGCTCCAGTCATTTTTCTTGTCTTTTGTAACTTACTTCAATAATTTCTACTTCTTTTTCTTCTTGTAATATGACTTTACTTTAAAGAAGTTTAACCCAGGTTGCACATAGAACAGTAGGCAGGAAGATCTGACACGAGACATTGTTCCCGCTAGCATCAGAATTTTGTGTATTTATAACTTTGTCAAAGGAACGTGCATTAAATCTTATTCTGATAACTATATGAGGTGATTGCTTTTTATATATTTTCTTTTTCTTTAACAGAAACTACCACATCTAAGAGTGCCAGTGGGTTTACAGATATAACTTGGAGCTCCAGTGGAAGTGATCAGTCAGATGAAGGTAAACTACTTTCTAAGTCAGAGAGAGGTAATGGACATGGTTCTAGAATAGACAGGTTTTGTAATGGGAATATTTTATGTTCTGAACCCTTAAGGGGCCAGTGAAGGTAAATTGATAATTTTGTAAGAAATCCAGTTTCTATTATATATTTTGTTCAATATTGGAAAAAAATTACATTCCTTTTCTAATGCTTAGCATTGATTATGTGTGATCTCACTGAGTCCCAACCTCTAGGCTAAGCCCTTTGGAAATATTTTCTCATTTACTGTTTCTCACAATAGCTTTAAGAGATAAGTATTACCACTAGAATTTTTACACTTAACAACATAGGCTTGAACATGTGAGAATTGTTTTGGATTCCACTTTGGCATTATTTGATGGCAAAGCCAGTACTCCCAACTAACTTCTTAATGCTACACCCATATTGCCTCCTTGCTAACCTATTTTGGATAAATACTATGACAACTAATGTGTGGTTGAAGTATAACTGCTACTAAGTCTGTTCTGATGCCATTTCACATTATATTCTGCTTTTGACAGTTAAAATGGGGTTACTCAGTCTTGGCATATTGCCATTTGGAGCGAGATAATTCTTTGTTTGGGAAGGGAGCTTTCCTGTGCATTGTGGGGTGTTTAGCAGTATCTCTGGTTTCTGTCCATCAGGTGACAGCAGCTTTCCCAGGCCCAGTCATGATGACCAAGAATGTCTCTAGATGTCAGATGTCCCTTAAAGCAGCAGTCGCCAACCTTTCGGACCTCACGGACCACCAGTGGTCCATGAACCACCGGTTGGCGACCGCTGCCCTAAAGTACAGTTCTCACCCCAGTTGGGAACCACAGACTTAAAATTATGGAAATCATGGTATTTTCCATATTTTAAAATATATTAGCTCATCTAAGTAGATAAAAGTTTTATTGCTTTCAAAATAAGCTTTGACTTTTTTTTCACTGTTATTTTGACAGTTCGTGTTATTTAGTTACTGAGTCAAGGTTCTGTTTGTACAGACAGCTCCTGTGGAAGCTGACCATGCTCTTTTGGCCACTTTGTATGACAGCTTGGTGTAGCTATCATTTGACATTTCAGTAATAGCCAGATAATGTGGTATTTTAAGGTTATACATAAACTCAGAATTGCTATTTCAGCCATGTTAAATGAAATTCATTGTTATATAATTCTTGGTTTGTCTTCATGTATCTCAGAATATAATTTTATTATTAAAAACTATTATGTTTTTATGAATGAACTAGAGGCCCGGTACACGAAATTAGTGCATGGTGGGGGGTGTCCCTCAGCCCAGCCTGCACCCTCTCCAATCGGGGATCCCTTGAGGGATGTCCAACCGCCCATTTAGGCCCAATGCAGTTGGACATCCCTCTCACAATCCAGGACTGCTGGCTCCCAGCTGCTCACCTGCCTGCCTGATTGCCCCTAACAGCTTCTGCCTGCCAGCCTGATCACCCCCCAACCACTCTCCTGCCAGCCTGGTCGACGCCTAACTGCTCCCTGGCCGGCCCAATTACCCCTAACTGCCCTCCCCTGCTGGCCTGGTCACCCCTAACTGCCCTCCTCTGCAGGCCTGGTCCCCCCCCAACTACCCTCCCCTGCAGGCCTGGGTCCCCCCCCGCAACTGTCCTCCCCTGCAGGCCTGGTTCCCCCCCAACTGCCCTCCTCTGCTGGCCCAGTCACCCCTAACTGCCCTCCCTGCTGGCCTGATTGCCTAAAACTGCCCTCCTCTGCAGACCTTGTCTCCCCGAACTGCCCTCCTTTGCCGGCCCGGTCACCCCTAACTGCCCTCCCCTGCAGGCCTGGGTCCCCCCCAACTGTCCTGCCCTGCAGGCCTGGCCCCGCAAACTGCCCTCCCCTTCTGGCCTGGTCTTCCCCAACTGCCCTCCTCTGCTGGCTTGGTCACCCCTAACTGCCCTCCTTGCTGGCCTGATTGCCCACAACTGCCCTCCCCTGCAGACCTGGTCTCCCCCAACTGCCCTTCTCTGCTGGCCTGGTCACCCCTAACTGCCCTCCCCAGCTGGCCTGGTCATCCCCAACTGCCCTCCCCTGTAGGCCTTGTCCCTCCCAAATTCCCTTCCCTGCAGGCCTTATTCCCCCCCATCAGCTGTCCTCCCCTGCAGGCCTGGTACCCCCAAACTGCCCTCTGCAGGCCTTGTTCCCCCCCCCGCAACTGTCATCCCCTGCAGGACTGGTCACCCCCAACTGCCTTCCTCTGCTGGCCCGGTCACTCCTAATTGCCCTCCCTTCCTGGCCTGGTCTCCCCCAACTGCCTTCCTCTGCTGGCCTGGTCACCCACAACTGCCCACAACTGCCCTTCACTGCTGGCCATCTTGTGGTGGCCATCTTGTGTCCACATGGGGGCAGCCATCTTGTGTCTTGGAGTGACAGTCAATTTGCATATTACTCTTTTATTAGATAGAAGATAGTGAGGTATGTGAGTTACATCTCAGTAAAACTGGTATTTAAAAAACTTTATCTTGTCCTGTTGTATGAAAAGATCTTTTATATTAATACTCAGTAGTTTCCAAAACTGTTAAGGGAGGATGCTTTGAGCTAGGAAGTTGTTGACTTCTCTTAAGTAAGTTGACCATTAGGTAACAAGGAGATGGTCCCTTGGAGATTGTCTGTTCATGTGCACAACTGCTTGATTAGCTTTTTCTTCTCCCCTCTTTTTCTCTTCTCTCCTCTCTTCTCCCTTTCTTCCTCTGTCCTTTTTACCTTTTTTTTTCATTGTTTAAAGTATTATAAATAATAGTACATATGTCTCCTTTTTTTTTTTCCAGTTGACCGTCCCCAGCCTCCCCTACCCCCCGGCACATGTCCGTTTTACCTTTAATTACCATTCATCAAGAAATTGTTTTATCTCAGACACTTGGCTGGATATTATGCTATTTTCTTTGATATCTGCTAGATCCTGTGATCTAAATATCCTTATTTTACAGAAGAAAATTGAACTTAGAGAAGTCAAATCCCTTGCCCAGAGTCACATAGTTAATAAATGTGCCGACTGATATCCCAAGCCAGGACTATCTAACTTTAATGGTGTGTTCTTCAGTAGTGTTCCGGTGGTTACTATTCCTGGCTTCTTATTAGAATTACTAGGTGAGCTTTAAAAATAACATTTTCAGGCCTTTCAGCTATATTGGATTAGAGTCTCTGGCTTTATGGCCCAGAATTGTGATTGAGAAGGCAGAGAAGAACCCTGAGTTAAAATTGTCAAAATATTTTTTTTCTTTAAAAAATTTTTCCTCTTGATTTGTCTTTTATGTAAATTTGGGAAAAATTAATTCACTTTATGGAGACTCAGTTTCCACATCTGTGAAATGAAAATTTTAGTCTAACAGTAACTATCTTGCCTGTTTCATAAAATTATTGTGACCAAATGAAAATTGTTAGTCTTGGTCATGATAGATCATTTTACAGCAGTATCAGTGTTCATCTGTGAACATCTCCAAGTTGAAACACTGTTCTGTATTCTCTTTAGTGTGTGTGTGTGTGTATGTGTTTTTTTTTTTGTTTTTTTTAAAATATATTTTATTGATTTTTTACAGAGAGGAAGGGAGAGGGATAGAGAGCTAGAAACATCGATGAGAGAGAAACATCGATCAGCTGCCTCCTGCACACCTCCCACTGGGGATGTGCCCACAACCAAGGTACATGCCCTTGACCGGAATTGAACCTGGGACCCTTGAGTCCGCAAGCCGACGCTCTATCCACTGAGCTAAACCGGTCAGGGCTGTGTATGTGTTTTATTGTGAGGGTCTAGAATGGCACAATAGGCCCTTTATAGACACTGATTTTATTGAATGAATGAGGACTGAATGAATGAATGCTACAAAAATGTGTGGAACTGGCGGGAGTGGCAGTAACTCTGAGGACACTTATGCCCTTCCCCTCGCTTTCCATGGCTTCCTGGTGTGATAGTTTAGCAACTTTCTTATGCATCCCTGTGTCTAGCTTCCATGAGTAAATGTGATGGTAGATATGAGGAAATAATTGCCTCCATGCATCTGCTTCTTGAAGACTGGGCCTCCAGTTTTTTGAAACTGCTATAGTTGACTTTTACCTCATCTTCTGAACAACAGTATCAGATTAAAGAAGACTATTTTTTTGTTTGTTTTGTTTACTTTATCTCACACTTTTAACTATAGCTTAAATATTTTTTTTTCTGAATTTCCTTAAGATATTAAAGCTGATAAGTTTTTTATTTTTTATTTTATTTCTATCTGGAAGTGAGAATGTTGCTATTAGACCTCTGAAATAGGGCAAAGATATCTTACTAGCCTTCTTAGTAGCTAAAGTAGCTGAGAGGGAGCTCTTGGGCTTTGTAATGTAGGGAATGTTTATATTATGTACCGTACCTCAGAGAATAATTTATCCTTAATTATTCATCTCTTTAAACATAGCGAATTAGAGTTGGTACATTTGGTTATTAATATATGAACATAATTTAACTTTCAAATTAAGATTTTGCAAAAGTAGTATCTAGATAATACTTATGAAATAAACTAAAAACGAAATTTACTTTGTTTCTTTACTGCTGAGAGAAATCTATAAAATATTTTTGGGTGAAAATCTTTGACAAAGTCTTTATTAGTAGAAGACTGATTATATAAACTACTAGAGGACTGGTGCACGAAATTTGTGCATGGGGAGGGCGTCCCCTCAGCTCAGCCTGTACCCTTTCCAATCCGGGACCCTTCAGGGGATGTCCGACTGCCGGTTTAGGCCCGATCCTGGGGATCGGGCCTAAACTGGTAGTCGGACATCCCTCTCACAACCCTGGACTGCTGGCTCCTAATCGCTCACCTGCCTGCCTGCCTGGTCACCCTTAACTGCCCCCCCAGGCCGGCCTGATCGCCCCTCACTGCCTCTGCATGCCAGCCTGATCACCCCTAACTGCCCCCCACCGCCGGCCTGGTTGCCCCTAACTGCCCCCCGCTGCCGGCCAGGTTGCCCCCAACTGCCCCCTCCCTGCTGGCCTGGTCACTCCTAACTGGCCCCTGCCGCCGGCCTGGTCACCCCTTACTGCTCCCCCTGCCGGCCTGGTCACCCCCAACTGCCCCCCCTGCTGACCTAGTTGCCCCTCACTGCCCCCCCTGCCAGCCTAATCACCCCCAACTTCCCGTGCCGGCCTGGTCTCCCCTAACTGACCTCCCCCCGCCCCCCAGTTGCCTGGTCACGTCTTACTGCCTCCCCTGCCAGCCTGGTTGCCCCTCACAGCACCCCCCACCGGCCTGGTCGCCCTATGCATCCTGCTGTTCAGTCGTTTGGTCGTCCCTCACTAACCCCCTGCCAGCCTGGTCACCCCATGCATCCTGCTTGTTCAGTTATTTGGTTGTCCCTCACTAACCCCCCTGTCAGCCTGGTTGCCCCATGCAGCCTGCTTGTTCAGTCATTTGGTCGTCCCTCACTAACCCTCCCTAATGGTCGTAGGCAGCCATCTTGTGATGGTGTGATGGTCAATTTGCATATTACCTCTTTATTATATAGGATGGTCATTTATGCAATGGAATACCACACTATATAATAAAAGCCTAATATGCAAATCAATTGAACAGCGGAATGACTGGTGGAACAACCCGTCACTATGATGCGCACTGACCACCAGGGGGCAGATGCTCAATGCAGGAGCTGCCCCTAGCCTGCAGGCCCCAGGCCAGCCAACGTGGGTGCCAGTGGGGGTTTCCCGATTGTCTTGCCAGTTGCCCACAGAGGGAGGCAACTGCAGCAGCGGCAGCGGTGGGGGGCGGCGCCAGCGAGCGGGTGGCACCAGGCCGGTCAACGTGGGTGCCAGTGGGGGCCCCCTGATTGCCCCACCGGTCGCCCCACTGATTGGCTAGCCAGGCCTAGGGACCCTACCCATGCACAAATTTTGTGCACCCAGCCTCTAGTCTATATATATAAAAGCCTAAGCGACCTTCTGACTGTTTGACTGGTAGCTATGACATGCAATGACCACCAGGGGGCAGATGCTCAATGCATAGGCATAGAAACTTGGAACAGACTGATGAATATCAGAGGGAAGTGGGGAGGGGTGAGGGCGGGAAGAGATTAACCAAAGATCTTATAGGCATGCCTGGTGCATGGATTCATGTACCTGTGGAGTCCCTCAGCCTGGCCTGCGGGGATCAGGCCGAAACCGGCAGTCCGACATTGCCTGAGGGGTCCTGGATTGCAAGAGGGCGCAGGCCAGGCCCAGGGACCCTACTGGTGCATGAATCCATGCACTAGGCCTCTATTATTATAGAAAAGAATTGGGATGGCTCCCTATTTACTGATATGGAAATCCTTCACATCATTTAAGTAAAAAACAGATCACAGTATTCCAGAAAGGAGAAAACTGACTATATTTTATTTGCTTTAACATGCTGGAGAAACCCTAGAAGGATACAGAAACTACTCATAAAAGTAGATACATGAGAATTGGAATGGGAATAAGAGTTAGGGGAAACATGATAGGTAGAGAGAAGAATAGGAATATACTTTTCACTGTCTTTTAATACATATTTAAATTAATGAGCAACATGGATCTTTTTTTAACTGTTGAGAATAAAAAATAAATTAAAAAAAGAAATAAAAGTTAGTTTAAAATTGTATTTAGCATATAAAATTGAGTTTAAAATTATTTTCTAGATGAACCACAGTTTGTTGACTGGGAGAGGGACAGTGACAGGGAAGATACTAATGATGAGAATGAATTTGAAGACAGTGAGAGTGCTATGGAAGATGGCGAGAGTGCTGTGGAAATATCAGACTGTGCTTCTTGTGCAAGCAGTCATTCTTTGACAAGTGAAGAGAGAGTATCTGAGCTTCCTAAGGTAAGAATGAATGGTTTCAAAAATTTTTATTCCATTTATGGCATTTCTTAATCCTGTCCTTTCTCAAGGGTAGCAACTTTTAACTGTAGTGGATTCTTTTGCACTGTACATTCTTATTGCTAAATAACATGCTTGTAATGTATTTCTAAACATAAATAGTTTTTATGATAATGTTACATGCAATAAACACCAATTATTCAAGAAAAATGATCTTACATATAATAAAATTATATGCAATAAAAATTAATGTTTCAAGAATAAAAGGATTTTAAGTATAAGAATATTACCCAAACTGTACTAATATAGTATGATATCACAAAGGTTGTAGGAAATATTAAAAATATGCAAATAACAGGATTACTTCTATTATATTCTAGATTATTTTTTTCCCTCTGGCTCTATTTTTGTTCATCAGTTTATGTTGTTTGTTACATTCCACAAATGAGTGAGATCATGTGATATTGATCATTCTCTGACTGGCTTATTTTGCTTAGCATGATGCTTTTTGTTGGACACAGGCAGTCCTCTGGTTACATCGGACTCGATGTATGTCATTTTGTGGTTACGTTGCCAGATCCCATTTGTTTATAAAAAAAAAAAAAAGTTCTGTCATTTTGACGTATGTACATATGTGCTTTATGTTTTTTATTATTTACTGTATTTACCACAAGTAAAGGTCAGGAATTGTTATCTTTCTTTTAAATTTTTGTAGCTGTTTCACTTTATTACTGCTGTGTATGTGCTCCATGTGAGTGATGTAGGTGGGTTGCGATTTATGGCACAAATCGCGTTATGTCGCGCCATAGGAATGGATCTCCGATGTAACCCAAGGACCTACTGTATGAGTATTGCTACTCAAGCCTTTTTTCTTTTCCATTTGCATGCAAAATTTTTTTCCACCCCTTCACTTTCATCCTGTGTGTGTCTTTTGTTTTGAGGTGGGTCTCTTGTAGACAGCATATAGTTGGGTCATGTTTTTGTGTCCATTCAGCTACTCTACACCTTTTGATTGGAGCATTTAATCCATTTACATTTAGGGTCATTATTGAGAGGTACTTATTGATAGCCATTTTAATTCTGTATGGCTAGGTTTCTCTCTCTGTTTCTTCTTGTCAGCAATCCCTTACAGCAATCCCTTTAGCATTTCTTGTAATGCTGGCTTGGTGGTGATGAACTCCTTTAGCCTTTTTTTGTCTGGGAAGCTCTTTATTTGACCATCTCTTTTGAATGATAGCCTTGCATTTGGGGGTTGTTTCTTTGTTTCCTCATTATGGTTGTCTGTTTGGGTTTGTAACTTATGTATTAGATAGGTCCTCTACACCTCTGAATCTCTAGTGCAGGACAGTGTTAAAGGCTGTTTCTTACTAATTGGATTAGATCCCAGAGTTCTAAGGGGCTCCCCTCACAGCTGAGATATCTCTCCAGGACTTAAGTTGCCATCTGTGGGTGCCCGGCCAGCCCTTTCGCGCCTTTGCCCCTCCTACCAGACTCTATACGGTCTCCACCTTCAGTCCTTGGGTATCAGGGTTCTCTCCTGTGAGTTTTACATTGATTATTAGGAAGCCTTTCCGTATTTCAGTTGTAATTCCAGCTTGTTCCTGGGAGCATGTACGTGCAGCATCCTCCTACCTTGCCACCATTTTTAATCTTTTAAAAAACATATAAATATTGAGTTCTCTTCTCCTCACCCACTTTTCACCACCAGATACCCACTGGATAGTTCCCATCCCTCCATTTTTTTAAGAACATATGTATCATGTTTTGGTTAGATTAATATTAAGCATTACATACTTGTGAATACATAATATTGGTAACAAAGGCAAATATTAATTATGATTACTTTTCCTTCACAACTTTTTATTTTCTTTAGTTAATTATTTTGGGGTTTTGTTTTCCTAGTTTTACTTATTACTAATAAAACTTTAATTTTTTACCATTGTATTTGTTTTAGTGGATAATTTTTTCCCACAACCTTCTCACTGCTCTAATTTGAACTCAGCGGTCTCTCTACTTTGTGACCATTACTACTTAGGTCTCCCTTCATTCTCTTTCTTGGAATTCCCTTTATCTCCTCTTATTTGGAGCAACTTAATCCTGGATTCCATGTATGCCTCTTTCTTGGTTTTCACTCTCATTTTGATTGAGCATATCTTATAGGACCTTTCAAGAAAAGATTTGTGAAAGATAATTTTTTGAGACTCGGCAAATCAGAAGATGCATTTGTCACCTTTGGATATGTGATTGAAAATTTGTATACAATTTTAGGTTTAAAATAATTTGTCTTCATAATTTTGAAGGCTTCATTGTTTTCTAGTTCCAGAGTTACTGTCAAGAAGCCTGAGTTATTCTCATTCTTTTTTTAAAAAAATATTTTTAATGATTTCAGAGAGAGATGGAGAGGGAGAGAGAGATAGAAACAACAATGATGAGAGAGAATCATTGGTCAGCTGCCTCCTGCATGCCCACACTGGGGATTGAGCCTGCAACCTGGGCATGTCCTGACCAGGAATAGAACCATGGCCTCCTAGTTCATAAGTCGACGCTCAACCACAGCCATGCTGGCTGTGCTCAGCTACTTTTAAAAAAAATATTTTTCCTGCCCCTTTACCTCTTATATTTCTTGGTGATAAACTCCTTTAGCCTTTTTTTGGGGGGGAAGCTCTTTATTTCACTATCTATTTTGAATGATAGCCTTGCCAGATATAGTAATCTTGGTTTCAGGTCTTTGCTTTTCATTACCTTGTATACTTTATGCCATTCCTTTCTGGCCCATAGAGTTTCTGATGAAAAATCAGCTGACCGCCTTATGGGAGCTCCTTTGTAGGTAACAAATTGCTTTTCTCTTTCTGCCTTTAAGAATCTCTCTTTGTCTTTAATTTTTGGCATTTTAATTACGATGTGTCTAGGTGTAGGTCTGTTTGGGTTCTTCTTGCTTGGGACTTAGTGCCTCCTGAATTTATGTGACTTTCTACTTCACCAGGTTAGAGAAGTTTTCTGCCATTATTTCTTCAAACAGGTTCTCTATCCCTTGCTCACTTTCTTCACCTTCTGTTACTCCTATGATGAAAATATTGTTATGTTTCCTGTTGTCCCACAGCTCCCTTAAGTTGTCCTGTTTTTTTCTTTTTGGTTCTCTGATTGAGTGATTTTTTTTTATAGCTGATGCTGTCTTGGCAGCTGCCTCTCAGGAGATTCTAACTCATATACCCGCATACCCTCTGCCCAGGATCATGTAGTCACATCAGCACTTACTTCCTAATACTTCCTTATATTAATACCTAAAACCATTCTCTTCTGTTTATTTGATATTTCAAGTAGGTTGAAAGAAGTAAAATATGTGCAGTTTTTGTAGACTTGCCTCTATTCGTAGTTTATTGTTTGCCTTTGAATTTCTCAGGCAGAAGCATGCCCTGAGAACATCTCCTGGTAGTGAAGTGTGCATGTGAGCCAGGAAGGAATAGTAGCCAATCAAGGGGTCATTATCAAGCAAGTTACTGTTGTGGGCACCTGGAGCTTAATACTGCTCTTAGACTCTGTGAACCTTAGAATTATCCCATCAGAGTCCTGAGGCAAACAAATGTAGGAGTTGGAAGCTGGATAATAGGGCAAGCAAGCATCACTGAAGACATAAGGGAGGAGATATGAGTAGGGTGTTGACAGAGTCAGCTACAATGTGTAAATGAGCTATGTACATTAAATAACTCTGGAGGGAGGGAGATTTATACCATAATTAGGAGTTTTGTACCTATTAATTGGCTCTCCAGAAACAAAACCTCTTATATAACTCATAAGGCTATTTTTGCCTCATGTATGCTTGTAGGAATGAAACATATATATGGTGGGTGAATACCTACTGTACAAGACATGTTCTACTTTAATTCATTGGGAAGCACTGATTATAATTCAGGTCTGTCTTGAATCCCTCGTCAAGGGATGTGATTGATTTGCCTATACATGTGATTCCACCGGTTCCCTGGAGCAAAGGCAATTGCATTCATACCAGCAGCAGCTAATACAAGTGCATCCTTGTTGTGGGTCACTCTCCTGAGTGCTCTGCTACACACATTAGTGTATTTAAACCTTACAGAAACTCTGTGAGAATGGAGCTGTTTTATCATCTCTTCTTTCCAGATAAGGATTCCGAGGCACAGAAAGATTAAGTAATTCCTGTGGTTATAAAGTAGTAAGTGATTGAGCCAGGATTCTAACTCAGACACTCTAGCTTCTGGGCTGTGGTCCTGGACATTTTGTTACAGTGTCAGTAAATGTAATAGCAATAATAACATTAAAACACAGTAACCATGAGTTCTAATAATGTGTCAGTACTTTGCTAAGTTCTGATCATGTGAGGTAGATGTTATTATTGTTATAACCCTGTTTTATAGATGAGGATATGAAGATATAGTTAATAAATGGCAAAATGAGATTCTAACTCATGTATAAATTCTCTTAATTACTTATGTTGTATTCCTTGGAATACAGATTAACTACATACTCAGCTACTTGGAAAAAAAAGCATGATAGAAATTAAAGATCATAGCAATAAATTGTCTTTGACATGTTGTCTTTTAGGACATTTAACAAGTGTAGTTGATTACTGATGTCACTTTCCATGTTGTTTAGTATTGCTGTTTGGATTTTCATAATTTATTTTACCATGTCTTCCAAGGACTATTTCTGTAGAGGGCAGCAGAGATATAATAGTAAAGTCTCTTTATAACCTACATTTTTCAGGAAGTGTGAAGGAAATGGGATTTAGGTGAGCTTTGTTATGCAATTCTCATGTAGTTTATGTAGTGATTGCAGTGAAATACAGGTGTGACTGAGAGACAGGTACGCACCTTCCCATGTCACTGAGACCTTACTAAGCATGCCTCCAAACTGCCTTTGTCCAGTCCCTTCCCCCATGGGTCAGTGGGGAACAGATTTGGAGAGTGTTAAATTAACTAGCAAAGCTGTTAATTTCCTTTAACTCCTTTTCTGTTAAATAATAACCAGATTATTACAATGATATTATTACTAGCAGCTGCTGTCAGAAATGAGGGCAGCTTGGAGAACTTTGCCCTTAACTGTCTTAGGGCAGTTAATATCAGAAATGAGCAGTACACCCAGTTGGTGTTACAATAGTTGGAATTGAAATAATGTTCTGCTAAACAACTTTTCCCTGACATATATACATGCATCATTCAATTCTCACTGTAAGGCTATGAGGTAGTACAGTGTTCTCTATAGCTATAAGATTTATGTTCTTAAAGAGCCCTCATAGTAGAAGAATTTTTGTTTAAGTAACAAAACCTATGTGAAAAATAATACTTGCACAACTTTGATTGCAATTTTGGGCTTTTGAGATACATAGACATATTTTTTTTTGCTTCTTTCAAGAACCTTGAAACTAAATATATAAAATACTTTATACATTTAAATTAGTAATACTATGTTATGTAATGCAAAGTTCTACTTACTATCCTGTTTCCAAAACTTTTCTCAGTTTAAAAGTTTTATATTATTGCAGGTAATTTTTATATAAAACAGAATTTTATTATTCTTACACCTTAATTTTCATTCCTGGTTTGTTGTTTAAATTTTAAGTTGTTAACATACATCCTCTTAGTCTTAGAGTTTCTAGAGCCTCTAGTATCTTTTGTCCCTCATGGGTACAACTTAAGGGAATATTCCTATGTACATCCAGGAATATTTTCCAGATTCCTTTTCTAAAGCTTTATTGCCACAGCATATACACTGAGTGGCCAGATTATTATGATTTCTGAACGCATAATAATCTGGCCACTCAGTGTATATCCTATATAATAAAAGGCTAATATGCAAATTGTCCCCTCGACCAGGAGTTCGACCAGCAGGCAGGCCGGACAACTGCCCATGTTCCCTCCTCCTGGCCAGGCTGGCCGGACCCCACCCATGCACGAATTCATGCACCGGACCTCATATATATATATATATATATATATATATATATATATATATATTGAGTGGCCAGATTATTATGCGTTCAGAGATCATAATAATCTGGCCACTCAGTGTAGAAAATACCAGTATGTCTCACCTGGCTTTATCAGCAATTCCTACCTGACTCTTTTACTCTCCAAGCCCTAGCAACCCTACCCACCTCCTGCCCCCACCCAGTATCCAGCCTGCTGTCATGCCAAAATGACAACAGGAACTTGTTTCTCAAAGGCAGGTATGCTTAGCTTTACTTCCTTTGTAATTTCCCAAGTAGTATTACCAATACGTTTATTGCAACTCTGCTTCTATTTTATCTTTTTCTTTCTCTCTTTATTCCTATTACTAGTGATCTTGAAAAGGATATTTTGCATGAAATGTTGTATATAGGGAAACTGTTATAGAAGTCTAACTATTTGTACTAGAATTTAGCTTATGTAAGGGAGATCTGCCTAGTTGGGGAGGTGTTCCTATATTCTGATTTTCAGATAGAATCATTTGGATCTTAAAGACGTGAAAGCCCAAGGGCATAGCTTGATAAGTGGAGGAATCATCTGTACAGAGAGGAGGTTCGGGCGTAGAAACAGATGGTCTGGACCTCACTGCTTTCCTCTCTATAGTTTCTGCCATATATTATCTAGTTACATGGGAACACAAGTTAGTTCTTCTTTCTCATATTTCTGATTTATGCTCTGTTGTTTTTTGAAATAAGTCCTGATTTTATATATTAACCCTCACTGGAGGATATGTTTATATTGATTTAGAGAGAGAGAGAGAGAGAGAGAGAGAGAGAGAGAGAGAGAGAGAGAGACACATTGATGTGAGAGATAACATTGAGATTGGTTGCCTTTTGTGTACACCTCCTCAACCCCTGCACCAGGGATAGAAGAGGCAGCCTAGGTATGCACCTTGACTGGGAATAGAACCTGTAACATTTTGGTGCACAGGACATTCCAACTAGCTGAGCCACCTGGCCAGGGCCAGATTTTATATTTTCGAAGCTAGCTTTTGGTATATATTGTAAACTCCCTTTCTTATGACCACTGGACTTTCATTATTTACTATCTTTAGTGCAGATGTCTTATCTGTCTTGGCTGATTTTCCTTTCTGCTCCTAGTCCATACTGTACTAACATAGTAATTGTGGACGTAAACACTACATGTCCTTAAAGCCAGACTGGTCACATTTATGAGCAGATCTTTCAGAATACATAGGTAATTTGTAAAACAACATTTCTCATTTTTATCTAAGGTTCCATTGGATTGGAAATTGGTAAGATATACACACTCCAGGATCATTATCTAGCTGTCTTAACTGTTATACTAGTAAATTTGTATTATGTCTAATTAAGTGGATGCTATATTATCCATGTTAATATTTTACCTAAGAAAAATTTGAAGATTGTAGCCTTGTTTTGTTCATAGTTTAGTTTGGTCTTTGCTTTTTTTCTTCCCAGTTTAAAAATTACTTAATACTAGTATTTGAGGCTATGGAGTAACTTTACATTGGTTTTCAGTATAAAAATTTGATGACGATATTAAAATTGAAGAAGCAAAGAGGCAAATAGGAAAATAAAGGTTGTCTTTTTATCTCTACTGTTTTTGGCTCAAGTATTCTGAGAGTTGCATTTTCTTAGTCTGAGCTTTGATTTATCATTTCCAATACTAATCACAGGTTGGCATGTGGTAAATACTCACCAGATATTGACTGAATCAATGAATTAATGATATGGAAGGAAAGAGAAAATGTTTGTAGGACATTTCTTATGTATTTAACCTATCACAGACACTTTAGTAGGGTCATTTCATGTATATTGTTTGTTTTTTTCTTAATAACAATCCAGTAACTTTGCTATTATCATCTCCATCATAAAGAATAAAATTTGTATGAAGAAAGGTAAATAATTATAACAAAGATAATTTACAGATTTCCTAAGAAGAAACTGAGCAGAAAAGGGTTACTTATCTAAATATTTCACAGTTTGATGGCTGAGCTTGGTGGTTCTAAGTTTTTTTGTTTGTTTGTTTGTTTTAATCATTTGCTGCCATGGTCTTGATCCAGCATCTAGAAGGGTTCAGGAATCTGGAGAAGGGCTGTGTGTAAATTAAATAAGAGTCCAGAGACGAAACATAATTTTGGAAGGCCTTTGCGGAGGGGGGGTGGGGGGGCGCAGAGGAGCTTGGCTGAAGAAAACAAGTTCTCCTTTTCTCAGGACCCCCTGCTTTTTATTAACACAAATTGTCCTAAGGCAAGATAGATATACACTTCAAAGGCCAGGTTTAGTACACAGAATCCATTGTCAGATTATCAGGTTTGGGAGAAACTGCCTTAGGCTGTTCAGGTGTTTGGCCAGCAGGAGGCAATAACATGTAGATTAAGTTGCCCTGAGCTGTCTGGCACCAAGCAATCATCCATACATCCCTTTCAGGTCTGGGGAAATGCCCTCAGCCATTTCCAGATGATTCAGCCCTGCTGACATGCTGGAATTGGCTTCTGGCAATTTGCCACATATGAAGGATGACATTTAATATAATTTGTGTCATACTCTCAGGGTTATGTGCATTTCTGATACTAGCTAATAATTCATTCCTGACTTTGCTACTGAGAAAGTGTGATGTGAATCTGCTCGAGTTTCTTAAAGGGGACAGATGTAAAGCTTGCAACTGTATTATTAATGACTGTATCTTTTTGTTTTTTACTACTGCTAACCACATCCCATATCATATGGTTGAGGATAGCTTGCTTAAATGAAAGTGTAAATTTGAAAGCAGTATTGTAACATTTGATAAACAACTTTTGTGTCATCTATTTGTTCTTTTAAGATTCCAGGTATTAAAAGAAATGTGAAGAAAATTAGGTGAGTTCAGAAAGGAAATTGAGTTGGATTTTGAAGCCTGAGTAATATTCCATAAAAGAATAAAGAGATAGGATGGAAGAGGTATGTTTAAGAAAGCTAGAATACAGGACTCCAGTGTGGAGAAGACAGGAAGTGACAGTATACAGGTGGCTGGGGGCAAAATTGTGAAGGGATGTGAGGATGCCGATTTAAGTGTTTGGGGATAGGGCTGGGTGTGGCACACCAAACTCAGGTGGCTCTACAGATCAGGCAGGTAACTTGAATATGTGAAGCACACTGGTAAAGATCATTTGGAGTGGTAGGGGCTGTGATGTAATGGAGAGAATATGTTCATGTACAAGTAGCAATAGTTCTAACCAGTTGTTGCCTTATAGGAATGTTAGTACAGTGTTATCTAAACTTCTGATTCTCCATGAGAGGGTAGGAATTTAGATTCACATGTGTGGTGTTCCAATTTGTAAAATATACCTGCTATGATGTACCTATTAGAATGACTGAAAAACAACAAAAACTTGACAACATTGAATGCTGCTGGGAATGAGTAGTAACTGGAGTGCACATACATTGCTTTTGGGAATGCAAAATGGAACGGGCACTTTGGAAAACATTTGGTAGTTCTTAGAGAGTTAAGGATGTACTGATGATTGGCGTCAGCACCAAAGCTGCAGAAGTCATCCTTCTTTCTCTTGCCTTTTTAAAACAAGTAACTAGATATTGATTCATGAATAAAGATGCTTCCAGCACCCTAAACAAGGGACCTGGAAGTTTTCTAGCACACCTGTGTATGTGAAAATAAACAAACGACTGCAGATCTATCCAAGGGAGTCAATGAATAGGCCTCACTCTCAATCGCCCTATTAGGGAAAATACCTAATGAGTGCTGACCTGGGCAGATACTCACAGATGAGAAAGAATCTGTAGAAGTTTCATGTTTGAGGGAACATTACAGCACAGCATCTGAATTGTATAGAGACGAGTTTGGATGCAGAGGAGAGTAGGGACTCTGCCCTCCCCAGTGACTCTGCATGGAGGAAGCTCTCTGGCAACAGCAGTGGTGACTTCCCCCATGAAGTGGAAAACGGTGCGTGCCTGGTATGGCTGGAGAAATCCATTTCTACATCAGCACCCTGATTTCTGAGGTGTGACCTTCATGACTAGGGGTAGGGAGACGAGAGGGAAGGAACCATGTTGGAATATCGAAGTACATTAAAGGAATGTGGTCCTTGCTGTCTGCTTCAGGACTTCAGCAGGAATTCTGTCCACAGTTCTGTGAAGATTCTGCATGAGGATCTCCCCTCCAAGTCGCAGACACTCCCAATGCCCCAAGTGGCATTGCTCCCAACCTCCCCACCCCCTTCTCACCCCCCCACCCCCGCCCCAAACACACACACAATCTGTGGCTGACTTACCAGGGTCTGTGGGAAAGGAAGAAACCACAAACTTGAGCTACAGACTGCCTTCTGGAAAACAAGTTTTCTTGTAGCCAGTATGGTGAGCTACAAGAGCAGGAGAAAACACAAAGGTTAAGATTTCTGCCACAAGAGGGAGCAAGAAGAGTGGAGCATGATCCATAATAATAATACATGATAATCCCTGATCCATGATCACCTAGAAAACCCCGGAGAAGCAACACCTAGGAGCTGTACCCCATCTGAACGTGTAGTATACTTCAGATGTGAAAGCAGCAATACAAAAATACAAGGAACTTAAGAAAAAATCAAGGAAATATGCCATTACCAAAAGATATCAATGATTCTCCAGCTGAGCCCAAAGACAGACAGTACTACAGTCTGGCTGATAAAGAATTCAAAATAGCTGTATTGAAGAAATTCAGTGAGGGACAAGAAAACACAGAAAGGCAGTTCAGTGAGATTAAGAAAAACATGTATGAACAGAATGAACTCTTTATATAACAGAAACCATAAAAATGAACCAAGTGGAAATTCTGGAGGTGAAGAAGTCAATGAATGAGATAAAGAATGCAATAGAAAGCCTCTGTAGTAGAGTAGAGCAGATGAAAGGTTGAATAAGTGAGTTAGAGAATAAGAATTCGATAGTAACACAGAACAAACAGAAGGGAATGAAAGTGAGTGAAGAAGCCTCTATGACTATGGGACTCATTCAAAAGGGAAACCATCTGAATAATCAGGGTTCCAGAAGGAAAAGAAGAGGAGCAGGGGCAGGAAATTAAAGAAATAATAATAGCTGAAAACTTCCCAAGCTGGGGAAAAGACTTAGGCATTCAAGTTCAAGAAATTAAAAGTTAAACCTACTATCTCAATGCCAAAAGATCTTCTCGCCTGGCTGGTAGAGCTGAGGGTCAGCCCATGAACCAAGAGGTCACTGTTTGATTCCCAGTCAGGGCACATGCCTGGGTTACAGGCTTGATCTCCAGGAAGAGGTGTGTAGGAGGCAGTAGATTGATGTTTCTCTCTCATCAATGTTTCTATCTCTCTATCCCTCTCCCTTCCTCTCTCTCTAAAATCAATAAAAAAATATATTTTTAAAAAAGATCTCCAAGACATATCATAATAAAACTACCAAAAATAAAACATTAAGAGGAATACTAAAGGCAGCCAGGGGGTGAAAAAAGAATGGAACCTACAAAGGAATCCCTATTAGGCTTTTAACTGATATCTCAGCAGAAACCCCGTAGTCCCAGAGAAAGTGGAATGACAAAGTGCTAAAAGATAAAAATTGATTACTGAATATATTATCCTTTAGATATGAAAGAGAAATAAAGACCTTCCCTGACAAATTAAAACTGAGACTTGCCTTGCAAGGAATGCTGAAAGGTCTTCAAGCAGAATCAGAAAGTCACTTATCAACATGAACACATACTAAGGTATACAATCCCCTGATTTAGGTGAAAAAGACAGTCAGCTTTAGAAAACTCCAATTCTATCATAGGATAGTGGTAGAATTGCTAAAAATAACTATAGGCACTATAATTTGTTAACAAATACAGCATAAAATGAGGTAAATTGTGACATCAAAAATATAAAAGGGGCGGAGTAAAAGATTGGAGCATCTATTGGTGAATTAAGATACGTGGCGATTAGCATAAAATGACTGTCTTATCTATGACATGCTTTTTGTAAGCCTCATGCTAACCACAAAACAAAAATTTAGAGTAGATTAATGAAGATTTTAAAAAAGCGGGGGTGAGGGGGAGAGACAATATACTAACATGGAATAACAGCGGTTTATAAAGGTAGGCAGAAATGGGGGGGGCGGTGGCAGTACCAAACAACTAGAAAGTGACTCATGCCAAGCCCACTGGCAGTGAGGGTTGTAGGTCCTGGCAAAGCCAGTCATTGAGCAGCCAAGGCCGCTGCCAGGACCTTGGAGCCTCCCTTGGACAGAGAGTGAGGCTGAGGAGGAGAGTGACTTGGACACGTTCCCCGTTTCTCCCCGATGCCCACAACTGCTGGCGGCAGCACCCAGTGGACAGCCATGGATTTGAAGTGGCTTGCCAAAAACAAAGTTCATGAAGAGCTCTGTGGCGTGCACATGGAATCTCATGAAAACGCAGCTGTAACGTGGTACCTTAGCATGACGTGGCTCTGAGTTCTTGGATCAGGAACATGTCAAAGCACAAGCAGCCTATCAGAAGCGAGACAGCTGGAGAACCGGGCACAAAGGAGAGGTTCTGGTACAGGAGGAATGTGTCTGTGGGATGCGTAGGTCATTAGTAAGGTTGTTTTTAATGTTTTATTAATCAAGATAAACGAAAAGAGACAGAAGATGAAGATAAATCAGAATCACTTATACAGAAATATGAGCAAAAAATCAGACATTTTGGTATGTTGAATTGATGGGATGATAAAGATTTTTGTTTGACCATTCAGACCTTTTGTATGTAGAAACTGCTAAATATTTTCTTTTATGGTGTTTTTATCAGGAACCTTAACAGAATGAGGTCCTTGTGGAACAAATAGCGCACCAAGCTATTGTAATGCAGCTTATTATGGAAATGGCCAAAAACTGTAATATGGATTCCAGAGGGTGTTTTTATTTATTTTTCCAGAAGGCCAAAAAAGGTTATTCTGAAGCATTCAAAAATGCACTTGAAGCTTTCAAGTCAAGAGTCAGATTTTATTCTCAAACGCCAAGTTTTCACCTGTGAAGTACAGAATCATGTTCCCCATTTTGGTGGTTGGTCTATAGGTTTATTAGAATCCAAATTACCTGCAGTATTTTATCAATGTGGCTCTCTTCAGTTTAAACTCAGTACTACATAAAGATGATGGCGAACCCAAAATTACGGACACTGTATAATTTGGTTAAGACTGCTGAGTCCAAGTGCTATTTTGTTACAAGAAAGGAATAATAAGATAAAGAATAAGATTGGCTATTTTCTTGCCAATCTACACTTTATTTTTGTTTGTATTATTTTTATGGGAAAGGAGAAAAGAATGCTGAAACATTTTGTAAAACTTTTTTATGTGCTGCTAGGTTTTTTTGTTCAACATTGCAATAAGTCAAATTGGACTTTTTTTTTTTGCTTCTAAATTTGCATTTATTCTTATTCTTCTCAGTTTTAGAATCCAAGTATAAAAATCTACACAAATGGAATTTAGGCATCTGCTACAATCTCTGTTTATATGGATATGTACATATACTACTCTACAAAATGATTGAAGATAAAAATGTAAACAAAAGAATAGAAAGCACAATTGTAAAAAAAACCCCACAAACCAGAAATCAAACAGTAAGATAGCAGTAGTAAGTCCTTACATATCAGCAATCATTCTAAATGTAAATAGATTAAATTTACCAGTTAGATGAAGTAGAGTAGCTGGATGGATTAAAAAACAAACAAACACACAACTATATTTGCTGCCTACAGGAGATGCATTTCAGCTCTAAAGAAACACATGGACTCAAAGTGAAGGGATGGAAAAAGATACTCCATGCAAGTAGAAATAAACAGAAAGTGGAGTACTCATCCATGTATCAGGCAAATCATGACTATTACATAACAAAAAAAGATAACCTAGAAGAAATTGATAAATTCCTAGGAACACACAGCCTACCTAGACTGAATTAGGAAGAAGTAGAAAATCTGAACAGACTAATAACAACTAAAAAGATTCTGTCAATAATAAAATACTAACCAATCCCCAAAATTTCAGGGTCAGATGGCTTCACTGGTGAATTCAGCCAAATATTAATTAATTAGTGTTTGGTAGAATTAGGGCCAAACCTTCTTAAACTCTTGCTAGATATTGTAGAGGAAGAAATACTTCCAAACTCATGAGACCAGCATTACCCTGATACCATGCCAGATAAAGACACCTTAAGAAAAGGAAATTATAAAACCAGTCTCTGATAAGCATAGATGCAAAAATTCTCAACAATATTAAGAAACCAAATAGAAGAACACATTAAAAGGATTATATACCATGAGCAAGTGGGATTTATCCTTGGGGTGGAAGGATGGTTTGACATATACAAATGAGTAAATGTGATGCATTACACTAATAGAATGAAAGATAAAAATCACATGATCATTTTAATAGTTGGAAAAAAAAACAACACTTTTCACGAAATACAATATTGTTTCATGATGAAATCCCTCAAAAGGAACATACTTCAACATCATAAAGGCTATATACAACAAACCCACAGCTAATATTGTATAATCAATGGTGAAAAATGGAAAGCTTTTCTTCTAAGATTAGGAAAAAGACAAAATGCCCACTGTTACCAATTTATTCAATGTGATATTGGAAGTCTTAACTAGAGTAATTAGGCAAGGCAAGAAAATAAAAGGTACCCAAATTGAAAAGGAAGAAGTAAAATTCTCATTATTTGCAGATGATAGGATTTTGTGTATAGAAAATCACAAAGACTCAATTAAAAAAATTGTTACTGATCAGCAAATTCAGTCAAGTTGGTTCAGTAAGGGATATAAAATCAACATACGGAAGTCAGTTGAATTTCTATACACTAATAATAAAACATCTTCAAAAGAAATAAAACCATCTCATTTAAAATAGCATCAAAAACAATAAAAGATCTAGGACTAAATTGAGCCAAGGGAATGAAAGAACTGTACAACAAAAAATGACAAGACTTTGTTCAAAGAAATCAATGAAGGCACAAACAAATGGAAGGACATCGCAAGTTCAGGAATCAGAAAAATTAATATTGTGAAAATGTCAATAGTACCCAAGCCATTTATGGATGCAACACAACCCAAATGAAATGTGTATTGGCATTCACAGAAATAGAAAAATAAATCCTGAAATTTTGATGAACCACTAAAGATCTCAAGTAGTCAAAGCAGTCCTAATATGGAAGAACAAAGCCAGAGGCACCACACTTCATGACTTCAAACTTTACAGTGATTATATAGTGCTTAAAACACAGCATAAAAATAGGCAGATACCAATAAAACAGAATAGAAAGCCCAGAAATAAATCCCCACACATACAGTCAACTAATATTTAACAACTAGTGACCCAGTGCACGAAATTCGTGCACATTAAAAGGGGATTAATTAGAGGAAATAATTTAATATTGCTATTTGCCCTTTCTCTATAATAGAAGTGTCAGAGATGAAAGAAAATTAATAAAATGTATATGAAAACCTTCTTCCTGTCAGAGTCTGGGGCTCACCATGGGACCCAGAGTCAAGTCCCCGCCCACCCACATGCACCTCAAAATCGCGTGAGACCCAGACCCGGCCGGCACCCCTCCCGCCCCCCGTTGGGCTAGATCCAGACCCGGCCAGTCCCACACTTGTCAAGCCCTGCCAGGCAGGGGGTGTAGCTCCAGGTCCCCTGGCCTGGTGCCAGGATGGGGGGGTGCAGTCTGAGGTCCCCCAGCCTGGTGCTGGGTGGGGGGTGCAGCCTGAAGTCCCCTGTCAAGCCCCACCTGGTGGGGTGTGTGGCCTGAGGTCCTCAAGCCTGGCGCTGGGGCGGAGGAGCAGCCTGAGGTCCCCTAGCCCAGCACCAGGATAGGAAGTGCACCTTGAGGTCCCCTGTCCAACCCTACCTGGTGTGGGGCATGGCCTGCCATCCCCTGTCAAGCCCTGCCAGGTGGGGCCACAGCCTGAGGTCCCCTGTCAAGCCCCACGGGGGCGGGGGAGGGCGTATCCTCAGGTCCCTGCTGATTGCTTGTTAAGGCTCCTTATGGGAACTTGGCCTGAGCTGTGGGTGCAGCCATCTTTGTGATGGAGTGATGGTCAATTAGCATATTCCCACTTTATTAGATAGGATGGAGCCCAGAACACCTTTTGGAAAAGGATAGTCTATTTCACAAATGGTGCTGGGAAAAGTGGATAACCACATGCAAAAACCTGTATCTTATACCATTCAAAAAAATGAATTCAGAATGGATCAAAGACCTAAAACCATAAAACTTCTTGAAGAAAACATAGGGAAGAAGGTTGTCAACATTGGTCCTGGTAATTATCTTTTGGATAAAACAGCCTAACATAGAAGTGCTGTTGCTACAGTGACAATTATATGACAATATATAAATATTAGAGGCCTGGTGCACGAAATTTGTGCACTGAAGGGGATGTGTCCCTCACCCCTTCCTGCACCCTCTCCAATCTGGGATTCCTTGGGGACATCCCTCTCATAATCCAGGACTGCTGACTCCTAACTGCTCGACTGCCTGCCAGCCTGATTGCCCCCTAACTGCTCCCCTGCCAGCCTGATTGACACCTAACTGCTCCCCTGCCAGCCTGATTGCTCTCAACTGCCCTCCCCTGCTGGCCCGATCGCCCCCAGCTGCCCTCCCCTGAAGGCCTGATCTCACCCCCAACAGCCCTTCCCTGAAGGCCTGATCTCACCCCTAACTGCTCTTCCCTGCCGGCCTGATGGCCCCTAACTGCCTTCCCCTGCCAGCCTGGTTGCCCCCAACTGCCCTCCCCTGCTGGCCTGATTTCGCCCCCAACTGCCCTCCCCTGTTGGCCTGATGGCCCCCAACTGCCCTCCCCTGCTGGCCTGATCGCCCACAACTGCCCTCCCCTGCCGGCCATCTTGTGGTGAACATCTTGTAGTGGCGTTGCGCGACACCATCTAGGCTTTTATTATATAGGATAGCAAATGAACATGTATATTTTAAATTTATACAATGTTATATGTTAAGTGTATTTCAATAAAATAAGTAAACATACACACAAGTGTTAAGAATATACTTAACGGTACAATCCAACAGTCTCAATTCTAGGTATTTAGCCAGGTAAGCTGAAAATGTACGTTCTCATAAAAACTTGAGCTTGAGATTTCATAGTGGCCTTGCTCATAGCCTCCCCAATCTGGAATTAACCCAGATGTCCTTAGGCTGTTGAATGGATGTACCCGCACAATGAAATACTTTTAGTACATAATAAAAAGAAACACACTATCCATGAAACAATGTGGATAAATCTTAAATTCCTTTTACTAAGTGAAAGAAGACAGAGCCACGTATGCTACAGTTCTGTCATAATGGTAAAACAGTGGTTGACAATGGTTGGGCTACAGGATTAACTACAAAGGGGCAATGTGAGGCTTTAGAGTAAGGGAACCTTCAGTAATGTGGTAGTGGAGACACAACTTTTTGTATTTTTCACAACGTACAGAACTGTACTCCCCAAAGAGTGAATTTTACTCTGTACACATTTAAATAAATCAGGTTGTTGGAGGAACCCAAGTTGGAATATAGAATGTGGTAAATGATGTTACTTTATGGAAGGGTTTGAAGAAAAGGTGCTGACTTAAGTAACTGGAAAAGTGTTTGGCTGAGTACTGTAGGCTAAAGAGATAAACTGTTTCAGCAGTGGTGAGGATGAACTAATGTTATACCAAGGATGGCATTTTGGAGTAGCATAAAAGGAAGATGGCAAAAACAAAAGGAAAAGGCTAATGTTTTCTCAGAAATAAATTGTATAGACTTGGCCAAATTCTCTCTTACCTGCCTTATTTGCATTTTACTTTGCAGATTAATTAACATAACCTGTGTGGCCAGTGATGTAAATTTACTACCTCTTACCTGTTCTTACTGCCCCCTGTTTTCCTCTATGGCTTTCTATGGAAGTGAGTCAGTACATTATTTCTGGCTTTACTTGCTGTCTCTAAAATGCCAGCTCAGGGTGTTTTGGAATTTTTCTAGTATATTGTTAGAGGAGGAGGTACAGGAGAATGCCCAGAGTGTGGATTCATTGTATTTGGGGAAGGGTTCCAGTGACTGTTCAGGAAGTATTGAAAGGGACCCAAATGACTCCATTTGCAGTAAGGATAAATGAAAATTATCTTAAATATACCAAACACTAAAAATCGCTTATCATATTTAAGTATCTTTTATCATTACGTTTAAAAGTGGATTTAAAATGTAAGCTGAGATTTTTTTTTAGTGTAGATTTCAACACCTTTTTTTGTGCTTGCGCCAAGAACACAGTGTTCTGTTAAGTCATTCGGTGACGAAGATTGCTGGCTTGCCGCCAACCAGGGTCAAGCTCATTCAGATAAGTTTCAGTGTAGATTCTGAACAGAGTGGGGAATACTCCTCTTGTCTGTGTGTTAGGTGGGTCTGGAGAATTAGTTGTTTTAAAAGATTATTGATACTTTTAAGGCTTTATATACAAACAATGCTTTAATACTGATAACACCTTTCTGTTAATTGACTTTCCATTCTTGAATTGGTGAATTCCCACAGCTCTCCTAACCATACCTGATGAGTGTATATATAGTAGGCACCTCATGGCCTCTGCTGTCTCATTTAAGATAGTACTCTGTACCGCTAAAGAAAACACTTATTCAGTACTTTTCTCAGTCAGGTATGTGAATTAAAAATTGGAAAATGTGTCTTCAAAGTAAGAAAAATACAGTGTTAGAAGGATGTAGACCTATATATACCTGTATCTATCTTTAAATATTGTATTCATTCCATTTTTCATTAGAATGAATGGTTCTTTCTCAGTCTCATTTTTCTTTTTCACCATCTTTGTTTCTCAATCACAGAAATGCATTGACTGTTTATTCAAAATGCAGTAAGTGCACAGAAAGCTAAGGATCACACCAGTTTTGCCTGAATATTATACATAAACAGCTTTTTCTAAAAAATATTTAATTTGCATATGTGTGAGTGAACAAATGTATCTTACCTTATAACTAATTAGATGACTAAACCCCCAAGAAATAACCTTTTTTTTCCTATGCAGTATAGTATGTAACCAAGTTTGTGTTGCTAATGATGAAGGTTTTTAAGAAGGCTTGCCTTAGTGTCTGTTGGAATATGTGATTTAGGCTAATGTCTGGTAATGTTTACTTTTTCATGATTAATCACTGTATTTCTTATTCATTTATGCCTTTCTAGAATCTGGCAGGATGCCTTGATCTTAGCTGCTCAGCATGTACTTACAACCTGACCAATTAAATGGATAATAGTCACAGGTCAGATTTCTGGTGATGAAGCATTTAGATCTGTGAGCCTGTTTTATATCATAAAAAATAAATAAAACAAATAAATCACAAACATATGTTTTTATAGATGCTTATATAAAAAAACTATAATGTAAACTTTCATTGGGGCATTTTTCTGTGTGTTTTACATTGGCTGGGCTTGAAACGAAGCTTGCATGGAAGAAACTTTTTTTTTTAACCCCTTAAATCTTCCTTTGGCAAAAATACTCATTTATTGCACTTCCAAGGACCTCTAAACAATATTATATATTTTTAATATAGATTGAATATGCATTGAATTTCTCAGAAAACCTTAGAATGTTAAATGCCGGAAGGAGTATACTTCTGCTTTTCTTCTTCCTCAGAGGCATATTTTAATTGTTAGTTGAAAGTTGGATTTTGGGTGTTATGTCACCATAGCACTCTCTGCTTCCATAGTGCTCTTTGTCATATCTCCCAGTAATTATTGCCTTATTTGCCTTTCTCCCAATGGGACTGCAGATTTCTTCAGGGCCAGCATTATTATGAATGTGTGAGTGAATGAATGAATGAGTAAAGTAGAGACACATGCAGATGGATAGTGGCAGGGATTTTTTTTTTTAAAAAACTGGTGGCAAAAACTCATCTACTCATGAACTAAATACCTTTATATATGGTGAAAGCATAATCAAATATAACTAAACATTCAATTGTCATGAAAATAGAACTGGTGATATTATATTTTGGATTCTATGTTTATTTCCTTAAATTTCTCAACTTTTATCAGACAGTTTGACACCTATAATGTGGGTGACAGGACAATGTTAAGGGATCAAAATTGCTGTTGTGGGAACTTAACTTCAGTGACAGCTTCCTCAAAAGTGTCCATCTGGACTGAAGCTTTCACGGAAGTGGTTGAGAACACTTAACAAAATATGCATCATGATATAATCAAAAATTTCAACTGAGAAAAATCAAGTGGAGAAAGTTTCTGTACTAAGAAATTAGTATGTAATAAGCATTCATGATCACATGGTTTGGTCATTTGAAAACCTATTACCAGCATTTTATATGATAGTGAAGTTTTTTTTTTTAAAAATAAATCTTTATTGTTCAGATTATTACAGGTGTTCCTCTTTTTTCCCCCCCATAGCTCCCCTCCACCTGATTCCCCACCCCACCCCATGCCCTTACCCCCCGCCACTGTCTTCATCCATAGGTGTAAGATTTTTGTCCAATCTCTTCCCGCACCCCTCACACCCCCTTCCCCCTGAGAATTGTCAGTCCACTCCCTTTCTATGTCCCTGATTCTATTATATTCACCAGTCCATTCTGTTCTTCAGATTTTTTATTCACTTGATTTTTAGATTCACTTGTTGGTAGGTATGTATTTGATGTCATTTTGTTGTTCATAATTTTTATCTTTACCTTTTTCTTCTTCTTCCTCTTCTTAAAGAATACCCTTCAGCATTTCATGTAATCCTGGTTTGGTGTTGATGAACTCCTTTAGATTTTTCTTGTCTGTGAAGCTCTTTATCTGACCTTCAACTCTGAATGATAGCTTTGCTGGGTAGAGTAATCTTGGTTGTATGTTCTTGCTGTTCATCACTTTGAATATTTCTTGCCACTCCCTTCTGGCCTGCATAGTTTCTGCCGAGAAATCAGCTGACAGTCGTATGGGTGCTCCCTTGTAGGTAACTAACCGTTTTTCTCTTGCTGCTTTCAAGATTCTCTCTTTGTCTTTTGCCCTTGGCATTTTAATTATGATGTGTCTTGGTGTGGTCCTCTTTGGATTCCTGGACTTGTAAGTCTATTTCTTTCACCAGGTAGGGAAAGTTTTCTGTCATTATTTCTTCTAATAGGTTTTCAATATTTTGCTCTCTCTCTTCTTCTGGCACCCCAAAAATTCAGATGTTGGTACGCTTAAAGTTGTCCCAGAGGCTCCTTACACTATCTTCATATTTTTGGATTCTTTTTTCTTTTTGTTTTTCTGGTTGGGTGTTTTTCGTTTTCTCATATTTCAGATCTTTGGTTTGATTCTTGGGGTACGTTGATCTACAGTTGAGTTTCTGTATATTCTTTATTTTAGACATTGTATGCTTAATTTCTGACTGGTCCTTTTCCATTTTTTTTGGCATTCTCATTAAGGTCCTTGAAGGTCTCACTAAGCTCCTCGGAGGTCTCATCAAGTTTCTCGGCGGTTTTTAGAAGATTCTTGAGTAACCTTATAAATGTGGTTCTGAACTCTATGTCTTTCCTCCATTTCTTTCATTCGTGACATGTTTCTTTGTCTCTGCATTTTGCTGCTTCCCTGTGTTGATGGAATGGCTTTGTGTGGTAGGTGACCTATAGGGGCCACTAGCTCAGCCTCCCCAATCACCTGAGGTGGACGCTCTTGGTACACCCCTTTGTGGGCTGTGTGCACAGTCTTGTTGTAGTTAAGCCTTGATTGCTGTTGGTACGCTGGGAGAAATGACCTCCAGGCCAATTGGCTGTGAGGACCTGCTGTGTCTATAATGGAAGAACTGCTGCTCTGGAGATACACTTATGGTGCAGGACTTATTTCAGTGGGGCTTTGGTGCTCACTGAGTCTGCCTCTTGAATGTGTCACTTATGGATGTGAGGAGTTGAAATCTGACCACTAGGTGTCTCACACTGACCACTAGGTACACTGGCTTCTGGATCTCCAATGGGGTGCAGGTCAGCTACTGTCTGAGGCCACCCAGCAGGAGCTACAGTGAGAACTATAGTTTTCTCCTCTTTGCTTGGGGTTTGGAGGTTTTGGAGCTGTCTGACCTGGGCTGCAAGTTTGCTAGGTTAAGCTGCGATAGGGCAGGCCATTCATATGCTAAAGCCACTGCTTGGAGCTTGGGTGGGTTTGTAGGTTGTGCAGGGTGGGGTCTCAGGGCGTCACTAGGCTAGGGCGTGGCAAACAACGATGGCTGCCAGTTAGCTGGCTCTGTGTCTCCGACCGTGTCCCAGTGTCCCGTGCCCCAGCACAGTAAACAATTATTCCTGAACGCAGCCCTGCCAGCAAGCTTCCCTCACTTTCCGACCCAATGGCAGACAGTCCAGCTTCTCCCCGTAGGAGTTTGAGTCCCCTGCGTCTCACCAGAAACTGGAGTTCGGAGTAATCGGGAGCTTGTCTCCCTTCGGGTTGAAAAAAGCAGCGCTCCTAGTCGCCCATTGCCAGCCCGGATCGCGCGCCTCCGTACCTCAGCTTTTCAACGCTTGTGCACCTCTCAATGCTGTTTTCTCTTTCCTTCTAGTTGTAGAACTTCTACTCAGCCAGCTTTCCCATGGTTCTGGGTGATAGACGTTTTGTCTTTTAGTTGTAGTTTTGAAATTGTTGTGCGAGGCAGCAGTTTAGGTGTTTACCTACGCCGCCATCTTCGACAATTGATAGTGAAGTTTTAAATAGACCTCTCATTGACAAAACTAATGTGTCCCATGGGTTGAATATATGGTTATGATCTGTATAATTTATATTTTCAGAAAATATTTTAATGAAAAATATTATTGAACAGACAACACATTTGTAGTGGGCAGAGGCAGGGAGGGGTTGCATATGATACCTAAAGTAAGACCAGTACAGGTTATTAATTATTGCATTATTTTCCATGCAAACAACAGTAAATCTACTTTTATATACGTAAAGCCCTAGAAAAGTTTGGATGCTAAACTTCAGTTTTTAATACAGTAATGACAGCTGCCATTTTGAGGGTTCCTACCTACTATGTAGGGGTGCTGCAGGATACATTTTCTCTTTCAGTTTCCACAGTGACCCTGTTGAAATGGGTATTACTGTCTTTATGTGGCCTATGGATAACTTGTCTGTTTCTCAAATTAAAAACCTGCCTAGCATTATTCTGCTAGTAAAGGATAGATGACATCGAATGGAATCTTTGAATTAGTTCATAAGAGAAGACGACTTTTCTTGTATTCTGCTTGTCAATTTGAGTACTTATATGCAAAAAGTTTTGATTCTTGAATAAGTAGGAAATTAAGGAATAGGGGAAAGAGTGTTAATTTATTAACAAGGCTTATAAAGAAACACATTAAATTTTCTATGCTAGCTTGCTTCTTTTTTATCTTTTCTTAGATTCTTCCATCCAAATTTCTGGGCCTGGAGCATTTTGGTATTTGGATCTGAGGGAGAGAATGATTTCCCCATATTTCTACTTCTTAACACCCACTCCCTAGCTACCTGTTAGAACTTGATGTGTTTATCTTGCCTCTGGGAGAGTCTGTTAACACTGATCTGCTCAGTGTACATCTTGTAGTTTCTCAAGATATCCCATTAGGCCATAGGATATCTACCATTAAAGAGGACTGAGTCGAGAGGTGTAGGAAGGCCAGGGGAAGGAGGAAATTTACTTAAGTAAAACCTCTTTTATTTATCTTATTTTTACTTCCTTATTTTGCTTTGGATATGGGTTGCTTTTTTAAAAGAATGTGGTATGATGGAACAAGATAGCATTTATTTTCCTTACCATACAATTCTGGTTCTTTTTATTGAGCTGAAACTTGTATGAAGGAAAGCTGAATGAATCTCAAACTAATTTTCTTAAGTATTTGCTTTAGTTTTTTTTTTTTTTTACTTATAAGAAAGAAATTCAAAGTCTAGAATTTGGAGTTCTGAAAAAAAAGTGGAGGATAAAAAATTAAGGAGAAAAAAAGGAAAGGCGATCTCTTCTGTTTTGATCATGTAGTGTTTTAAAGCTGCATGCAGGTCAGTAAATTATATTAGAGAATATTAAATATGCAAATGCTTTTATTCATGGTGTCCAGGACATGGAGCAATTGAAGTGTCCCTTGATACATGATTGGATAAGGATGACATTTATACGTGGGATACTACTCAGCTATAAGAAAAGATGAAATACTGCTGTTTGTGACAACATGGATAGATCTTGAGAATATCATGCTAAAGTGAAATAAATCAGATAGAAAAATACAAGAACCATATATTTTACTCATGTGGGATATAAAACGGAAAGCCACAAACCCAAATAAGACAAATAAACAAAAACTAATAAATACAGACAAGACTATGGTGGTTGTTACCGGAGGGAAAGAGGAGTGGGGGAGGTAGTAAAGGCTAAAATGGGTCAAATATAAGGTGATGAAAGGAGATTTGACTTGGGGTGGTGAACACATAATGCAATACACAGATGATATATTATAGAATTGTACACTTGAAACCTATGTAACTTTAACCCTTGTAACCCAGTAAACTTAATAAAATTTAAAAATATAGCCTGGCCAGTGTGGCTTAGAGGTTGAGCATAGGCCTATGAACCAGGAGGTGACAGTTCGATTCCCAGTCAGGGCACACGTCTGGGATTCGGGCTCGATCCTCAGTAGGGGGTGGTCAGGAGGTAGCCAATCAATGATTCCCTCTCATCATTGATGTTTCTACCTCTCTCCCTCTCTGAAATCAGTAAAACATAATACATGTATATAAATGTGTGTGTGTGTGTGTGTGTGTGTGTGTGTGTGTGTGTATGTGTATGCATAAACCTACACACACACATACATACATACATACATACAGTGGAACTTAATTTGTTCTAGAAGGCTGTTCAAGAAGCGATTTGTTCAAAACTGGAATCATTTTTCCCCATTAGAAATAATGTAAATTGAAATTATTCTGTTCCAGACCCCTATGTTGTTCTCACAGCTTTCTTTTTCATTTCGCTAACCTTAGGATTCATGGTAACTTACTGTACGTATTTAATAATGAGCAGCAATAGACCTCCTCGTGGGGCCACCGACCCTGATGCCACATCCAGCCCCTCTGACAGAGGAGGGGTGCGGTGGGGCCAGCAGGCCCTGCCAAAGGGGCAGGAGGTCCTTACACAGGGTGGGTGTGGGTCCTCGGAGTCCCTCTGGGGTGTGGGTGTAGTGAGAGAGGGGGTATGAAGTCACGGGGAGTGGGGTAAAAGAAATAAATAGCAACAGAGGCAAAAATAGGAAAATATTCACAGCACAATTTCCTGAGATGTTAACAACATGAGGTTTATTGTAAACGACTCATATACTCAAGCGTTCTCTCCTTATCACCTGAGAGATGCTGAACTGTCATATAGGTGTCAGCATGAAAGTGTGGTCAGGTCAAGAACTGAAGTTTTGTTCGACAACCAAGACATGTTTTCTGTGAACAACTTGGTTGAATAACTGAATTGTTCAAGATGGGAGACGTTCTAGAACTGAGGTTTGAACACACACACACACACACACACACACACACACACACACGTATATATCTATCTAGATTAGGGGTCCTCAAACTTTTTAAACAGGGGGCCAGTTCACTGTCCCTCAGACCGTTGGAGGGCCAGACTATAGTTTAAAAAAAAAACTATGAACAAATTCCTATGCGCACTTCGGGCCCGGGACGAGTCGGCTGCTAAGCAGGACAGGCAGCGGCACCTGGCGGGCCGGATAAATGTCCTTGGTGGGCCGCGTGTGGCCCGTGGGCCGTAGTTTGAGGACCCCTGATCTAGATAGATATAATTAACTGTAGTTTCAGGGGATTTATGAGTGTTTAGTTATTAAAATACCAAAGGCTTACACATATTTTATTCTGACAGTCTTTGTTCTCTAACCTGTTAAGAGTTGCCATCATTATGAAATCCACTAAGAGTAAATTGGACTTTGGCAGACCATTTTATTTCTTTTAATTTTAAATAAAATATTGAGAATCTATTCAACCCCCCAAATAACTGTATGTCAAAAGTGATAGGTTTACAATGTATACTCACTCCTGAGTTTGTGTTATTTCCATATGTGGCAGCAGACAGGACCTAACATAGATTTTCTAAATTTAAAATTAAGATTTGAGGCTAAGATCTCCCTATACCTGCCTCATACTAATCTCATGAATAGAAAAACCTATCTAATAAAAGAGTAATATGCAAATTAACCATCACTCCGCTACACCCACAAGCCAAGCCCACCAGTCACACCCACCAGCCAATCAGGAGCAAATATGCAAATAAACCCAACCAAGATGGCTATGGCCACAGAGAGCAGGAGGGAGGCTTGGGTTTCCCCGGCAATGGAGGAAGCCAAGCTTTCTGCCTGCCCTTGCCAGCCTAGGCCTCCACTCAAGGCTACAAAGTTTCAGTGATAGAAGATACATAAATGCAAACAGAAATGGAGGCAGCCACGGAGCTGGAAAGAGCAGGAGGCTAGGGTTGCCGCCGGCGATGGAGGAAGCCAAGCTTTCCGCACACCCTGGCCGGCCCAGGCCTCTGCTTAAGGCTACAAAGTTTCAATTATAGAAGATACATAAATCCCAACAGAAATGGCTGCCGCCTCTGAGCAAGCAGAAGGCTTGGCTCTGCTCCAGGCTACAAAGTTTCAGTTGTAGAAGATAAATAAACCCCAGATACCAGGGCCTCCGCTTGGGTCACCAGGGGGCGTGGCTGGCCTGCAAACCACCACAGGCCCCTCGCCCAGGCCGCCCCAGGCCCCAAGGGAACCCCCACCCTGATCCGGGACACCCTTCAGGGCAAACCAGCTGGCCCCCACCCGTGCACCAGGCCTCTATCCTATATAATAAAAGAGTAATATTGACCATCACTCCAACACAAAAGATGGCTGCCCCCATGTGGTCAAAGATCCTGCCCCCATGTAGACACAAGATGGCCACCACAAGATGGCCAGCAGGGGAGGGCAGTTGGGAGGAACCAGGCCTGCAAGGGAGGGCAGTTGTGGGCGATCAGGCCAGCAGGGGAGGGAAGTTGGGAGGGACCAGGCCTGCAAGGGAGGGCAGTTGGGGGCGATCAAGCCTGCAGGGGAGGGCAGTTAGGGGTGACCAAGCCAGCAGAGGAGGGAAGTTGGGGGCGACCAGGCCTGCAGGGAAAGGCAGTTGGGAGGGATCCAGGCCTGCAAGGGAGAGCAGTTGGCGGGGGGGGGGGGGGGGGGGGCCAGGCCTACAGGGGAGGGCAGTTAGGGTTGACCAGGCCTGCAGGGGAGGGCAGTTGGGGGGGACCCAGGCCTGCAGGGGAGAGCAGTTGTGGGGGACCAGGCCTGCAGGGGAGGGCAGTTAGGGGTGACCAGGCTTGCAGGGGAGGGCAGTTAGGGGAAAACAGGCTTGCAGGGGAGTGGTTAGGGGGTGATCAGGCTGGCAGGCAGAAGCGGTTAGGGCAGCCATGGGCAAACTACGGCCCACGGGCCGGATCCGGCTGTTCTATCCGGTTCTCTTGCTCTCCCCTCCGCTCCTTTACTTTGAATTTATATTAGTTCACACAAACACTCCATCCATGCTTTGGTTCTGGCCCTCCGGTCCAGTTTAAGAACCCATTGTGGCCCTCGAGTCAAAAAGTTTGCCCACCCTTGGGTTAGGGGCAATCAGGAAGGCAGGCAGGCGAGCAGTTGGGAGCCAGCAGTCCTGGATTGTGAGAGGGATGTCTGACTGCCCATTTAGGCCCGTTGGACATCCCTCGAGGGGTCCCAGATTGGAGAGAGTGCAGGCTGGGCTGAGGGACACTCCCCCCGCCCCCGTGCACGAATTTGGTGCACCCGGCCTCTAGTGATTAAATAAGTTCACATCTTTTCGTAGTTGTTGCTAAACATGGAATGGCACTCATTGGCTTAGATTGTTTAACAAGAATTTGTTTCTCAGTTCAAGAGTACTATCTGACTCTTAATATTTACTTTCTTGGAGAAATTCTAAAGGTTTTGTTTTCATAGAATATGTTTCTTTTTATTTGTTTTAGTCCTGCCCACAGATATTTACATTTAAGAAGTTAAAATATAGGCTACATATAGGCTACACCCATACAGACATACCTTACTGAATTTTCTGTGCAGTTTTAAGTCAGTCGCAATAAATTTTCTGTTTAGCTGGAGGTAATTAGAGTTAACATTTTTATATAATTTATTTTCATTTTAAGACACTAACTATAGTGTGACTGGGATTTCATAGACATATGTGATGAGAATGAGTCATAGAAGTCTCAGACCCTTGCCAAAACCGGTTTGGCTCAGTGGATAGAGCATCAGCCTGCGGACTGAAAGGTCCCAGGTTCGATTCCGGTCAAGGGAATGTAACTTGGTTGCGGGCACATCCCCAGCAGGAGGTGGCAAGAGGCAGCTGATCGATGTTTCTCTCTCATTGATGTTTCTGACTATCTATCCCTCTTCCTTCCTCTCTGTAAAAAATCAATAAAATATATTTAAAAAAAAAAAGAAGTCTCAGACCCTTTTACTTTTACAAATTTTTAGTACATTTCTATTTTATATTATTCACTCTTCCTCTTCCTCTCCTCTCTCTTCCACTCTCTCTCTAAACGTCAATAAACAAATATTCAGCTGTGGTCATTGTATTGTGATTGTAGTAAAAAGAAAAGTCCCTATTTTTTAGGGATAAAAATCTCTGTTGGGCCAAAAATAAAAACAAAAACTTGTCCACTGGTTGCCACGCAGTATCCTGTGCTTTCCGGTATCAGAATTGTTGTTGGAATTGCAAGCAGTAGCTTTGGTGCTGTTTGCATTCATGATAGGATAAGACTCTGATTCAACCAACATTGATTTAGTGTTTATAGTGATCATTCACATTCACATATTTGCTTAAATGCTATCATGCTTTTTAATATTAAAAATAAGTGATAATAAAAGAATAAAAAATATATAAAAATAAGCGATAAGTGATACTGACAAAACAAAAAATATACAACTGATAAATGGATTAATTACATAAAAGGAGGTACCCAAAGTACTAGTACTGTGACCTCGAGTAGATTCTTAAGTTCTCTGACTTCAGTTTTTTCATTCCTAAAATGGAGATAGTAGTACCTATTACAGTTTGTAAAGTTCAAGTACGCCAACGTGAGGATGAAGATTTTTTGTAAATGGTAAGGCACTGTATGAATTCATCATTTCAGCAAATCATTTTATTAATAATTGAGCTCAGTGTGTAGTGGTGAGTGCCTTCCATCCATCTATTAGTAAGGAGGAAACAAGATGAGCGTACCTTGATCCTGGTTTTTGGATCTGACAAGTATACTGTGGATCCCAGGATGGGCCTGCTCGGGCCTGCTTACCAGTCCCCTGTCCTCAGTTGGGGCATCTGTTATCCCAGGAGAGGTTGTAAGTTTGGACTGGATAAGTCTTTGTTAGGCAGACAGGAATCAAAGCCTAATATTCAGATGTGAGTGCTACACAGAGCAGTGATTCTCCAAGGGAAGTCCCTTGGAGAAGGGACCAATCAGCAATAGTAGCACTACCTGGGAACTTGTTAGAAATGCAAGTTCTTGGGCCTTCCGCAGACCTCCAAATCAAAATCTGGATGTGAGGCCAAGCCATCCTTGTTTAATAAGCTCTGTAGGTGATTCTGTGATTTGAGAGCTATTGAGATAGAGAGCCATATTGAGGAGCAGGAATGTCTGTAGGAGAGTGGCCTTGGAGCTAGTATGCTAGGGGCTGATCAGGACCTCAGAGCCCATGTGCTCAGGTAAGGGCCGGAACACTAGCCTGAGGCCAGTTTTATTTAATTGCCTTAATGTGGTCAGAGAGCGCAGGAATCTTCAGTCATCAGGGACACAGCTGCTCCTACACCGCCCTTTGGTGCAGTTGCCAAGCCATAGGCGCTACATGCCTCACAGTCCTCTCAACAATCTGAGGTCTAGGTCTTGGAGTAGCCAGAGTGAATCGACGAGCATATTGGCTGGTGTAGCAGTGTGAGCATAGATACTAAGCCCAGTAGATCCGGAAGTTGAGTGCTGTGGGGCCTTGCAGGGTGAGTGTGTGCATGTGTGTGTGCGTGTGTGTTCACACAGCAGGGCAGGTAGTAGTGCACACTCCCATGAGGTTGGTGTGGTAGAAGCCTGTGGGGCTGTGCCTGAGAGGCTGTGAAGTGAGCTGGCCTGCCTGTCTTGTAGGGTGCTGACAATCACTTGTATCATTTTTAAAGCCCCAGGGTGATCTTGATGTGCACCACCTGTTTGAAATGCTGTTACCATGGAGTCTGATGGCTAGGTCTTCTCTGTGCCCTATGGTCTGCAAGGCTGCCTAGAGCACGTCTCACTCTGCATAGTGCAGGGGCTTACCCCCATTGTAAGCATTTTCTCCCATTGCTCTTTGACCACACATCGTTACATGTCAGTCATATCAGATTTCTACTATTTCTAGAATATACTTTTTTTAAGTGAAATAAATTCAGTACACAAAAATGTAAAGAAAAATGAATGTACACCCATAAATCTGTACAGCCTGAAAAATAAAACAGTACAGGGAGAATTCAGGCCCTTTCCACCATTTTTATCTGTGTTCTGTTTTTCTGGCCAGGATCACTCATATACTAAATCAAAGCTCCTAACAAAATCCTGTTCTACCTTTGGGTTGTCAGCCTACATATCCTCTTCTGTCACGTGATCTAACAAAGCAGTGAGATTGTGAGGGGTGTGGCTAATTCATGTGGCAAAAGTATCTCTGAAGGGATTCAGAGGCATAGAAATTATAGTTGTTGTTGTTGTTTAATTTATTTAGGTAGAAGAATATTTCAGATTCTTCAAATTCTTGGTTTCCCTTCTTTTCACGTCCACTACTCCAGCCTCTGGTAGTGAACTCTGAAGGAAGAAGCTACTTTCCATGCTCATGTTTGGAAGCATAAGAGACATTTATGTTATTGAATGATACTTTAAAAACACAACCACTTTCAGAAGAGCAGAAACATGCTCTGTGCTGCATTTCAATGTAGGGGTTGCAGAGCTCCTGTTTAGTCAAGAGAGCTTGGCAGCATCCTGCCAACTTGCTATCTAGGTGTTCATTCTCTCCCCTCTCCCTACCCCCACCTCCAGTTTCTTATTTCCTCCTCCTCCCTTCTGCTTGCTCTGTGGGGGCAGCCATTTTTGGGGGCATTTATGTATCTTCTATAATTGAAACTTTGTAGCCTTAAGTGGAGGCCTGTACCAGCCAGGGTGTGTGGAAAGCTTGGCTTCCTCCATCACCGGAGGCAACCCTAGCTTCCTGCTCTTTCCAGCTCCATGGCTGCTGCCATTTCTGTTTGGATTTAGGTATCTTCTATCATTGAAACTTTGTAGCCTTGAGTGGAGGCCTAGGCTGGCAAGGGCAGGCGGAAAGCTTGGCTTCCTCCATTGCCGGGGAAACCCAAGCCTCCCTCCTGCTCTCTGCGGCCGTAGCCATCTTGGTTGGGTTTATTTGCATATTTGCTCCTGATTGGCTGGTGGGTGTGGCTGGTGGGCGTGGCTTGTGGTTGTAGCGGAGTGGTGGTTAATTTGCATATTATTATTTTATTAGATAGGATACTAGAGGCCCAGTGCACAAATTCGTGCATGGGTGTGATCCGGCCGGCCCGGCCCCAATTGGGGCAAATCAGGGCTGGCCCTGTTGGGAGGAGGAGATGTTGGGAGGTTGGCCAGCTGGCCTGCCCCAATTGGGGCCCAATCAGGGCTGGGCCAGCTTGGGGGAGAGCTGTGGGCAATTGGCCGGCGGGCCCTGCCCCCTAATGGGGTGTGGGGGATGCTGACCGGGGGCCAGCAGCCTGGCGGAGGGGTCATGGGAGGTTGGCCAGCCGACTGTGTCCCTGATCAGGGTGGGGGGGCTGATCTGGGGTGGGCCGGGTGGGTGAGGGGCTGCAGGAGGTTGGCCAGCCAGCCCCACCCCCTATTGGGGTTGGTGGGCGATCAGGGGCTGGGCCGATCAGGGTGGTGGGGGCCCATCAGAGGTGGGACTGGCTGGGGGGAAGGGCTGTGGGAGGTTGGCTGGCTAGCCCTGCCCCCTATTGGAGTGCGGGGTGCAATCAGGGGCGGGCTGGCCGTGGGTGGGGCTGCAGGAAGTTGGCTGGCCAGCCCCACCCCCTGATCAGGTCAGTTCGCTGGCCACAGTGGGCATCATAGCAACTGGTCATTGGTTGTTCCGGACACTGGCTTTTTATATATATAGATATATTTGACATGTAACACTGTATAAATTTAAATTGTGCAAGATGTTAATTTGATAATTTGTATATTGTAATATGGTTGCCATTGTAATAAAAATTAACACCTCTCTCACATTATATAGTTATTTTTTCTTAGTGGTAGGAATCATTAGTTCTAATCTCTTTCCAAGTGTGAGGGTTATAATACATTATTGTTTATATTCACTATACTGTGCATTTGATCTCTAGAACTTACTACGTGTTGTTAGCTTGTGTCCTTAAACAACATATGTCCTGCCCTCTCCATCCCACCCCTTGCTCCCCCATTCCTGGTACCCACCATTTTACTCTCTGTTTAGTATTTGTCTTTCTCTGTCTGACCTAAAACACGTAGCATAATGTGCTCCATTCATGTTGTCCCAAGTGGCAGGATTGGACAGTCTTTACTTTGGGGTGGGCACCTTCCTATGTACAGGTGCCAGCTAGGCAGACCCTCTTGCACACCTCCTCATCTGCTCTTACAGCAGGTCTGCGGCTTATTCCCCTGGCATGTGTCTATGCTATGTACAGAAGAAAGAGTCCATAACGTTTGGGGCAGATAACCAACATAACTTGTTTTTTTCTGCCAGTGAACCTGGATCAGGTCACGTCATTAATATAAATGCATATTTCTGGAAGCTTCAAGCTTCTTCTGGGGTATTGAGCTTTATAACAAGCCATGGACAAATCTGCTCTATTCCTGCACTTGCAGAGGTAGCTCTTCCTGTTTTCTTCATATGCCAGGTCCACATGGCCCACACACCATTCAAAAAGGTGGAACCCTCCTCACTCTTGTCCCCGTTTACCCTGACTCCCCTTACCCTAATAGGCAAACACTGTTGTTAAATTCTTCCAGAGATCACTAGTAAGTAAATGTACATGAAGATTTGTTCCTCCAACCTTTTAGACAGTCTATTTGACACATAGGTCTACACACTCAAGTGTATGTTGAGTGTGCCTAAATATTTCCATGGTGGCTTGGAAGTCTGCTTTTTACCACTGTGGTGCTACGTTCCAGAGCATACCTGCATCCATTTAGCCATTGTGCTGTCAGTGGACTTCCCAATTGTTTCTCATCCTTTCCTTGTAAAACAAAGCCTTTCTTAGGCACATAGCATTTGCACATGAAACAGCATATTTTCCAAGTTCTATTACTCTTCCTACTGTAAAGCTTCTTTTGTTATGTTTCCTCATTGTCTAGAAGCAGTAGTTTATTTTCCTAGATCTGTTTTCTACTTACTTCCATTTTAAGAGTCTTAAATAGTATTTAAACATTAAATAAATTGACTTATATTCAACTCTGGACTATTAGTTGGACTATTAGTTATTCTGTTACATCATTTCTGCAGAGAGCAAAGTGGATGGCCTACTTTATTAGCCTGTATTGTAAAGACTTTGTTCTTCTAGGCAAGGAGAAATGAAGAGATGATAAAAATGAAAGTTTAAGGCTGGACATGTAGATTGGATTGTGGGGGGAAATAACTATTTGTCTAGCTTCTTGTGTACTCTGCAAAGAGGCTGAGGGATATGAAAAAGAATACCATTTACACTTTAAACACACGCGTGCGCGCGTGCACATACACACACACACATATCAAGTTCTTAATACAGTGTATAGTTGCAATGCACCTATTAAAATGATATGAGCCAGAGCAAGATAAGGATAACATTAGGTGGTATTGTACAGAGGACCTTGAAGCAGATTGTGGGATGAGAGTGAACAGAAAAACCTTTGTGGAGCTTGACCATTCAGAGAACAGGGTGTGTGTGACAGAGAACAGCTCAGCAGCAGCCCGAGGCTGGGACTAGAAAGGTGAGGTGCCTAAATAGCTGATAGTGTGGCAATGTTAGTGGCAGTGTTGGACCTCGGTTCTTGTATTTGGCTGAGAAAGAGTTCAGAACCAGGAAGAAGTTTTATCTAGCCTTTTGGGAAAAAAAAGCCACAAAGGCTAAAGAAGTGAGCCAACTGGGCTGCATGGACTAAGGAAACAAGTTACAGAGGCAGAAGGGCCCTTGGAGCTTAAGAGAAAGCAAGCAAAGGACATTCTCCTAAGGAAAGAAGGCAGGGACAGGGCCGGTGTGCTCTGGAGAGAGAGCTGGTCCACTGGGTCCTTTGCCTTAAGGTTTTTTTAAATCTGTTTTCTAAAGAGGTCTCTGGAGGATCTTAATAGAATATTCATCAGCTTTCCAGATGTAGTCTTTCAGAGCTGTGGTCTCTGCTGATTGGTTGATGCTAGGGTAGGGGGTCATTAGTCTTTGCATTTGGTCCTGTCAGCCATGGAAGGCTTCATCTGGTTTTGCTGTTTTTCTGGGCCTGCAGCTGAAACAACTAAGTCTAAATATTATTTCTGGTTTGAGGGAAACTGTCTCTGTGGTCAACAAACCTGAGACTTTGTTCCTAAGATTATGCTGATCAAAACCCTGTTGTCCTGAGGGCTTAATGCCTCAGGGAGTGGTTGTGCACGGGAGAGGGAGGGTGTGTCAGGGTACTGGATGGGGCCAGTTTGAATCAGCTATCTGTCTCAGTTTCTCCATTCCATTTGTCAGGGAATGTTCCTAACTTCTTACTATCCTGCCTCAGTGTGGAATCCAATGATGGGGTTTGAAGTATGAGTGTGGGGCCCAGGGAACAGCTGAGTGTTGGCCTTGACTGCTGGGGTGAGGAGTTCTGATATCAGTGACTAGAATAAGGAGCTGCTGTGGTTCCCGCGTGGAGAACACTGAGTGCAATGTTGGTGTTTATTGGTAGGCATGTGCAGGATGGGGCTAGCGTGCGCATGGACAGAAAGAAGCAAGTGGCAGGGAGCTCGGGTGAGGACACCAGTTGTTTCTAATGATCCTGTTCCAGACACAAAGTATGGAGAATGAAGAGGAGGGTGAGTTAAGATTTATTGATATTTCCGTTTGATGCCAAAGAGATCATAGAGGTAAAAATAAAGTAATCATGCTAAGGCTGAGATTCTGGAGTACTGACTGCCTGGTGATCCGAGAAAGGGATACCTCTGAAGGTGAATGTCATTAGTTCAGTTGTATCATGTGAGGTTGAGTGAGCTATTCAAATCTAATATGTCTTAGTCATTTGTAAAAATGAGTAGATTAAGGATAAAAGGGCGGGAGGCATAGATTTGAGAGTAGTCTAAAATTTTTTGGTTATTGCAATGTCAGGATTGAAAAATAAAATTCCTATATAGAGAAAACCCAAGTGCCCTATTTGTAATTAATGCCATAAAATTCTTTCTTGATGCCAAGTATTATTTTTGTTATCAGAGAAATGTGTGGATGGTCTTTCTCCGTTGCTAGTGGGAGTGGAATCCTTATATTTCGAGAAAAAGAATTTTCTGAGACTTGCATGGGAGGATGAGTGATTTTTATTTGTGTGGAATTACATCTTCACGTCTGCAAAGTCACATTTTACTTAATCCAGTCCTGGAAGATGTGCAACTGGGTTGGTGTACCATTGTGTGTGGGGTCCACATGGCTGTGGCCCATGTGGGTGAATGCAGGAGCTGGGGAGCTCTGCAAGCCAGGAGTCAAGCCCAAGCAAACAAGAGAGAGCAGTGAGAATGCCTTTGTTTAGGAGATGAAATAGCTCAAATTTCGCGCCTTTGCAGTGGCCACGCCTATTCTGGCCAATGACCTATTTCCAGTGTGACTGACTGGCAAGAAGCTTCCCTATTTCACCCAGACCTTACTGGGCATGCGTTTCTTCCCTCCCTGTCCGGTGGCTTTCTGGGGAATGTTAAAATGCAGCTTCCTGGCAAAGCTGCACAAAGGCATGCCTGTGCTGTTTGACTTTCCCTTGCTCCTTTCCAGGTATTCATGACTGGGTTAAATTACAGGTACCATTGTGATGCCACGTTTTTGTGTTTTCTGTATCAGTTGTGGTAGATGGAATTCTAAATTGACCCCCAACATCCTTACTCCCTGTTGTACCTGCATAATACCTGAAACTGCAGCTGATGGAGTTTATCCTGTGATTAGGTTTTGTAACAGAGCACAGTGCACTTTCCGCAGAGTTGACCCTCAATAGGCCTGACCTAATCCCATGAGTCCATTAAATCTATGTCTAGAGTTGGAGCCTGGGGAAGTCAGGGTTGGAACAGGAGAGGCATTTATGTGCTGTTGCTAGTTTAAAGTTGGAAGGGGTCACAGAGCAAGGAAAATGTGGCATGTAGGAGCTCACAGCAGATCCTGTCCAACAGCCAGCAAGGAAATGGAGACCTCTGTCATTAAACCTCAGGAGCTGAGTTCTGACAGCGAGAAGAATGAGCTTAGAGTCGGAGTTTTCTCCAGAGCCTCTAGAGAACTAAGCTCAGCGAATACCTTGATTTCAGCTTTGTGATACCCCGAGCAGGACTCAGTTAAAATGTGTAAGCCTTCCAGCCTATGGAATTATGAGCTATTAAATGAGTGTGGCTGTTAGCCACTGAGTTTGTGGTATTTGTTACACAGCAAGAGAAAACTAATACGAAGTTTGTAAACAGCAAGCAGTTGAAGGGAACAGTAGAGTATCTTTTCATAGCACTTAATGTACTGCGTTGTAACAGATTATTCGCTTACCATAAGTAGCCTGAATCTTACTTCGTGTTGTAGTGGCATCATCAACAGAGTACTTGGTATTCAGCAAGTATTGGTTCAATGAATGAAGGTAGGGATTTATGAAGTGCTAGTTGGTGAAAAAAAAGGCAGCTGAAGAAAAGCAGGGAAGGACAGAAGATGCAGATCATAACACAGTAACTCAAAAGCCAAATTAGAAATTGTAGGATGATGGATATTAGTGGTCGTTAACAGAGTCAGGTGTTGAAAAGTCAAAATGAAGATTTTCCCAGGGAAATACGACTCCTAAGGGCAGATTGTTAAGAGTAAAATAGTGACCATTAAAACAATATTTGAGTAATAAAAATCAGATCCTGGTGCCTCACATTGTCTTGCAAAAGTTAACATGCCGTGCATCTTAATCTAAAGAGAAAAGTGGTTTCTATACACTGAGAAGAATTGTTAATATTCTCCCTTTTGTTTATACCACTGTTAAGTGGTATATACAAAGCCTACTATTGACTAAAAACATATATGCATTACTCGGTTTCCTGTTTAATGGTGGAAAAGGCCTGTTCTGTGAATATTTGTAAGCATTAGGGAAGGAATTCTGGGCATGATAAAAAAATTAAAAAGGCAGATAAGCAGGTGGGATCTTAAATTCCTATTGAGTTTCTAATGTCATTAGATGAAGGTGATAGAAACAACTTCTGCCAGAGGTTCCTTAGGCCTTATTATGAAAGTTGCATTAAACTAAAAATGATAGCTTGGGCTATGTCATGTAATGCCAGAGGACTGACCGATTTTGTGTTTTCTTTAACTAGAATATATTTTGTGGGCATAGAAATAAGCAAACTTTAGAAGTTAGCCATTTATTATATAGAGACTTGAAACTTATTGGGTGATGGATTTGTATATGAATCCATCCCCCATATAGGACATTGCAGGGCATTATAAAATTAAGACAGATTTGACCACGATTCTATAGGGTGCAGGAAGTTACATATGAGTGATAGTGTTTTTCCTCTGTCCCTTTCAGTTGATGTCACCATTAGATATTTTGCAAAAAAGGTTTCTGCAAGGACTAGAGGAGAGAGGCAGCCCCTACCAGAAGGACAGTTGACATGATCTGACTTTGGTGTGTGAGCTTCCACCCCAACCTGCATTGGCAAAGTTTCAAATTTATAATCAGTGCTAACCTAAGTACTACTTAATGTTTTAACTGTATTTGAGACTACTCAGTATTTCTCAAGTTTTAAGACACCTAATTCTCTCTCTTGACTTCCTCTTCATCTTAGAAACTGCAATTTCCTTTGCAGGAACAACTTCCTGCTGAGTGCCGCGCTCTTCGGCCACTTCTGTATTGGATGCCCTGTGTTTTTACCTAAAGCCATAAATTCATTGCAACATTTGGCCATTTCATCATCCTATGCATTGAGAAAGTCTAGCAGGAAATCACAAGTGGGCTGTTCCAGACAAAGCCTCATGTTTCTTGGTTGCTGTGTCATGATAGGCAGTTGGTGTTCATAATGGCAGTTATGAAGAGGACACTTTGTAGAAAAAACTTCTTCTTTAGGGATATATTGGAGTCTAATAATCTGGAGAACAAAGTACATGTGGAAAAATATTTTCACTATAGTCTGAAAAGGACCCTATCAGCCAGTGCTGTTTTTCCTTATGGTCTTATTAAGTTCATTAATTTCCAACAGTGACTTCTTTGGTTTGTCTGTTTTTATTTTTTAAGATGTTTTGTGTTCTAGTCCCCCCTTACTCCCCTTAACCATGGAAAGAAATCACCATTTATTTTTCCTTCCATTCTCTCCTGTGTTCTGCACTGCACATCTGTTATATACTGCTTACCTCATCTTTTCTGTTCAAGAACAGATATCATGATCATTATTTCCTGAAAAGATGGCTTCCTAGACATAACAATAGGTCAGAACCTATCAAGTCAATAGTATCTATACATTTTTGTTGTCTCCAGGAGCGTCTTTTTATGTGTGTGACATCTAATGCAGACAGAAATCTGTCTGCTCTCCTCGCAAAGCAGAAGGAACATTTTGGTTTCCTCCTTTATCAACTGTAGTAGTGGTGCAAAGTGCATGACCCCTTTGTTGCTGTTTAGATGAAGCAGTTGCCCTTAGGGCTCCCATCATATAAAGGAAAGGTATATTGGGGAAAATTATTTTTCTGCTCTTGTTATTTGAAGATTACATAAAGAGAAGTTTTCAGTAAGAGATATGTTTAGAATTTATTTACTTCATATTCTCTCTTACAGTAAATTTGTTTATGCCAATCTATATTCTTAGAGCCATGCATACATAAACTAAGTGAGGCTTTCGAGTTCACAGTCTCAAAGAATGGTTAGACAAATATACAAATAATTGTAGTACATAGAAATTCAATAATATAAATAGGTACAGTATGTGCTGGTGACAAGAAGAAAAGCCCCTTTTAACATCTAGTAGATATATGCTAAAGCAAGTATAGGAAAATATTAAGTGGTAGAATCTAGATAGTGGATATATGGGTGCTTGCTGTAAAATTCACTCATAATAGAATGTTGGGTGTGGAAAGAAAGTCTTCATAGACATAGGATGTTTGAACAAAGTCTTCAACACTGAATATGAGTTTGCCAAGTAGGCAAGAAGAAGGAAGGGCATTTTAGGAAAAGAAATAGTTTGTAAAAAGAAAAAGCAGAAAAGAAAGAAAAACCAGCATACTGGGAAAAAATTCAATAATTTGGTATAGCTGAGTAAGACTTTTAGGAAAGACTTTTATGGAAGAACAGTAGGTACTAAGATTAGAGAATTAAGATCATGAGGGCCTTGAATGTCAAACTATTTGCTTTTTATTTATTCTTACAAAATTAGGGAGAGTTCTCTCATATTTAACAAAATAAAACGGACATCTTTCTTGACTACACTTACACTGCAGCTTCTGCCTTATCTATTCCCCAGCCTGTGTGAAGCAGAATTCCTCGAGACACAACCTTAACCAGTTAACTGCCACGCGTCCAAAACAGAAACCATCCCCACTGCGTCTGTAGACGCTAATGGCATACCAAGGGTTAAGTCTCTACTGTCTCTCTCCCATCTCCAGTCCAACATCTGCCACTCCCCTCCCATGGGTGCTGCTCTCCAAGGCCACAAGCGACCTACAGGCAAACTCTCCGTCTCTATTCTACATGGCTGATCAGCAGCACTGGCACTACTGGTCATTTGCTCCTCCTTAAAAACAGCAATCAGATTTTTTTTTAAAGGGAAGAGAATGAAAATCATGCTGCTTCATGGAACTGTTTTGTTTCAATTATAAACATGTGAGTCTTGCCAGGTGAAATGGTGATCAAAGAAGTTTAAAAACTGTGATAGCATATGGGTTCAGATGGGCCAGGTTGGAGTCCCAACGGTCATTACTTTGTACTTGGGAACAAATTACTTAACCTTCTCGGGCCTTCTCTATGAAATGAGTGTAAAAATACCTATCTTGTAGGGGTATAGTAACGGGGAAAAGGCATCCTATCTAATAAAGCAGGGATATGCAAATTGACCGTCATTCCATCACAAAGATGGCGGCACCCACAGTCAATAAGGAGAGAATATGCTAATTGATTGCCACACCCTCAAAGATGGTGGCGCCCACAGCCACAAGATGGCGGTGCCCAGTCCCCTAAGCCCCACCGGGGCGGCAGGCCCGCGGCACAGCTGGGCCCGCTCCCAGGCAGGTCCAGCCGCTCTGCGCACCTGCCTCCGGAGTCCCCCAGTCCCCTTAACCCCCCAGCTGCCCAGGGCTGGCTGGGAGCGCAGGCAAGCCTCGCATGTCGGCTGCCTAGCCACCAGGGCCGGCCTGAGGCGCAGGCAAGCCTTGGAAGGCGGCTGCCCAGCTGACGCCCGAGGTGCAGGCAAGCCTTGGATGGCGGCTGCCCAGCTGATGCCCAAGGTGCAGGCAAGCCTTGGATGGCGGCTGCCCAGCCGCCCTGGGCCGCCTGAGGCTCAGGTAATGAGGGCTGTCCTAGGCTTGCACTGCTGGCAGTGGCAGAAGCAGAAGTGTGATGGGGGCATCGCCTTCCCCTGATCGCTGGGTCACCTCCCACCCCGAGGGCTCCCAGACTGTGAGAGTGGGCAGGCTGGGCTGAGGGAACCCCCCTCAGTGCATGAATTTTTATGCACTGGGCCTCTAGTCATGAAAATAAAGTCCCTCGTACACATTAGCTTGCTTTAAAAAAAAAAAAAGCTAGGCAGAACTAATTAAAAATGGCTGGGTTCTACCAAGTGGTTGGAAATCCTCAGCCTGGAACTCCGGAATGTGGTAATGACCTTTTTATCCTAACTGCTGGTATCATTTGCCTCCTGGCTCTGCCGTACTGACCACATTACGGCTCCTTAAAATAGCAGGCTCTTTATTTCTTCACTAGAGGCCCAATGCACGAAGATTCGTGCAAGAATGGGCCTTCCTTCCCCTGGCTGCTGGCACCGCCTTCGCTCTGGCTGGAGCCGCCTTTCTGCCTTCCCACACTGCCCAGAGGCCCTGAGTGGCTGGGGTGGTGTGGAATGCCTGCGTTGTCCTGCCCTACCCCCAGCCGCTCAGCGCCTGCATATGCAAATTAAACCACCATCTTTGTTTGGTTAATTTGCATACTCCTGACTGGCTGGTGGGCGTTGTGAAGGTATGGTCAAATAGCATGTTTCTCTTTTAACAGTGTAGATATTTCTGCTCTAGAAATTGCTTAGAATGCCCTCTTCTTCTCAACCTCTGTCCCACTTGTGAAATATCGACTTATTTTCAAGTCACCCATTCTAGGGAGACTTTTCCATCAATGTACCTTGTCCATAACCTTGAGCCCTTGGATCCCTATGAATCCTCTCATGCCCCACATCTATTCCTTCTATATTGTAAGTTTCTTGAGGGTAAGAAAAATACCTTATTTATCTCTTGTCCCTGGCTTAGAACAATGCCTGGTACATAGCAAACATGTAATCAATGCTTGATGAATGAGTAAGGATAGGCAGGCTTAGCCTTTGATGGGCATTGGGATAAGTAAGACAAGATACTATTTGTGTTCTTTTTTTTTTTTTAATATATTTTATTGCTTTTTTACAGAGAGGAAGGGAGAGGGATAGAGAGTTAGAAACATCAATGAGAGAGAAACATCGATCAGCTGCCTCCTGCACACCTCCTACTGGGGATGTGCCCACAACCAAGGTACATGCCCTTGACCGAAATCGAACCCGGGACCCTTCAGTCCGCAGGCCGACGCTCTATCCACTGAGCCAAACCGGTTTCGGCACTATTTGTGTTCTTAAGAACCTTATTGTGCTTTTCATACTTTTCATTTAATCCTCAGGACTTTGTGAAGTACCTATTATTTTTATTCTTTCATACTTTGAGACAATGTTCAGGTTATACCACTAGTAAATATTAAAGCTGGAATTTACAACCAGGTCTCTCTGAGTCAAGGGCCAGTTCTATTTCTGCTGCATCAATTTGAAGATGTCTTGTTAACCTTTGTTATTTCTCATATTGCCTAGAACAGTGGTCGGCAAACTCATTAGTCAACAGAGCCAAATATCAATAGTACAACGGTTGAAATTTCTTTTGAGAGCCAAATTTTTTAAACTTAAACTTCTCTTAATGCCACTTCTTCAAAATAGACTCGCCCAGGCTGTGGTATTTTGTGGAAGAGCCACACTCAAGGGGCCAAAGAGCCGCATGTGGCTCACGAGCCGCAGTTTGCCGACCACTGGGCTAGAACATTATTTGTATATAGGTAACAGTGAATTAAAGTTTTCTTTTCGTTGAATTAGTGTCAAAAGGGAGTCATTTTTGTGGCAAGAACAATGATCTTACAAATGATATCTAATTTGAAAGAATTAACATAATGTTTAAAATTCTTAGCTAGGGTTAGATTCTGTTTTAGGTACAAAGGAAATGGAAGAGATACAAGGGCTAGAATTAGAATAGGGCCTTCTTGAACTTATTCCTTAGTTATGAAGCTAGTGATTTGAATGTGGAAAAAAGTGATAAACATGAAAATATTTAGATTACTGTTATGGAACATATTCCTGAAATGCTATTTAAAAACTTGATTAAAAATTTCCAGTTCATCAGGGAAATAGCATTTCAAATAGTGCTGCTACTTTTATAAGTAAACTAGAGGCCCGGTGCACGAAATTCGTGCATGGGGCGGCGGGGTGGTGACCCTCAGCCCAGCCTGCACCATCTCCAATCTGGGACCCCTCGTGGGATGTCCGACTGCCCAGTGGGATCGGGCCTAAACGGGCAGTTCGACATCCCTCTCGCAATCCAGGACTGCTGGCTCCCAACTGCTCTCCTGCTTGCCTTCCTGATTGCCCCTAACCACTTCTGACTGCCAGCCTGATCACCCCCTAACCACTCCCCTGCCAGCCTGATTGATGCCTAACTGCTCCCCTGCCAGCCTGTTTTCCCCTAACTGCCCTCCCCTGCAGGCCTGGTCGCCCCAACTTCCCTCCTCTGCCGGCTTGGTCACCCCTAACTGCCCTCCCCTGCAGGCTTGATCACCCCCAACTGCCCTCCCTTGCAGGCTTGGTCCCTCCCAACTGCCCTCCCTTGCTGGCCATCTTGTGGTGGCCATCTTGTGTCCACATGGGGGCAGGATCTTTGACCAATGGGGGCAGCCCTCTTGTGTGTTGGAGTGATGGTCAATCTGCATATTACTCTTTTATTATATAGGATAGAAGCCTGGTGCATGGGTGGGGGGCCAGCTGGTTTGCCCTGAAGGGTGTCCCGGATCAGGGTGGGGGTTCCCTTGGGGCGTGGGGCCTGTTATGGTTTGCAGGCTGGCCATGCTCCCTGGCGACCCAAGCTGAGGCCCTTTGATCTGGGGTTTATTTATCTTCTACAATTGAAACTTTGTAGCCTGGAGCAGAGCCAAGCCTTATGCTTGCTCAGAGGCGGCAGCCATTTTTGGGGGGATTTATGTATCTTCTATAATTGAAACTTTGTAGCCTTAAGTGGAGGCCTGGGCCGGCCAGGGTGTGGTGAAAGCTTGGCTTCCTCCATCACCGGGGGCAACCCTAGCCTCCTGTTCTTTCCAGCTCCGTGGCTGCTGCCATTTCTGTTTGGGTTTATGTATCTTCTATCATTGAAACTGTGTAGCCTTGAGTGGAGGCCTAGGCTGGCAAGGGCAGGCGGAAAGCTTGGCTTCCTCCATTGCCCTGGAAACCCAAGCCTCCCTCCTGCTCTCTGTGGCCGTAGCCATCTTGGTTGGGGTTATTTGCATATTCTCTCTTGATTGGCTGGTGGGTGTGGCTTGTGGGTGTGGCTTGTTGGTATAGCGAAGTGATGGTTAATTTGCATATTACTCTTATTAGATAGGATGATAAAGATCACAAACTTTTCTTTAGAAAGGCTTATAAAAATCATATTTGGCCTGGCCGGCATGGCTCAGTGGTTGAACGTCAACCTATGAACCAGGAGGTCATGGTTCGATTCTCAGTCAGGGGACATGCCCGGGTTGCAGGCCTGATCCCCAGTTGGGGAGTGTGCAGGCGGCAGCTAATCAATGATTCTCAATGATGTTTCTATCTCTCCCTCTCTCTCTGAAGTCAATAAAAATATATTTTAAAAAAATAATTTGTCAGAAATTCCATAGAGTATCCCTGCATTGCCAGTTTTATTTCAAAAGACTATTATTATCTAATTCTTATTTAGGGTACTTTAAACACTTCTAATCCAAGAAAGTTTCACTCTAGATTGTAGAGAAAATTGGATATGATTAATTAACCTGATTTTGATATTTTGAAAGGGAAATACAAACATTTGAGATTTCCAGGTTTAAAATTTGTCAGTGGTCTAATTGAAAATTTTCTTTCTAAAGAAAAAGGTTAATGCTTTTTATTATGTGGGTTTACCAATATCCATATCCAAAATAAGTCAGTATTTCATCAATATGCAAATAAGGGAGGATTTCAGTCGTATTACTGAGTTGTTTAAAATTGCTATTGAATTCACATTAATATTTGATTGTATTGAAATGTAGTATTCTGGCTTAAGTTTCATTTTTTAGAATTCCAAATTAATAAGAGAAACTATGAAAGATAATGATCTTCAGATAATAATAAATATCCAGGGTTATAGACCCAGGAAAAATAAATTGTGGAAAGTGCTCGCCACTCAGGTTTACTTTTGAATTGCTACTGCCCATGGTGATAATCATGTGTTCGTTTTTTTGTTTTTGTTTTGTTTTTGTTTTTTTTCTGTTTTTTTAAAATATTTTATTGATTTTTTACAGAGAGGAAGGGAGAGGGATAGAGAGAAACATCGATGAGAGAGAAACATTGATCAGCTGCCTCCTGCATATCCCCTACTGGGGATGTGCCTGCAACCAAGGTACATGCCCTTGACCAGAATCAAACCTGGGACCCTTCAGTCCGTAGGCCGATGCTCTATCCACTGAGCCAAACCGGTTTGGGCTCGTTTTGTTTGTTGTTGTTTTTTTGTTTTTGTTTTTTCCCCCCTTTTAATAAAAGTTGTGCTGCTCATGAACTGCTATCATCTATTCTTTTAGGTTAATTTGTTTTACTCATGAGAGATGTGGTGCTGGTTTCCACTGAGCCATCTTTTTTCTGTTGTTCCTCTGGGAAAATTTTAAAAATAGGATTAGGACAAATGTGAAGAAAGTCGGTTAAAAGGGATCTCAGAAGAAGGAAAGATAGGTATCCTGACATTTCTCTCATGTTAAAGTTAAAATAGCATAACAGTTTGTCTCTATTCTTGGCCTCTTTGTGTCAGTTTAGTTTTAGCTGAGTTGTAATCTCCTGATTTATTCTGGACAACCTGACTTTCAATTACAGCTAATTTAATCAAGGATACAAAGCCTTCTTTTTCAAGAAAGGCCATTTAAAAAATAGACAATATTCAGTGTTAATAGATAAGGCCACATGGATGTTGTAACCAAAACTGGCAGACAGTTCTGAAGGCATGTGATTTTTTTTTTCTTTATCTAGTTCAGATATTTAATTCATTTCTTTTACTCTTTCTTTTTTGGTTTTGGTAAAATAAACAAATAGTTAATAGCTATTAAGAAAACGTTTTTATTTAAAGCAGGGCCTTTAAGGAACTAGCTCAAATTGATTGACATTCTCAGTTTCTTTTAGGATCATTGCCATTAAGTCAGTGAGTTTTCATTAGGTCAGTGGATGATGAAGGAAGGACTCTGTATAAATTTCGGGCTCTTATAACTATTATTAAGAACCTAGCATAATCGGAGAGCTTTTTCAATTTGATTTTATTCAAAGTTATGTATTACCTGAATGCTTAAGAAGTTTGTATCAATCCCGGGAAATCTATCACCTTAAATGATCTTAAGATAGGATTCTTGATAAGAAACAGCTCATTTCAAAATTTATATCATTAATTTTGGGGGGTTTTATTTTGTTAGGCATACTTTGAGATATTTGATGAGCAATATTGAATCCAGTTATTGGAAAAATTAAATGTTTTAAGCTTTTATTGTAAGAACCAGTTGCAGAAAGTTATATGGGTATTCCACAGGAAAAAGATGATCTGTTGTTGGCTTTCAAGATGGATGAGGCTATGCGGAAAGGAATGTGAGCTGAGAGGAGCCAGCAGCTTCTGCCAGCAAGAAAGCAGGGACCTTGATCTTTTGGTCAAGATGGCAGTGTAGGTAAACACTGTGCTTGCCTCTACCCAGGACCACATCAAAATGACTACTAAATTATAGAACAACCATCACTGAGGAACACCTGATTACTAGCTGAACAGAAGTCCTATAACTAAGGATATAACAAAGAAACCACAATGAGACTTGTAAGAGGAGCAGAGATGCAGAAGGGGCAAGTCCCTCACCCACAGTGTAGCAATTAAGAATGGGAAAGGATATCTCAGCTGCAGAAGTTTCTCCCTAAAGAGTGAGGGTTTCCAGCCCCCCACCAGGCTCCCTGCCCAGAACACCAGTGCTCTGAACATAATTGGCTGTGAAAGTCTTTGGGGATTCTATCCCAGTGAGATGTTGGGTGGCTGTAGGCCTGGGGGTTCGCTCAGACTTGTTTGCTCACAAACTCACTCTATATGGGCTCCAGTGCAGGGGTTCCAGCTCAGAAAGTGTCAGGGACATAAGGGGAGAAACTGAATTGACTAGCTTCAGGTGAGAGCTAGAGGGTCCGGGGTCAAGGTGGCTCTCTCTGGGAATGGAAGCACTAACAGGTGCCATTGATTCTTAGTTGAATCCTTCCCCCACCCAGCCAGCAGGCTCAGAGAGGCACCATTTTTAAGCTCTCCATTAACCTAACACCATTCTCCCTGACCTGTTAATTCTCTGAGACCCCTGCCCCACCCAACTCGCAAGCACAAACCAAGCTACTTCCATTGGCTTTTCCACATCAGAGGCCTGCCTTGGCTCATGTTGAATACTTTCTTAAAATCTCTCAAAAGTCCATAAACCCCAAACAAGCTGCCGCTGACCAAAGCATGCCCCATTCCTCTTGCTAAGTGACTGCAAGCCCCCCAGCACAAGCAGCTGCTGGTCTTCACTTGCATTGTAACCCATACCAGGTGTCTGCAAGCCTGGCATATGCCCCAGCCAGTGGTGGCTTGGAATGTAGCTTCAACTAAGAGGCTACAAGTGCAAGTTGCAGTTGGCCTCAGCTCATGGTGGTGCCCAAGTTCAGCACTAGTGACAGTCAGTTTGGGTTCATGATCTCAGTGAGAACTTACATTAAGAGATAGAAACCATAAAAAAGTACTACCGTATTTTTCCTTGTATAAGATGCTCTTTTTTTCTAAAATCATCCAACTGAAAATCGAGGGGCGTCTTACACACGTAAGTCAGCTGAGGAGGGAGCCACGTGGGTGCGTAGCTGCCCGTACCTTGTCAAACAGGCTTCCTCCAATCATGAGCCTTATTGTTACTGATGTCAGCTGATGCCATAATTAGAGGTGAAGGTGTAGAGTGCGCAGATGCAACAGGAACCATGCTGGGGCTGACCAGCAGAACCTGAGTGATGATGAATGATTACTCTGACACATGGTTGCTATGAAAGAGTGGGCTAAGGGACTGCCTGGCTAAAGGAACCAGACAGCCTCCATTGCCTGCCTCGTTAGGCTTTTATTGTAACAGCAGTTTGAGATAAAGTTTATCTTTCAGATACAATCATGGGGTGAGTAATATTGGGGGACATATGTGTCTGCAGTGTCCTTTAAGCAAGGGCACCTGAAGATTAAGCGTAAGGATTCCGGTAAGCACCCAAGGGTCTGCACGTGCACAGACTTGTTTGGAAAGGTCAAGGAATAATTAGGGGTGCCGCCTTCAGCACTCCCCTAAGTCGGAATTCTGATAAACAGGGTGGGCTGCCTTCAGCACACTTTCCTTTTTGGAATGTCCTCCTTACAAACTTTCCAACCAAGTGTCCTGTGCTCCCCCACAGAAACAGAGCGTTCTGAGCCCATAAAGATGTCAAAAAATAAAAAGATAAATACTGGTAAGCAATTGTCTTGCTCTGCAAAATTCAAACTGAATGTAATCAGCTATGCAAAAGAGCATAAAAATAGAGCTGCAGAGAGACACGTTGGACCTCCTCCCACTGAGTGTATGATCAGACAGTGGAGAAAACAGGAAGAACAACTTCTTAAGATGCCAAAAAAAAGAAGAAGGCCTTAAGAGGAAAACCAGCAAAATGGGTGAAATTGGAGCAGAGGCTTAAGACTTTGATTATGGAGCAGCGCCACAGTGGCTTATGTGTGTCAACCAAGCTTATTCAATGTCAGGCAAGAATGTTTGCAAGTGAAATGAACATTGTTGATTTTACAGGAAAGGCAAAATGGTGATTCAATTTCATGAGGAGAGAAGGGTTAGCCATGAGAACATGAAGAAAGTTAGCTCAGAAAATGCCACCAGTTTATGAGGATAAAATCCAACAGTTTCACTCCTATGTCATACAACTTCAGGAAAAAATATGATTTTGAACCGTTAGATTGTAAGCATGGATGAGATGCCTCTCAATTTTGATGTGTCTTCCAACAGAACTGTTGATGTGAAAGGAATCAAAACAGTGGCAATCAAACAAGTGGCCATGAAAAGACACACTATACTGCTGTGCTTTCATGCTGTGCAGATGGCACTAAACTGCCTTCTATGCCTATTTTTAAGAGGAAAACATATCCTAAGGAGACCATACTACCTAGCATTATTGTGCAAGTTCAAGAGAAGGGATGGATGAATGAAGACATTATGATCATTTGGTTTGCAAAGGTTTGGTCCAAAAGGCCTGGGGCGCTCTTAAAGAAGCCAGCTCTAATTGTCTTTGATCAGTTCCAAGCACATTTAACAGAAAAGACAAAAAGGGTTGCATCAGATTTGCAAACTCACCTAGCAATTATTCCTGGTGGGCTTATAGGTCAGCTACAACCACTAGATGTTTCAATCAATAAGCCATTTAAAGCCCTGATGAGAGAAGAATGGAGTAGATGGATGTAAAAAGCAGGTGATAACTTGACACCGACAGGAAGAATAAAAAAATCAACCATTACCTAGGTCTGCAGTTGGGTCCTAAATTCATGGTATGGCATCAAATAAGAGGTAATTGTGAAGTCCTTCAAGAAATGTGGAATCAGCAATGCCATATACAGAACTGAGGATGATTTCAAATATATAGACAGTGACTCAGAAGACAGCAGTGATACAATAAAAGTTGGAGAAATTGGTATGTCTGGAACTAATAGTGATGAAGAAGAAAGCGGTGATGCAACAGAAGCTGAATAAAGTGATATGCTGCATAATATTATAGTATTGGTATGTGAACATTACGTGCAGTAATTATTAAATAAAAATATGTTCTGTTTTATGTTTAAATTTTGATTTCTTAATTTGGGGTTGTAAAAGTGGGGGTGTCATGTACATGGGGGCGTCTTTTACATGGAAAATATGGCAGTTAAAAATGAAGAATACAATAACTGAAATAAAGAATACATTAGAGGGAATCAACAGATGAAGCAGAGGTTCTAGTCAGTAATCAGGAAGACAAGATCGTGGAAAGCTCCTAATCAGACAGAAAAGTAAGTAAATAAACAAACAAACCAAATGAGGATAGTTTAAGGGACCTATACATATATCAGGAATATTAGCATTCATATCATAGGGGTAGCAGAAGGAGAAAAGAGAGAGCAAGGGATTGAAATCCCATTTAAAGAAATAATGACTGAAAGCTTTTCTCACCTGGTCATGGAAATAGACATATAAGTTCAGGAAGTATAGTTTATCCCAAACACCATGAAACCAAAGTGTTCCACACCAAGACACATCATAATTAAAATGCCAAAGTTAAAGACAGAACTTTAAATGTACCAAGAGAAAAGCAGTTAGTTGTGTGTAAGGGAGCTCCCCTAGGACTCTGAGTTGTTTTGTCAACACAAACCCTGTAGGCCAGAAGAAATTGGCACAAGTGTTCAAAGTAATGAAAAACAAAGACATACAGCCAAGATTTTCTATAAAGCAAGACTATATTTTTGAATCAAAGAAGAAATAAAGAGCTTTCCAGCCAAAATGCTAAAGGAGTTCATTACTACTAAACCAAAATTACAAGAAATGTTAATGGGACTTCCTTAAATAGAAAATAAAAAGATCCCTAGCCAGTTTGGCTTAGTGGATAGAGTGTCAGCCTGCAGACTGAAAGGTCCTGGGTTCAATTCTGGTCAAGGGCACATGCCCAGTTGCCGGCTCAATCCTCAGTTGGGGGCGTGCAAGCGGCAGCGGATCAGTGATTATCTGTCATCATTGATGTTTCTAGCTCTCCCTCTCCCTTCCTCTTTGAAATCAATAAAAAATATATTTAAAAAGAAGAAAATAAAAAGATAAAAAATATTACTAAGGAAATACCTGAAAGAAAGAAAAGCTCACTGACAAAGGTAAACACGGTAAAGCAGTGGATTAATCAGCTATAAAGCTAGTTCAGAAGTTAAAAAGTAGAAAAATCATTTGTAATTACAACTGTCAATTAAGGGATACATATACACACAAAAGAAGTAAAAAAATGACAAAAACACAGTGGAAGGGATGAGTAAAAATTGTGGTGATCTTAGAATGTGTTTGAACTAAAGTAACCATCAGTATAAAATACACTGCTGTAAACATTGCAGGTATATATGAAGCACATAGTAATTACAAACCAAAACTCGACAAGAGATAAGCATAAAATAAAGAGAAAGGAATCTAAACACATAAGAAAGGAGCAGAGAAGGAATACAAAACAATTAGGCAAGAAGTAATAACGTGGCAATAACTACACATACCAAGGAAGAATACTTTCAGTGTAAAATAAGTGCTGAATCAAAAGACATAGGGTAGCTGAATGGATAAGAGAACAAGACCCATAAATACACTGTGCACAAGAGACCCACTTCAGATAAAAAACTACACAAAGACTTAAAGTAAAGGGTTGGAAAAAGATATTTCATGCAAAAAGCAAAAAATACCTGGAGTTGCAATACTTATATCAGACAAAATAGACTTCAAAATAAGGGCTCTATAAGGAATCACTGCAACAAGAGCATGTAACTCTTGTAAACATCTACACACCCAACACATGTAAAAGAGATTGGCAGTAGTGCACTCATGATTGCGAACATTAACACCCTATTTACATCTATGGATAGATAAGCCAGATAGAAAATCAACAAGGAAACAGTGGCCTTTAGTGACACATTAGACTAATGGAATAAATTTATATTATTAGAGCTTTTTCTTTCCCCATTCAAAAGCAGTAAAATATACATTGTTTTCAAACATTTTCTTGGATGGACCACATGATAGTCCAAAAAATAAGACTCGGTAAACTTAAGAAGGAAATCATATTAAGCATCTTCTCTGATCACAGTGGTATGAAACTGGAAATCTATCCTATGTAATAAAAGACTAATATGCAAATTAACCATCACTCCGCTACACCCACAAGCCACACCCACAAGCCAATCAGAGGCGAATATGCAAATAAACCCAACCAAGATGGCTACAGCCACAGAGAGCATGAGGAAGGCTTGGGTTTCTCTGGCAATGGAGGAAGCCAAGCTTTCTGCACACCCTTGCCGGCCCAGGCCTCCGCTTAAGGCTACAAAGTTTTAATTATAGAAGATACATAAATCCAAAAAAAAATGGCTGCCGCCATGGAGCAAGCAGAAGGCTTGGCTCCACTCCAGGCTACAAAATTTCAATTGTAGAAGATAAATAAACCCCAGATACCAGGGCCTCCACTTGGGTCATCAGGGCGCGTGGCCGGCCTGCAACCCACCACAGGCCCCTCGCCCAGGCCGCCTCATGCCCCAAGGGAACCCCCACCCTGATCCGGGACACCCTTCAGGGCAAACCAGCCGGCCCCCACCCGTGCACCAGGCCTCTATCCTATCTAATAAAAGAGTAATATACAGATTGACCATCATTCCAACACACAAGATAGCTGCCCCCATGTGGACACAAGATGGCCACCACTAAATGGCCAGCAAGGGAGGGCAGTTGGGAGGGACCAGGCCTGCAAGGGAGGGCAGTTGGGGGCGATCAAGCCTGCAGGGGAGGGCAGTTAGGGGTGACCAAGCCGGCAGAGGAGGGAAGTTGGGGGCGACCAGGCCTGCAGGGAAAGGCAGTTGGGAGGGATCCAGGCCTGCAGGGGAGGGCAGTTGGGGGGGGGACCAGGCCTGCAGGGGAGGGCAGTTAGGGGTGACCAGGCCTGCAGGGGAGGGAAGTTAGGGGTGACCAGGCCTGCAAGGGAGGGCAGTTAGGGGCAAATAGGCTGGCAGGGAGTGGTTAGGGCAGGGGTGGGCAAACTTTTTGACTCGAGGGCCACAATGGGTTCTTAAACTGGACCGGAGGGCCGGAACAAAAGCACGGATGGAGTGTTTGTGTGAACTTATATAAATTCAAAGTAAACATCATTACATAAAAGGGTACGGTCTTTTTTTTTATTATTATTTCAATAGTTTTAATTCATTTCAAACTGCTCTGATACTGTGCTCTCCAGGGGCGTGTCTCCCTACATTACCACGATAACGTGTCTACACATTCCCAGGGTGATGTCGGGAGACGCGTCCGCGGGCATTACAAGGAGCCTCTGGAAGATTGAGAGGTTGTTCCTTCTACTGAATGGGCGGATATAAATCCGCCCACTCAGAAGAAGGAGCTGTGGCCGTGTTTCCCGACGTTGCCATGTTAACACTGCTGCTGGTGAAGGAGCGGAGGGGAGAGCAAGAGAACCCTCCGCTCTTTCGGCTCCGCGGGCCGGTAGAACAGCCGAACGGGCTGGATCCGGCCCGCGGGCCGTAGTTTGCCCACGGCTGGGTTAGGGGGTGATCAGGCTGGCAGGCAGAAGCGGTTAGGGGCAATCAGGAAGGCAGGCAGGTGAGCAGTTGGGAGCCAGCAGTCCTGGATTGTGAGAGGGATGCCCGGTGGGATTGGGCCTAAATGGGCAGTCGGACATCCCTCGAGGGGTCCCAGATTGGAGAGGGTGCAGGCTGGGCTGAGGGACACCCCTGTCCCCCGTGCATGAATTTTGTGCACCGGGCCTCTAGTATATATATATATAAAGAGGTAATATGCAAATTAGGCTGGGACGCTGTAACGGGTCACGACTGGACAGGAGGAGGTTGCGTGTGCAGGTGAGGCCCGGAGCGGAGACAGAGATGGGGGCCTGTCCAAGCAGCGTGGTGGCTTCGGCAGCCTGGAGCGGATACAGGTAGGGGGGCAGGGGGGCCTGGGATGGAAGTCAGGTGCAGGTCCTGGCCGCCCGCGGTGCGAGTCAGGCCTGACTCCTGCAGCGGCCCGCGGGGTGCCTCCTTGCGCACTGGGCCTGTAGTCAGTTATAAGAAGAAAACTCGAAAACACAAACACATGGAGGCTAAATTACATGCTACCAAAGGTTAACCAAATCTAGGAAGAAATCAAAGGTACATACCATAAGACGAATGAAAATTAAAACATACTGATCCCAAATCTATGGGACACAGAAAAAGCATTTCTAACAGGGAAATATACAGAATGCAGGCCTACATTCAAAAACAAGAAAAATCTCAATCTATTTTTTTCTTAAGTGATGAATTTTTTTATTGAGGTAAAATTCACCTAACACACATTTTAAAGTGAACAATTCAGTAGCATTTAGTACATTACACTGTTGTCCAACCATGGCCTCTGTCTAGTTCCCAAATATTTTCATAACTCCAAGGGAGACTCCATACTTTTTAATGGGTGTGGAGTTTCCTTTTGGGATATACTTTCTTAATGCACTAATACACTCCAAAAAAGTGGAAGATTTAGTTTTTAGGTGCAAATAGCTAAACTCCACGTAAAACAGCTCTTTATTGAAAGAACATGAGCCAAGCCACAGTAGCTTATTGTTAGAAGTCAGGATTATGGTGACCTTTGAAGAGAGAAGAGAGGACACTTTGTAGTGAATGGAAGGAGAACATTGGGGCCCTTCTGGGATGCTTGAAATGGTCTATTTCTCAACCTGGGTGGTGGTTACATAAGTGCGTTCATTAAAGGTAATTATTCAAGCTGTACACTTATGTATACTTTTCTGTGTGTGTGCTTCAATTTAAAATATTTAAAAAATAGCTGGGAATCAGGAGGCCTGGGCTTCTGTTCCAGCACTGGAGGTGACTAGCTGTGTGATCGTAGCAAGCCACTAACCCTCTCTGGGCCTCCTTCATCACTGTGGACAACAGGCATATATGGTCAGTTAATCTACAACAAAGGAGGCAAGTACATACAATGGGGTAAAAAGCAGTTTCTTTAGTATATGTTAGGAAACCTAGACAGATGTATGCAGAAGAATGAAACTGGGTCATTTTCATGCACCATATATAAGAATAAAGTTAAAATTCATTAAAGAACTAAATGTAAGATAACAGAACCATAAAATTCCTAGAAAACGTAAGTAGTAAACTGTTTGGCATCACTCTTAATAATATTTTTTCTGATGTTTCCCCTTCAGGCAAAGGAAACAAAAAAAGATAAATTTTTTGCACAGCAAAGGTATCATCAACAAAAGGAAAAAACAACCTAAATGGGAGAAGATAATTGCGAATAATACATCTGTTAAGTGGTTAATATTCAGAATATATAAGGAACTCATGTAACAACATAAAAACAACAATTCAGTTAAAAAAGTGGGCAGATGATCTGACTAGACATTGCCCTAAAGAGGACATGCAGATGGCGAAACACATTAATATATGCTCATTATCACTAATCATCAGAGAAATGCAAATTAAAATCTCAATGGGATATCACCTCATCCATGTCAGAATGGCTATCCTATGTAATAAAAGCGTAACATGCAAATTGACTGAACGGCCAAACAGTGGAACGAACATCCGGACGAACACGCTATGACACCCACTGGCGCCAGGCCAACCAAGGCAGGTGGGATGCGATTGGTCGGGGTCCCAACCATCACCCCATGATCACCCCGCAGAGGGAGGCCCAGACCACCAGCCGGTGGGGCGATCAATCGGGGGTTCCACAATCGCCCAAACAGGGAGGCCCAGGCCACCGACTGGCAGGCTGCAGCGGGTGGGCAGGGCCTCCCTCTGAGAGGGAAGCCTGGGTCCTAGGTGCTGGAGAGAAGCTGGTGCCGGCAGCCGGGGGAAGGAAGGCCTACTCTTGCACAAATTTCATGCATTGGACCTCTTGTCTATAATAATAAAAGTATAATATGCAATCAACTGAACAGCAGACGGACCATCTGGACGACCTTCCAGATGACCACGCTATGACATGCACCGAGGCTACAAAGGCCTACCCTTGCATGAATTTTGTGCATCGGGTCTCTAGTTATTAATAAACCAGCAGACAAGTGTTGGCGAGGATGTGGAGAAAAGGGAATCCTTGTGCAATGTTGGTTGGATTGCAAATTGGTGCAGCCACTATGCACCACAATATAGAGTGTCCTCAAGAAATTAAAAATAGAACTTCCTTGTGACCCAGTTATTCCACTTCTGCTTATTTATCTGAAGAAATCCCAAAACACTAATTCAAAAAGATATACTAGTATGCACCCCTATGTTCCTTGCAATATTATTTTCAACTAGAGGCCCGATGCATGAAATTCATGCAAGAGTAGGCCTTCCTCTCCTCCGGCTGCCAGCATCGGCTTTCCTCTGGCACCCAGGACCTGGGTATTGCTCCGGCCACCGGCAGGCACCCGGGACCTGGGCTTCTCTCCAGCCCCGGCTTTGTCAGGAATGACGTCCTGTCTAATTAGCATATTACCCTTTTAGTATTATAGATAGCCAAGATATGGAAGCAAGATAAGTGTCCATCGATAAATGAATGGATAAATAAGAAGTGGTACATATATAAAATGGAATATTACTCAGCCATAAGAATAAAATCTTGCCATTTGCACAAGTATGGATGAACCTAGAAGGTATTATGCTCAGTAAATAAGACAGGGCAAAACAAGTGCCATACCACATGATTTCACTTATATGTGGAATCTAAAAAGCAACCAAGCAAACAAAACAGAAACAAGTTACAGATACAGAGACTAAATTGATGGCTGCCAGATGGCAGGGGTTTGGGGGGCTGGGTGAGAAAGGTGAATGCACTAAGAAGTACAAACTGTCAGTTATAAAAACAGTCATGGGGATTAAAGACATGGAATATAGTACATATTATTATAATAACTTATGATGTCAGATGGGTAATAGCATTATCAAGGTGATAACTTATGTAAACATCTAATCAGTATGTTGTACACCTGAAACTAATACAATATTGAGTGTCAACTGTAATTGAAAAATAAATACATTTATTTTAGCCTTGGGAGACCCTGATTAGAGGACCCAGTATGACATGCCTGGACTCCTGATTACCAAGATAAAATTTGAGTAAGAGAACTGGGAGCTAATAATAGGTGCTGTTTTAAACCTCTGAGTTTGTGCTGATCTGTTCTGGAGCAGTAGAAAGCCAGCGGCAGGGAACGTCAGCGTCTAGATGTGAGTCTCAGTGCCAGTAAGTGTTTTTTCTTCCTAACTTCTGGTATTATACTGAGTTCACATTGAATTTTAACATTTATTCATACTTCTGACTTCGGTGATTTGAATTTTTTTTATTAAAGCATATAAAGATACATTGAGTGATGAGAAAAGAAATCTTGGTATTTTTCTTTGTTTTGTTTAATTATATTTTTATTATATTATAATAATATATTTTAAAAATATGTTATATTATTAATTTACTGTCCTGCATACCTCTATACCTTTATAACTGTATTTTTGTTTGTTTTAATTTAATTTTTTCTGTCACCATTTATCCCCCATGTGTGGTCTTCTATCTCCCTTCCTTTTCCACTACTACTACTCAGAAAAGAAACTGAGAAAAATAATTTTTATTGAAACTCAGATTTTCTGAAATGGTATTAGCAAACTAGAGCTTGAATGCCAAATCAAGCCCCTTACCTTTTTAAATAAGGTTTTATTGGAACTGAGCCACCCTCATTAATTTATTTGTTGTTGTGTTTACTCTCATGCTGCAGTGGCAGAGTTGAGTATTTATGAAAGACTGTGGCACCCAAAGCCTAAAATACTATATGGTCCTTTACAGAAAAATTTGTCTACCTTTGTTATGGACAGTGGTTTCCTTTAACACCATATTCATCTAACCTTCCGTGGCTTCCAGGGATGGGGACCGATATCCCTCTAAGTCTTGAATACATTATTAAGAGAAATATATCCAGGCATACCCAATTTCCAGGATAGTGTGAGACTCTTTTCAAATGTTGGGAAATGTGTTAAAATTAATAGAGTCCTATAAACTCATGCATCTAGGGTACCCAAGACCATTGCCAAGTTTAGTGATTTTTCTGGAAGAAATCATTGGTCTTGAAAGTCAGTATACTTAAGATTACAGTTTAATATGACAAAGGATGCAAAGCAAATTCAGCAGTCAGAGGAAACCAGTCACAAGCTTCCAAGGGTCCCCTTCCTGGGAAGCTGAACAGAACATCATTCATCTAGCAATGAACTGTAACAACATGTGCAAAGTGTTGTCTACCAGGGAAGCTCAGTTGGTTTCTATCAGGGTTCCATCATGTAGGTGACAGTACTTGCATGACTGACTGCAATGACCAAAACTACAGTACCCCAGAAGTAAATCAGATGTCCACCATAAGTTACATTGTTTGCAGAGTATCTAGACGGAATAGCACAGTGTGGCCAAGGTACTGAGCCTGCAAAGCATTTGTATCAGAATACTCCACGAGCTCAATTCCCAAGTGCCAGTCAGGAGCCATTCAGGGAAACAGGTCCTTCTGAGTTAACGCTTTTCCTGAATACGCCGTATAAGTATATTCAGAAACACAATTTCTGACCAGAAACAAATACAAATTGTTTTCCAGTTATAAATATTCTGCTAGTTATAATTATATTGTAGATATGTACTTTTAGTAACTTGATTATTTGTGTCAGTATAATCTTATTTTCAAGTAAAAAAATACCTACAAAACTTTGTAAGTCAAGTCCAGGATAACTTATTAATATGACTAGAGGCCTGGTGCAGGAATTCGTGCACCAGTGGGGTTCCTCAGCTTGGCCTGTGGGATCGGGCTGAAACCAGCTCTCCAACATCCCCCCACGCGGTCCCGGATTGCAAGAGGGCACAGGCCAGGCCGAGGGACCCCACCATGATTGGGGCCGGGGAGGGATGTGGGAGGTTGGCCAGCTGGGGAGGGACTACGGGAGGACTCCAGGGCGTGTCCGGCCTGTCTCCCTCAGCCGGGCCCCAGCAGCAAGCTCACCTACTGGTTGGAGCATCTTCCTGCGGGTGGTCAGTGCACGGCATAGAGACTGGTCGACTGGCCAACTGTCTGCCCCCTGCACGTTATAGTGAGTGGTTGAGTGACCTTAGCATATCATTAGCATGTTACGCTTTGATTGGTTGAACAGACGACTGGGCACTTAGCATATTAGGCTTTTGTTATATAGGATGGATAAGCATGGTTTTGTTTGAATTCCACTTTAAACCAAGTATGTTCTCAAGGGTGAGGTTTCCAGGACCACCTTTGCTATTTCTAGTTTTTGTTGAAGCTAAAACAGTCTGACACTTTTTTCAATTTATGTTCTTGCATGATTGTCAAAGAGTAATAGTTTTCAGAGATGACTTATCTCCATAATATTGTTTTAGCTCATTGTGACCAATAAAAGGATCATATAATAAGTGTATTATTTACTATACATTATCTTTCAGTTATTGAAATAGTGATGAAATAAGCATTATGAAACATTATGCCTTTTAGGTTCCTTATTATTAATGGCCTTACTGGTTCATCTTTATTGAATGCCATGGTTATGGAAAAATACACAGGACAAATTTCTTCTTTAGAGATCATTCATTTTGCCTTTTGGTGTATTTGTAACACTTGAAGTTAAATATACAGGGTGGGGCAAAAGTAAGTTTATAGTTGTTTGTATGGACAATAGTACAATCCTACATAATAAGAGAGGAATATGCGCCTGAGGTGTAATGACCCGATCACAGATCTGCAGGAGGGTGGGGCAGTGAACTACAAGCGGGCAGCAGAGAGCTACAGGATGGGGCAGGGCAGCAAGCAAGCGTGGGGCGGAGAGTTATAAGAGGGGGCAGGGCAGCAAGCTATGAGGGTGGTGTGGGGGGCTACAGGAGGGCAGGGCAGCAGGCGGAGAGCTACAGGAGGGCAACAGCGACCTAACGGCACACGGATTCGTGCACAGGGCTACTAGGAATTCATAAATAGCGATACAAGAATAATCTGTTTCACATATTTACAGCTGTAAACCTACTTTTGCCCCATAGTGTGTGTGTGTGTGTGTGTGTGTGTGTGTGTGTGTGTGTGTGTGTTTTCTAATTTCCCCTTATTCTTTTGGTTGGCATTATTTTCTAGACGGAGCCTGGAATAGTGTGTGGAGAATGCTATGTAAGTAGTGCGGATTGCTGAGATTATCCCTTAACCTGCTGTGTGACTCTGGACCACTACATTTAAATCATTTAATCTTCCTCTGTATTAGTTTATCTAGTTTGCCTTCATTTATCTTTTTTTTAAAATATATTTTTATTGATTTCAGAGAGGAAAGGAGAGGGAGAGAGAGACAGAAACATCAATGATGAGAGAGAATCATTGATCCGCTGCCTCCTGCACGCCCCCCCCACTGGGGATTGAGCCTGCAACTTGGGCATGTGCCCTTGACTGGAATCGAACCTGGGACCCTTCAGTCCACAGGTCGACGCTCTATCCACTGAGCCAAACCAACGAGGGCATTGCCTTTATTTATCTTAAAGGAATTTTGTGAGGATGATTTTTAAAAGGGTTAGGGTTGTCTTCTGGTGTTGAGTTGTATGAGTTCTTCATATATTTTGGAAATTACCCCTTATCAGATGTATCATTGGCAAATATGTTCCATACAATAGGTCCCCTTTTTGTTTTGTTGATGGTTTCTTTTGATGGGTAGAAGCCTTTTAGTTGGATGTTTTCCCATTTAATTATTTTAACCTTTCTTTCTCTTGCCCTCGGACAGTGGTCGGCAAACTCATTAGTCAACAGAGCCAAATATCAACAGTACAACGATTGAAATTTCTTTTGAGAGCCAAATTTTTTAAACTTAAACTTCTTCTAACGCCACTTCTTCAAAATAGACTCGCCCAGGCCGTGGTATTTTGTGGAAGAGCCACACTCAAGGGGCCAAAAGCCACATGTGACTCGCAAGCTGTGGTTTGCCGACCACTGACAGTGAGCCACGTGCGGCTCTTTGGCCCCTTGAGTGTGGCTCTTCCACAAAATACCACGGCCTGGGCGAGTCTATTTTGAAGAAGTGGCGTTAGAAGTTTAAGTTTAAAAAATTAGGCTCTCAAAAGAAATTTCAATCGTTGTACTGTTGATATTTGGCTCTGTTGACTAATGAGTTTGCCGACCACTGCTCTAGGAAATGTACCGGCAAAAATACTGCTATGTGAGATGTGTGGAATTTTACTTGACAATATGTTCTAGGATTTTTATTATTTTGTGACTTCCGTTTAAGTCTTTAATTCATTTTGAGTTTATTCTTGTGTGTGATGTAAGTTGGTAGTCTAATTTTTCTGCATGTACCTGTCCAATTTTCCCAGCACCATTTATTGCTCTTGCCTCCTTTGTCAAATATTAATTGACCTTGAAGACATGCGTTGATTTCTGGGCTCTCTGTTGTGTTTCATTGGTCTACATGCCTGTTCTTATACCAGTACCAGACTGTTTTGATTGCAGTGGCTTTGTAGTATAGATTGATATCCAATCTTGTGATTCCTCCAACTTTGTTCTTCTTTCTCAAGATTGCTGTGGTTATTTGGGGTCTTTTTTTTCCATATAAATTTTTGGAATATTTGTTCTAGGTCTGTTAAGTATGCGTTGGTATTTTAATAGGGATTGTGTTAATACTATATGGGTAATACTATATGAATTGGGTAGTATGGATATTTTAATGATGTTAAATTTTTCCAATCCACGAACATGGTTTATGCTTTCACTTGTTTGTATCTTCCTCAACTTCTTTTATTTTTTAATGTCCTATAGTTTTTCCAGTGTAGGCCTTTTACCTCCTTGGTTAAGTGTATACCTAAGTATTTTAATTTTTTTTGTTGCAATTTAAATCCATCTGATCTAGTGTGTCGTTTAAGGTCTCTGTTTTCTTGTTGATTATTTTGTCTGGAAGATCTATCCAGTGATGTCAGTGGGGTGCTAAAGTCTTCTACTGTGGGTGTATTGCTATTGATGTCTCCCTTATAGTCCACCAGGAGTTTTCTTTTTATATATTTAGGTGCTCCTATATTAGGTGAATATATGTTATATCATTTTGTTGTGTGGATACTTTTAGTATTTTATGTAGTGACCATCTTGGTCTCTTTTGAGGCCTTTGTTTTGAAATCTGTTTTGTCAGATATAAATATTGGTACCCCCAGCTTTTTTTGGTTTCCATTTGCATGGAATGATTTTTCCATTTCTCCTATTTTATCTTGTGAGTCTTGCTCTGAGGTGGGTCTCTCGTAGACAGCATATTTATGGGTCATGCTTTCTTATCGATTCAGCTATCCTCTGTCTTTTTAATGGAGCTTTTAATCCATTTACATTTAAGGTTATTTTTGATAGGTTAAGGTTATTCATTGACATTTTTATTGTTTATGCCTATTTTCCTATCTCTATTTCTTCTTGTTGTTAAAGCAGTCACTTTAACATTTCTTGCAATGCTAGTTTGGTGGTAATGAATTCCTTTAGCTTCTTTCTTTTTGGTCTGGGAACCTCTTTATTTCACCTTCAATTTTATTTATTTTATTTTATTTTTTTCAAATTTTTATTAAGGTATTATATGTGTACATATCTTACCATTGCCCGCCCCCCACCCCACTCCCATACCTGCCCTCACCCCCCAATGTTTTGCATCCGTTGGTTACTCTTATATGCATGCATACAAGTCCTTCACTTGATCTCTTATTTCCCCCACCTCTCCCTAACCTTACCGCTGTAATTAGACACTCTGTTTGATGCTTTACTGCCTCTGTAACTATCTTTTGGTTCATCAGTTTATAATGTTTTTCATTATCCCTAAATGAGTGAGATCATGTGGTATTTTTCTTTCATTGATTGGCTAATTTCACTTAGCATAATGTTCTCTAATTCCATCCAGGTGCCTACAAATGGTAGTAATTCCTTCTTTTTTATGGCAGCATAGTATTCCATTGTGTAGATGTACCATAGTTTTCTGAACCAGTCATCTGCTGACGGGCACCTAGGCTGTTTCCAAATCTTAGCTATTGTAAATTGTGCTGCTATGAACATAGGGGTGCATATATCCTTTCTGATTGGTGTTTCTGGTTTCTTAGGATATATTCCTAGGAGTGGGATTACTGGGTAAAATGGGAGTTCCATTTTCAGTTTTTTGAGGAAACTCCATACTGTTCTCCACAGTGGCTGCACCAGTCTGCATTCCCACCAGCAGTGCACGAGGGTTCCTTTTTCTCCGCATCCTCGCCAACACTTGTCGTTTGTTGATTTGTTGATGATAGCCATTCTGACAGGTGTGAGATGGTATCGCATTGTCGTTTTGATTTGCATCTCTCGGATAATAAGTGACTTTGAGCATGTTTTCATGTGTCTCTTGGCCTTCCTTCTGTCTTCTTTCGAAAAGATTCTATTTAGGTCCGTTGCCCATTTTTTTATTGGATCCTTTATCTTCCTTTTATTAAGTTGTATAAGCTGCCTGTAGATGTTGGAAATTAAACCTTTATCAGTGATACCATTTGCAAATATGTTCTCCCATACAGTGGGGTTTCTTGTTGTTTTGTTGATGGTTTCTTTTGCTGTGCAAAAGCTTTTTATTTTGATGTAGTCCCATTTGTTTATTTTCTCTTTGGCTTCCATTGCCCTAGGGGCAGTATCACTGAAAAAGTTCTTTTGGCATATGTCTGAGATTTTGCTGCCTGTGGATTCCTCTAGTATTTTTATGGTTTCCCGTCTTATATTTAAGTCCTGTATCCATTTTGAGTTTATTTTTGTGTATGGTGTAAGTTGGTGATCTAGTTTCATTTTTTTGCATGTATCTGTCCAATTTTCCCAACACCATTTATTGAAGAGACTGTCTTGACTCCATTGTATGCTCATGCCTCCTTTGTCAAATATTAATTGCGCATATTGGTTTGGGTCGATATCTGGATTCTCTATTCTATTCCATTGATCTATATGTCTGTTCTTGTGCCAGTACCAGGCTGTTTTGAGGACAGTGGCTTTGTAATACAGCTTGAAATCTGGTATTGAGATCCCTCCTACTTTATTCTTCTTTCTCAGGATTGCTGTGGCTATTCGGGGTCTTTTTTTATTCCAGATGAATTTTTGGAGAGTTCTTTCTAGGTCTGTGAAATATGCCGTTGGTATTTTAATGGGGAGTGCATTGAATCTATAGATTGCTTTGGGTAGTATGGACATTTTGATGATGTTGATTCTACCAATCCATGAACATGGTATGTTCTTCCATCTGTTTACATCTTCCTCTATCTCTTTTTTCAGTGTACTGTAGTTTTCCGCATATAGGTCTTTTACCTCCTTGGTTAGGTTTATTCCTAAGTACCTTAATTTTTTTGGTGCGATGGAAAATGGGATTGCTTTTTTAGTTTCTCTTTCTGTAAGTTCACTGTTGGTGTATAGAAATGCCATAGATTTCTTGGCATTAATTTTGTATCCTGCTATCTTGCCGAATTCACTTATTAAGTCTGTTAGTTTTTTGATAGAGTCTTTCGGGTTTTTTATGTACAATATCATGTCATCTGCAAATAAGGACAGCTTTACTTCTTCTTTTCCAATTTGGATGCCTTTTATTTCTTCTTCTTGTCTAATTGCAATGGCTAATACTTCCAGTACTATGTCAAACAGGAGTGGTGAGAGTGGGCATCCTTGTCTTGTTCCTGTTCTTAGGGGAAATGGTTTTAGTTTTTGCCCATTGAGTATGATGTTAGCTGTGGGTTTATCATATATAGCTTTTATGATGTTGAGGTATGATCCTTCTATTCCCACCTTGTTGAGAGTTTTTATCAAGAAAGGGTGTTGGATTTTGTCAAATGCTTTTTCTGCATCAATTGATATGACTATGTGATTTTTATCTTTCAATTTGTTTATGTGATGTATCACATTTATTGATTTTCGGATATTGAACCATCCTTGCATTCCTGGGATAAACCCTACTTGGTCATGGTGTATGATCTTTCTGATGTACTGCTGGATCCGATTTGCTAGAATTTTGTTGAGGATTTTGGCATCTACATTCATGAGGGATATTGGCCTGTAATTCTCTTTCATTGTGTTGTCTTTATCTGGTTTTGGTATTAGGGTGATTCTGGCTTCATAGAAGGAGCTTGGAAGTGTTCCTTCCTCTTGAATTTTTTGGAATAGTCTGAGGAGGATAGGTTTTAGTTCTTCCTTGAATGTTTGGTAAAACTCTCCTGTGAAGCCGTCTGGCCCCGGGCTTTTGTTTGCCAGAAGCTCTTTGATGACTGCTTCAATTTCTTCCATAGTTACTGGCATATTGAGCTGTTTAGATTCTTCCTGATTGAGTTTTGGAAGGTTATATTTTTCTAGGAATATGTCCATTTCCTCCAGGTTGTCCAGTTTGTTGGAATAGAGTTGTTCGTAGTATTTTTTAACAATCCTTTGTATTTCGGCGGGATCTGTTGTTATTTCACCTCTTTCATTTCTGATTTTGTTTATTTGGGTCCTCTCTCTTTGCTTCTTGGTGAGCCTGGCTAGAGGTTCATCAATCTTGTTTATCCTTTCTAAGAACCAGCTCTTGGTTTTGTTGATCTTTTGTATTGTTTCTTTGGTCTCTATGTCGTTTATCTGTGCTCTGATCTTTATTATTTCCTTCCTTCTGCTTACACTGGGCTTTTCTTGTTGCTCTTTTTCTAACTCTTTGAGTTGTTGGGTTAGGTAATTTATTACCCCTGTTTCTTATTTTTTTGCAGTAGGCTTGTAGAGCTATGAACTTCCCTCTCAAGACTGCTTTCGCTGTGTCCCATAGATTTTGGATTGTAGTGTTTTCATTGTCATTTGTTGTCATGATGTTTTTTATTTCTTCTTTGATCTCTCTGGTAACCCAGTCATGGTTTAATAGCATGCTGTTTATTCTCCATGTGTTTGATTTCTTTGGGTTGTTTTTATTGTAGTTGATTTCCAGTTTTATGCCACTGTGGTCTGAGAAGATGCTTGATATGATTTCTATCTTCTTGAATTTGAAGAGACTTTGCCTATGTCCCAACATATGGTCTGTCTTTGAAAATGACCCATGTGCACTTGAGAAGAATGTATATTCTGTGGCTTTGGGGTGAAATGTTCTGAAGATGTCAATTAATTCCATCTGGTCTAGTGAGTCATTTAGGATTGATGTTTCTTTGCTGATTTTTTGTTTAGAGGATTTGTCCAATGGTGATAGTGGGGTATTAAAGTCTCCTACTATGATTGTATTGCTGTCAGTCTCTCCCTTGATATCCTCCAGGAGTTTTTTTATGTATTTGGGTGCTCCTGTATTGGGTGCATATATGTTTACCAGAGTTATTTCTTCTTGTTGGATTGCTCCCTTTAGTATTATGAAGTGGCCTTCCTTATCTCTTGTTATGTCCTTCAGTTTGAGATCTAATTTGTCAGATATAAGTATTGCTACCCCAGCTTTTCTTTCAGTTCCATTTGCCTGGAAAACCTTTTTCCATCCCTTCACCCTCAGTCTGTGTGCGTCTTTTTTTCTGAGGTGGGTTTCTTGTAGACAGCAGATATATGGGTCATGTTTTCTTATCCAATCCATTACCCTATGTGTTTTGATTGGGGCATTTAATCCGTTTACATTTAAAGTTATTATTGATAGGTACTTATTTGTCGCCATTCCTATTCTTTACACCTGTGTTCCTTCTTCGCTTCCTATTTCTTTTTTTTTTTTTTTTTACAGCAGACCCTTTAGCATTTCTTGCATTGCTGGTTTGGTGGTAATAAATTCCCTTAGTCCTTTTTTGTCTGTGAAGCTCCTGATTTCACCTTCAATTTTGATTGACAGCCTTGCTGGGTACAGTATTCTTGGATTCAGACCCTTCCTTTGCATGACTTTGTATATTTCATTCCATTCCCTTCTGGCCTGATGAGTTTCTGTTGAGAAATCAGTTGCTAGTCTGATGGGGGTTCCTTTGTATGTAACTTTCTGTCTCTCTCTGGCCGCTTTTAAGATTCTTACTTTGTCGTTGGTGTTTGCCAATTTAATTATAATGTGCCTTGGCGTCGGTCTTTTGGGGTTCATTTTGCTTGGGACTCTGTGAGCTTCTTGGATTTGTGTGGGTTTTTTCTTCTCTATATCAGGGAAATTTTCTGTCATTATTTCTTCAAACAGGTTTTCTATTCCTTGCTCAGCTTCCTTTCCTTCTGGAACCCCTATTATGCGGATGTTGTTTTGTTTCATGTTGTCCCAAAGTTCCCTTAGGCTCTCCTCCTGCCTTTTAATTTTTTTTTCTAGAAGTTGCTCTACTTGGGTATTTTTTCCCATCTTGTCTTTTAGCTCACTGATGCGGTCCTCTGCTTCTTCTAGTCTACTCTTGATGCTTTCTATTGAGTTCTTTACAGCAGCGATGTCATTTTTCATTTCTTCTTGGTTCTTCTTCATTTCCTCTTGGTTCTTGCTCATATTGTCGAATTTGTCTTCCATTCTTTTCAGCCACCTTATGACCATTTCTCTGAATTCTTTTTCTGGAAGGTTGCTTGCTTCCATTTCGTTTACTTCCTTTTCTGGTGATGCCTGCTTTTCTTTCATATGCGGGCTGTGTCTTTGTCTCCCCATGGTCTCTCTTCTCTGGGTGTCTGGTTATGTAGTTCTCTCTCTCCTGCATCGATTTAAAGGCACAAAATACAGCACTACCAGGTACAACACACAAGGCACTGAACAGAAATGTATTCACGATATTAATAACCTCCAATAAAGGTGACCACCAGAGAAAGGCAAATTAGGGGATAGTAGAGAAAGAAGAAGAGGAAAAAGAAAAAAAGAAGAAGAAGAAGAAAAAAAGGGGGTGTCAAAATGAAATTGGGAAAAGGGAAAAAAAGAAGAAAAAAAGTAAGAGAGACAAGAAAGAGACTAAGAGAGAAAGGGAAACAGACTATATATATTGGGGATAAAACTCCAATAGAACAATCACTTATCCCAGCAAATGCCAGCAACAAGTACCTGGGGATTAATACAAACTACAACACCAACTAATATTGAGTGAGGCAAGGGAAAACAGAAGCACTAAACAAACAAAAAAATAAACAAAAGAAGAATAAGCAAAACAATCTCACAAAAAAAGCATAAAAATTCGATATAATCTACATTCAAGCGAACAACAACAAAAGGACAGAGAGAAAAACAATTTTTTGGATAGTTAAGACAGCGAAGAGAGAGGTGTGTATGGACTTGGAGCAGGGGATTGGAGATTAGATATATAAGTAGGGTGAAATTTTAAAAGGGGGTAAACAGAAAGAATAGGGAAAATCTAAAGCAGGAAAGGGGTAAGATAAACAGGACACTGAAAAGGGAAAAGTGAGGAAGAGAGTGATGGCATAAAGGTAGATTTGAGATAGAGTAAAATGATGCTAAAGGAAAGATAAAAATGGAATGTAGAACATTAATCCCAAAACAAAATGAAGAGAAAATAAAATGACACTTAAAAAAAAAAAAAAGATAAAATAGCAGTAGTAATAATACGGATTGAAAATAAAAATGTAATAATTAAAAAGGTAAAATCAAGTGAAGAAAAAAATTAGTTTCTTGAGTAAAAGATGCAAAAAATGAAAATAAAAAAAATAAAAATAAAATGTGGAGTAGTGAAGGTCATTCACTTCCTCTGTTGTTCTGTTTGGCACGCCTGTTTCTCAGTCCGGACAGTATTGCAGTTCCCTGCGTTCCACTGCTCTTCAGTGATGTAAGCCAGTCCTGATTTTAAGCAGGTGGTGTGTCTTAATTCGTATTCCTTTATTTTTGATTACACAAGAGTCAATTTGTGATTCAGCCCCTGGGTGGCAGTGTTTCTGGATTGACTTCCGGGTTTATCTCTGGCCTCTCTAGGGAGTGTTAGAGCCTTCTTTCCCTGTGGCACTCACTACCGGTTTGTGGGAGTGGGCTGCCTCAGAGCTGGCTCTCCGATGGTCACTCCCCGCTCCGATCCCCAGGTTCCAGAAAAACAACTTTCCCCTGCAGTCTCCCAGGGTGTCCCCAACTGGGTGAACCTATGAATTGGGCTTAGTAATCAGAAGCAAGAATTTCAAGAGGAAAAAGCCCAAGTGTGCGCACTCCGTGACTGTGTGTAAGTCTAGCTCACCCCTGAAATTCTTAGGGTGTCCCTGCACTTCAGATCAAAATGGGTTGCTTTTTAGAGAGCCCTTCTGTTAGCAGCTCTGAGGACCCCCTTCCACATTCACAGATCACGCCAGCCCCAGCAGCCACCGATTTTTCTAGTCACAGACTTCCCTGGTCCTCCAGCTCCCGCAAAACGCGCGTTCCTCTCTCGCGCTGGGACCAGAGACCTCACCTTATCCTAGGCGAAATCTGACCTTTCCGTGGTGGAGTGTAGAGCTCCTCTGAACCCGTGTGTTTGCGCCAATTGGGGAGCGTTGTTCTGGGGCTCGCAGCTGTTCCGTGGGTGCCGCAGTTGTGGATTCTCAGGCTTCCGATAAGCTCCACTTTCCGGTTCCAGATGGCGGCGACTCCGCGTCCAAGCCCGCAGCTCCGGGAGGGGACCCAGTCGTAGTGGGAGCTGCCAGGTCAGGGGAACCCCGTCTAGCAGTCTCCCACCTTCTTCTGGAGTTTAGCTGTCCCCCAACTTGCCAACAAACACTCCTAGTACGACCCTCAGTTGTTCTTTCTTTCTGCTCCGGGACAAGGCTCGGAACACGTCTGTCTATTCCGCCGCCATTTTTCTCCCCTCTCCTCACCTTCAATTTTAAACGATATCATTGCTGGGTAGAGTAGTCTTGGTTTCAGATCCTTCCTTTTCATTACTTTGAATATTTCATGCCAATCCCTTCTGACCTGTAGTGTTTCTGTTGAGAAACCAGCTGACAGCCTTATGGAAACTCCCTTTTAGATAACTGTCTCTCTATTTCTGCCTTTAAGATTCTCTCTTTTTAACCTATGCCATTTTAATAGTGGAGTGTCCTGGTGTGTGTCTCTTTGGATTCATCTTAATTGGGACTTACTGTGCTTCCTAAACTTGTGTGACTCTTTCTTTCACCAATTTAGAGAAGTTTTCTGTTACTACTTCTTCAAACAGGTTCTGTATTCCTTGCTCGCTCTTTTCTCTTTGTGATACTGCTATGATGTGGATGTCATCCCAAAGTTCCCTTAAACTATCCTCATGCTTTTTCTTTTTTCTCTTTGCTATTCTGATTGAGGGGGGGTGGGTTCTGTCTTGTCTTCTAATTTGCTGATTTGATCCTCTGATTCATCTAACCTACTGTATATTTCTTCTTAGTATTCTTTATTTCAGACTGGTTATTCTTCATTTTCGACTGGTTACTTTTCATGGTTTCTATGTGCTTTTTCATGTTGTTGAACATTGTTAAAATCATTACTTTGAATTCATGATACATTGCTTGCCTCCATTTCATTTAGCTCTTTTTCTGGAGTTTTGTCCTGTTCTTCCATTTGGGGCCTGTTCCTCTGTTTCCTAATTTTTGCTGTTTTTCTTTTTTGTTTGCTTCTATGTATGGGATAGTACTGTTATAATTTCCAGTCTTGATGGGGTGCCCTTCTGTAGTGGTTTTTCTGTGGGACCCAGTGTAGTGGTGTAATCTCTTTGATCTCCTAAGCTGGGTGCTGTAGGAATGTCACTTGTGTGGATTATGTAGGCCCTCCTGTTGTAATTGGGTCCTGATCATTGTTGCCCTCTTTGTGTGTGGGTGCTGCCCTTGGTCTGGCTGACTGCGAGATTCAACACTAACCACCTCATGTAAACTGTTGTGCAGGTGTTGACAGAATAAAGGAAGACAAAACAACATCAGACTGAAAACAATACTGAATAAAAACTCAACAATAACAACAAAAATAAAAAGTAAAAATGGATTGAAAAAAAACACTAATAAGTGACAAGAAGGAATAAAGAATTAGAGAAGAATATAAAAAAAAGAAAAAAGGTCCCTAACCGGTTTGGCTCAATGGATAGAGCGTCGGCCTGGGGACCCAAGGGTCCCAGGTTCGATTCTGGTCAAGGGCATGTACCATGGTTGTGGGCACATACCCAGTAGGGAGTGTGCAGGAGGCAGTTGACAGATGTTTCTCTCTCATCGATGTTTCTAACTCTCTATCCCTCTCCCTTCCTCTCTGTAAAAAATCAATAAAATATATTTTTTTAAAAAAAAGAAAAAAGAGAGCAGGAAAGGAAAGAGAGAAAAGAAAAATAATAAATATTAAAAATAAAATAAAATAAAAATAGTAACTAGAAAGTGTTAATAATAAATGAAAGAAAGTATAGAATATGAAAAGAAAAAAGGAAAACAGTGAATAAAAAAGAAAAGAGGAAAAATAGAATGAAAAGGAGAGAGATAAGAGATAGAAAGAAAAAATGAAATAAAAAAGAAAAGATTAAAAAAAGGTGGAGTTTGCCTCAGCAGATTTTGGTGCCTCCTGTGGAGCTCACTGGATCTTGCTCTGATGGCTTCCAAAGCTGGCCACCTGGTTTGTCGTTCCCGGGCCTCCTGGGAGGTTCTCTGGTGCAAGCCGGTGTTAGTTACTGTGCATGCCTGGCCCTTGGCCACCTGTCCAAAGCGGGCAGGGCAGAGCCCCGAGTAGTCCTGCAGGTGAGGCCTCCAGAGCCCAGAGGCTGGGTCTGCCTTGGGTTGGCACCTTGAATGTCCCCACTCTGAGCTGCTCTCCTTCTGCCATGGAACTGCACTCAACAGGGATATTTTGGATCTGGCTTGCGTGATTTCACCAGATTCCCATTTAGGGTGGAGCCCATAATCCGTAGGAGGGAGGGCAGGCATTTCCTCTCCTTCCCGGAGCTGTATGGGCTTACCTCACTGGGGAAGCTTGGAACTGCTTGCTTCCCTATAATGAAGCTGCAGTGCCCAGCACACATCCATCTATTTCCCGGGACTGAAGCCACAAAAGGTCAGCTCTGCCTGGCTCTCTGGCACCCACACATGGCCAAACCAAGTAGGAAAGTATCTAAAAACAACTTTTTAAAAATCAGCCCTGCTTGGCACTCCAGTCTTTCAGCGCTGCTGACCCCAGCTGTGTGGGCCTCCACCCAGGCTACGACCTGGCCAGGTGTCTGACTCCCCCATGCCATCAAACCATGCAATGTGGTACAGATCTCTAGCCCTTCACCGTTCCTCCTTGCCTCAGAACACAGTGGGACAGGCCAGCAGGTGGGGAGGGACGCCACATGTTTTCTTGAGGTGGGTGAGACCAGTCCTCTTTCCCAAGCCACACTGTCTAGTCTCTCTGACCGACTCTCTGCCCAAAGTCCTTCCAGAGAGTAGAGGGCCCCTCAAAGCCACTGGTGGGTATACTGAACAGACCCTTTTGCCCGGCCCCAGCACTGCCACCTGGCCCCTCCAGTAGTCTCAAACGGGAGCCAACTTCCCAGACTGACTGGTGTTGTAACAAAGAAATCACTCTTCCCCTGGGTTGATGTGGTATGAGTCCTCCAGGTGGATTGAATCCTCACTGATTCCCACTACCCAATACTATTCGAGCTCCCCTTTCCTTCTTTGTTGCTCTGGATTGGAGATCCCTGTGTGGGGAGAAGACCCCACACTCCCAGGAGGAGGTGGTCTGCTGTTGCAATATCCCTCTGGCTTCCCAGCCATGTACCTGCGCAAGGCGGCACATTCTCAGCTTCTCCTCCTGTCATTCCTCCATGTTCCCTGTTCTCAATATTTCAGATGAGCTACACCTCATCTGGTTTTTCAAGCCAGTTACTCTGCAGTTTAGCTGCCCATCCAGTCTGGTGTTGGGAGCAAGAAGACAGCTTCCAGCTACTCTGTTTCTTGGCTTCTTATCCCAAGGCAAACAGAACTACTGCCCCTTTGATAGCCATTCAGACAGGCTCTTAGGAACAAACTTAGGCATTGTAGGATTGGGGTCAGCCATCAAACAACCTTGTCATTGGAGGGAAAGGCATCTGGTATATGCAGAACAAACAGTATAGCGGTCAAGTCCAAAATATTGGTTATCCACAAGAATAACTGAGTTATCAAGAAAACATTAAACTGTATCATTATGTGATATTTAAGATAGAAGTAGAAGAAACAATGGGAAGCTTCACATCTGGGGGATTTTCATTAAAATGATTGAAATGTAAAGTTTTTTAAAAATTTCAGTTCCACGAGATAGATGCTCAGTGAAAAACTGGTCAAGGAAACACTACCTATTATATCATTCTCTTAGAGGTCACAGTGCACAAAGGGCATCCTATCTAATAAAGAGAGAATATGCAAATTGACTGTCATGCCGTAACAAGCTGGCTGCTCCCACAGCAGGGGTGGGGATCCCGTAACACAAGATGGCTGCACCCACAGCAGAGGCTGAGTTCCTGTAACGAGCCTTAACAAGCAATCAGCAGGGACCAGAGGCTGCGTGGCACTGGGCCAGGGCAGGGGACCGGAGGCTGCACCCCCCGCCTGGTGGGGCTTGACAGGGGACCTCAGACCACGCCCCCTGCCATGCGGGGCTTGATGGGGGACCTCAGGCCACCCCCCCCCCCGCCCTGGCACCACGCCAGGTGACCTGAGGCTGCACCCCCCACCTGGCAGGGCTTGACAGGGGTGGGACCAGCCAGGGCTGGATCTAGCCCAGTGGGGGTGGGGCTGGCCGGGTCTGGGTCTTGCGCGATTTCGAGGTGCACGTGGGTGGGCGGGGACTTGACTCTGGTTCCCGTGGTGCGCCCCAGACTCTTGACAGGAGAAAGATTTTCATACACATTTTACGAATTTTCTTTCATCTCTGACACTTATAGAGAAAGGGCAAATAGCAATATTAAAATATTTCTTCTAATTAATTCCCTTTTAATGTGCATGAATTTCGGGCACCGGGTCACTTGTCTATATATATAAAACCCTAATATGCAAATAGAGTGAACGGCAGAACAACTGTACAACCGGTTGCTATGACATGCGCTGACAACCAGGGGGTGCGCGTGGAACGTGGCAGGCATCGGCCACGGCGGGATGGTGGAGCAGGTGAGCAGGAGCACCAGACCAAGGTGGGCCGCTGGTCGCTGTCATCGGGCCAAGCCTCTGGTGGTTACTGAAAATTCTTTGCTTCCATGTGCCGCGGTCCCACCTGGAGCTTGCACCTGCTGCCAGCGCCGGCCCTGCTCACACTCACTGCTGGTGCTGGAGCCGCCTCTTGCACCCACTGCTGGCGCCTGGCGCCGGTCCAGATTGCTCAGCGCTGTCATTGGGTGCGAATGGGGCCAGTGCCGTCAGCAGGTGAGGGCAGTGGCGGCGGCAGGAATGGGACTGTCGGCAGACAGTGGACTGGGGGCTGCGGCGGGAGGGGCCAGGTGGGGGCGCGAAGGAGGAACAAGACCCACCTCTGTGCCCACCGCAGCTTCATGGCCCATAGTTCTTTTCAAGGTGCATGAATTCGTGCACTGGGTCCCTAATATTAAAATAAGGCTGCTAAGAAATCTTACTATTGTTACCTTCTTCAAGTTCCTCTCTGAGTTTCATTTTTCTCTCCCCAGTCCTCCATTGTGTAGGATTTAAATTTTTTGCCTTGAATAAAAACAGAGCCTGGCTTATAACCAGAAAAACCTGTGTCTTGCCTTCTGGATTCATTTACATAAATGAGCATTAATTTTTAAGAACATGCTATCATCTTTTTGCTCCTCTGTTAATTTTGAGGTCCCAGTTATGAGTGTAGGTTTGAGTTGGATGGCCCTTCAGCCTCCAGCAGACCAGGGACAAAGTGTACTGCTCCTGACGGAATCTGCTGGAGGTGAGTCTGCTGGAGGCGGTGTTGCAGAAAGACTCAAGGCTGTCTTTCTCTGAACTTGTTTTGAAACAGAGAATGCCCAGACAGGTTTTATCATAGACTGTATCCTAATTCCACAGCAATGCACTGTTTTCCTCGGAGAAAGGGCTGCTTTTCTCTCTTGTCCTCTGTAGTCGCTGTAGCAAACCCCATGGACCCTACTAGGTGTACTGGTTAATAATGGGTATCTTGTAATCAAAGAAAACACGCTAATTTCAAGAGAAACATCAAAAGTGCTTTATTCAAAGTAATGTTCATCGCTAGCTACACATTTCCCACATCTTTCAGGTAATTTGTGGATACTGTCCCAATAGAACTTTTCTTGTTTTGAGGCACACCATTCAGAGACCCAATTTTCCACTTCTTCGTATGTTTTGAAGTGCTGCTCAGAAAGTGCGTGTGCCATCAATCGGAACAAGTGATAATCTGAAGGAGCAGGGTCTGGTGAATACGGCGGGTGGGTTAATGCTTCTCAGGCAAGATCTTTTAATGTGTCTTTATTGGTTTTGAAGTGTGTGATGGTGCATCATCATAAAGCAAAATTACTTGCCATGTCTTCTGGCACATTCTGGTCATTTAACAATCAAAGTGTGGTTCAAATTGATTATTTGTTGTCGGTAGCGATCAGTATTAATGGTTTCACCTGGTTTTAGAAGCTCATAATACACCACACCTTCCTGATCCCATCAAACGCAGAGCATTGTCTTCTCTCTGAAGCGATTTGGCCTTGCAGTCGATGTTGATGGTTGACCTGGACCAACCCATGATTTTGTGCATTTGGGATTCTCAAAATAAATCCACTTTTCATCGCCAGTCACAGTTCGATGCAAAAAAGACTTACTTTCATGCTGTTGAAGAAACATTTTACTGATGACTTCGGTTTTCCATTTGTCTTTCGTTCAGTTGATGTGGCACCCATTTCCCTTCCTTTAAACTCTTTCCCATTGCTTGTAAACAATCGGAAATTGTTTGCTGAGCAACGTTTAATCTTTGTGCAAGTTGTTTTTGAGTTTGACATGCATCTTCATCCAATAATGCTTGTAATGGTTGGTCTTCAAACTTTTTCGGTTGACCTGGACATTCTTTGTCTTTCACATAGAAATCATCACTTTTAAAGTGTTTAAACCAGCGTTCACAAGTATGTTGAGATGGAGCATGTTCACCATAAGCTTCCCGAAGTATTCAGCAGCACTTTTCTTCAAAATCAAGTAATGAATTAAAACTTGCCGCAAATGCTCCTTTTTTGGCATGAAACTCAACATTTTTAAACATAAAAATATCTATGATGTTAATACCTTCAGCAAATTTGACATATGAAGTTTTGAAGCTTGCTGTCAATACAACAAAATAGCATACATATCAAATCGCGTACTTATCAACATATGTGTAACTCCATCTATTGAAAAAAATCCGCATTAGTAACCGGTACACCTGGTATTTCCGGGCAGGTAGCTGTGGAGTCTGCTAGGCCTCAGGCAGACTCTGCTCTTCTCCACTGGGCTCAGCAGCTGCTTGGTGAACTTTGACCCAGGAGGTTCCTTCTTGAGCCTTGTGATTTCTCTTTTTTCCGCTTTCTCTTAAGATGCCTATGCCATGGCTGTTTTTTGTTTTTGTTTTTTTCCTCCTGGGGCTCTTCAGAGCAGGGGCTTTGGACATTATGTGGTGGAATGGTGCTCTGGGAACCCACGTTGATAGAACTTGAGTTCTGTTGTTCTCATCAGGCTGGAATTTGAGGTTGGAAACATACTTAGTTCAGGAAAAAGATGAGCCAAGTGGTTTGCAGAGGTGTACTCATGGGTGTAGCTTGTTAAAACCTGTTTACCTCAGGAAAGATGGGTGTTTTTTCTTCTTTTCAATGTGTGAGAAAATCTATAGCTTTTGTTTTCCCTCCCTATCTGATTTTCACAAATAAAGTTTCAGTTACAACACGCACACCAAATAGAAAGGGAGAGTATATCTCCTGTCAGTAGTTTAAGACTCTGTTGCCTAGAATTGTGTTACTTTTATTGATTTTTTAATCCAATAGTAAATAAAGTTCTGTTAGTAACTGGGGGTTTGAGGTACTCTTGGTTTTGCTGTTCTTTTTCATACAATCACTGCAGTTCTTGATAAATCGCCAGAGACTAACCCACATATTTAAGGTGTGTGTCTGGGGTGGGGGGGAGAGGGAGCGGAGGGAGGATTCCGCTGGAATTTAAAGACTGCATAAATAATTATTTTGGTGTCCTCTCCCACTACATCCATTGTAGCCAGAGTGATTCTTGATACTTACATAGCAGGCCCTCAATTGATTTGTAATAAATTCCATTTTACAACTGGAGTGGAAATGAAAGCATTTGCTAACTAAATTTGCTGGTTTATCAGCCTCTAGCACTCTTTCATTTCCCCTGATTTTTAAGAGCTATCTTGGTTTTGGTGATTTGACTTGCCACATCTATAATGGCATATCTTCTGATTTTTGCTATTGTCCCCACCTTGCAACTCTTAGGATTTAAAAGTTTCTAAGCAGGCAGGGCCTTATAATTCTCATTTTCTTTCCTTAAAATGCTACTGACTGTTCTCATTAGTAGTGTGACTTTAAGAAAGGGAGGCTGAACCCAGAATTAACACGGTGAATTCAGCCTGGCTCTCAGTGATCTCATAAGATTCTATAAGGCAGGTCTGGACCTAGTCAGTATTGGATGGGAAGTCTCAGACAGCAGAAACCAGTGTGCTGCAGGATGTGGCCTGGGGAAGCAGGCCTGGTAGTGTGAGTCAGGGAACAGCCAGCACCTGCCCCATGGCAGCAGGTGCACAAGGTGTCTTCGCTGAAGCAACCACCCATGCCTTCTCGCCTAGGCTTAAACCAGGGTCTGTGAGACTTTCGTTTTTGCGTGGAATATGCCAGGTGAGCTGTTCTTTGTTTTATAATTGGTTATTTCAAGGAATGATTTTAGTTTAGTTACTTTTTTTACCAACTGATTATAAAAGTATTTAGCTACAAAGGTGTCATTTAAAAATAAGGAAGTGATCATTTATTACTGATATTCCACTCTTGCTCTTTGTGTGACGTATTTATAAATTTTAGAATGAAAAGCTGTAATTTCTGGCAGAGCAGTGATTCATCTGGCTAATTTATTTCATTTGTTATGGAGGTAGCTTTACCACAGAGGCACTGCTTAACCTTGCAGTTAGACTGACTGCTTTTTTACTTTGTTAGTAGACACAGTTTTTATCTAAGAGGAGTCTGTACATGTAAACTTTCATACATGGAATTAGGTTAAGATTTGATTTACAGGAAATGGGACACCCCAGTTCAGGGGTAGCTCTTTAATTATTTAAATGCTGTATTGACTTAGAAGATGCTTTCCTGAACAATAAATTCCCCATTTTTGATGGGCGTGCTGATTTATCTTGATGTAAGAGAACATGTGTGCTCTCTCTGCACACATATACCCCATCTGGAGGATTATACAGGTGTGGCAAAGTAGGTTTATAGTTGTGGGTTTGCAAAATGGAGTTTATTCTTGTATTATTATTTATGAATTATTGTATTGTTTTCCACACAAACAACCGTAAACCTCTTTTGCCCCACTTTATATAGTTTGTATTATTGTCTCTTGCTTCCTGTAAACTCTAAACTTTCATTTGTCTGGACTTGTTTGTGTATCTCAAGTATCCACTGTACTTTCCTGCCTTATATGCTTTGTTCTCTCTGTTCTCATCTTCATCTGTTAAGAATTTTCCAATCCTTTGAAACCCCAGTAGTGGTTTTATTTCTTCCAGTTGTGTCTGCTAATTTCATATTAGTCAGAAATAAAAGCTTCATTGTTTGCCCATTCAAAACATTTAGTGTGCGCCATATTTATAATATCTGCTTTATTTGATTTCAAGCTCTTTATGGACCTATGTCTCATTAAATTTTCTATCTTTCATTAGCCTTACACTTAGTGCATACTGTATTAATATTTGTTTAATGGAACATTTTCTCTATTTGAAAACATTTAGCAGATAAGCCTCTTGGTTGCAAGTAATAGAAAACAAATCTACCTAGTTTAAGAGGAAGAGGAAATTTACTGGATTTATGCTAGTGTATTCTGAGGAATCCTATATAATAAAAGTCTAATATGCTAAGTGTCTGGTCGTCCGTTCAACCAATCAAAGCATAATATGCTAATGATATACTAAGGCCACTCAACCGCTCGCTATGACGAGCACTGACCACGGGGGCAGACAGTCGGCCGATTGACCCAATATATATACACTGAGTGGCCAGATTATTATGACCATCTGACGTTTGTAGGCAAATTAGCCGTACACTGCATCATATGGGAGATGGAAGCCAAAGGCCTGTTCAAACACCTTTGCTGTCTGCAGTTACCAAGATAAAACGTCTCCAATTCGCACAGGAACACAAGGATTAGACAGTTGAGCACTGGAAAAAAGTCACGTGGTCTGATAAATCACGTTTCCAGTTGCATCATGCAGATGGCAGAGTGAGAATTTGGCAGAAACAGCATGAAAGCATGCACCCCACATCCATGAGTACAACCCTTCAAGCTGGTGGGGGCAGTGTTATGGTTTGGGGCATGTTTTCCTGGCATGATTTGGGCCCTTTAATTTGTGTGGAACAATGTCTGAATAGCACAACATACCTAAGTATCGTTGCTGATCAAGTTCATCCTATCATGTTGATGGCGTATCCCAGTGGTCGGCAAACTCATTAGTCAACAGAGCCAAATACCAACAGTACAACAATTGAAATTTCTTTTGAGAGCCAAATTTTTTAAATTTAAACTTCTTCTAATGCCACTTCTTCAAAATAGACTTGCCCAGGCCGTGGTATTTTGTGGAAGAGCCACACTCAAGGGGCCAAAGAGCCACATGTGGCTCGTGAGCCAGTTTGCCAACCACTGGCGTATCCCAATGGAGATGGCTTCTTCCAACAAGACAATGCGCCATGCCATGGTGCTCGTATTGTGCAGGAGTGGTTTCAAGAACATGAGGGAGACTTTACCTTGCTTAGGTGGCCCCCACAATCACCAGATCTCAATCCAATTGAGCATTTGTGGGACGAAGTTAAAAGAGCCATCAGTCAGCTGGTTCCACAACCATCAAATCTCACAGAACTGGACAGTGCTATTCATCAGGCATGGCGTCAGATTCCTCGCATCACCTTTCAACATCTCGTGGAGTCAATGCCAAGAAGAATCACTGCAGTACTGAAGGCAAAAGGTGGCCCAATGAAGTACTGATGGGGTGGTCATAATAATCTGGCCACTCAGTGTATATGGTGTCCCAAAAAGTATGTATACACACTTTAACATCTGATAGCTCAGTTTTGAAAATAAAATGTATTTTAATAAACACTGCCTTTATAATTATTCAGAGTGCATGAATATATTTTTGGGACACTATATATATATATGTGTGTGTGTGTATATATATATATATATATATGTATATATGTGTATATATGTATATATATGTATATATGTATATATATATGTAAATATGTACATATATAGTATGTATCTTTTATATATGTAAAAGTATATGTTTATTTACTAGAGACCGGGTGCATGAAATTCGTGCACGGGGGTGTGTGTCCCTCAGCCTAGCCTGCACACTCTCCAATCTGGGCCCCCTCGAGGGATGTCCGACTTCCCGTTTAGCCCCAATCCCGGGATCGGGCCTAAATAGGCAGTCGGACACCCCTCTCACAATGCAGGACTGCTGGCTCCCAACTGCTCGCCTGCCTGCCTTCCTGATTGCCCCTAACCACTCCCCTGCCAGCCTATTTGCCCCTAACTGCCCTCCCCTGCAGGCCTGGGTCCCCCCCAACTGCCCTTCCCTGCAGGCCCGGTCACCCCCAACTTTCCTCCTCTGCTGGCCTGGACACCCCTAACTGCCCTCCCCTGCAGGCCTGGTCTGCTCTCCCCTGCAGGCCTGGATCCCCCCAACTGCCCTTCCCTGCAGGCATGGTTGCCCCCAACTTCCCTCCTCTGCCGGCCTGGTCACCCCTAACTGCCCTCCCCTGCAGGCTTGATCGCTCCCAACTGCCCTCCCTTTTAGGCCTGGTCCCTCCCAACTGCTCTCTCCTGCTGGCCTGATCGCCCACAACTGCCCTCCCTTGCAGACCTGGTCCCTCCCAACTGCCCTCCCCTGCTGGACATCTTGTGGTGGCCATCTTGTGTCCACATGGGGTCAGCCATCTTTGACCACGTGGGGGCAGCCATCTTGTGTGTTGGAGTGACAGTCAATTTGCCTATTATTCTTTTATTAGCTAGGATGATTAGATAGGATAGAGGCCTGGTGCAGGGGTGGGGGCAGGCTGGTTTGCCCTGAAGGGTGTCCCGGATCAGGGTGGGGATTTCCTTGGGGCGTGGGGTGGCCTGGGCGAGGGGCCTGTGGTGGTTTGCAGGCCGGCCACGCCCCCTGTAGGCCCTGGTATCTGGGATTTATTTATCTTCTATAATTGAAACTTTGTAGCCTTAAGCTGAGGCCAAGGCAGGCCAGAGCAGGCAGAAAGCTTGGCTTCCTCCATTGCCAGGGAAACCCAAGCCTCCTGCTCGCTCCATGGCCGTAGCCATCTTGGTTGGGTTAATTTGCATACTCACTCCTGATTGGCTGGTGGGTGTAGCGGAGGTATGGTCAGTTTGCATATTATTCTTTTATTAGATAGGATATGTTAATAGACAACTATATATTTTACATATAATTTGTATATTTTATATGTAATTATTGATTAATATATAATTTATTCATATATTTATATAAATCTTATATATAAAACCAAAAATATCTTATATAATAAAAGCCTAACATGCTAAGTGTCTGGTCATCTGGTCACCCTCTAGTCCATTCAACCAATCAAAGCATAATATGCTAATGATATGCTAAGGCCACTCAACCGCTCGCAATGATGTGCACTCACCCTCAGGGGGCAGACAGTCGACTGGTTCATCAGTCACTATGATGGGCACTGACCACCAGGGGGCAGACACTCTAACTGGTAGGTTAGCTTGCTGCTGGGGTCCAGCGATCGGGACTAAGCTAGATGGGCTGGACTCGCCCTGGAGTCCTCTTGCATCCCTCCCTGCCCCCAGTCATGCACCGGTGGAGTCTCTTGGCCTGGCCTGCAGCCTCTCGCAATCCGAGACCCCTCAGGGGATGTCGGAGAGCTGGTTTTGGCCTGATCCTGCAGGCCAGGCCGAGGAACCCCACTGGTGCACAAATTCGTGCACCCGGCCTTTAGTCTAAAATAAAGGTGAAAAGGTGAACTGGGCCTCAGAGTAGCTATGGAACCCTCACCAGGCGGAACTCATCATCTTTCATTTAGAAATTCATCATTAGTGTGTGTCGTCCTAGCTTGTACTTCCCAAACACTGTGTCTCTCAAATCAAAATCTGGAGAAAATGAATCTGATTGGCTCAGCTTTGACCAGTTGTCTACCTTAGGCCAATCATAGTAGACACATGGCTGCTTAGACATTTGTGGCCATCCCTGTGGCTGCTCAGAGATTGTAGGCTGTCCTCTGCAGGGATTGGTGGTTTGTTCTCTGAAAAGAGGAGTCAGGAAGAAATTGTGATAGATGTCTACTACAGCAGTAATGCTAATTTTTGGAAACTGAATCAATGTTGCACACTTTATAGTTTTGATAAATTGCCAGTGGCTTCAGCCACACACATTAGAATGTGGTCCTGGCTTTTGATGACTGATTTCACAGGAACTACTCCTTGCTCACATCTTAATCTTTAAAAATATATATATATTTTTTATTGATTTCAGAGAGGAAAGGAGAGGGAGAGAGAGATGGAATCACCAATGATGAGAGAGAATCATTGATCAGCTGCCTCCTACAAGCCACCCACTGGGGATCGATCCTGCAACCTGGGCATGTGCCCTGACCAGGAATTAAACTATGACCTCTTAGTTTATAGTTTGACCCTTAGCCACTGAGCCACGCCAGCTGGGCTCATATCTTAATCTTGTGGTTTGTGATATTTAACCACTAATTCAAGAGACTCCTAGTTCTAAAGTTCATTGGATAAAAAGAATCATAATATTAATACTTTTATTATATTTTTACCTTTAGCAAATCATGATCATAGCCACATAGTCACTTTTTGACTTTATGAATTTGACTGTTGTAATAATTTTTCTATCAAAGATCCTAATTTATTCTAACATATTATTTCTATAACTGGGCTATATACCTGAATGAAGTAATCTTACATGAAACTTTTTAGCGTGTGGCATTGTTTAACTGCCCAAAGGAAGCAGGAGAAAATATAATTCTTTTAAAAGAAAACAAGTTAAATCTTTATTTTGGTACTTGAAATCCAGCATCTAAGTAAAGTAATCCATTTCCTAATAAAATGATTGGGTAAAGAATAAAAGTCTTCAAGGAAAAGTAATTTTGCCCAAGTACATTAGGTTACTGTGTGGCACTCAGCAACCTACCAGTAATAATAATGGTTAAAATATCTTTGGTTGAGAACATTTTCTTAAAGGATGTCAATTTTATATAGTGGTTCTTCCTCTGTAACTATTTATTTTTAAAATTTCAATTACAGTTTACATTCAATATTATTTTTATTCCTCTGTCACTTTTAAATTGTAAATTTTCTGATGACACACCTTTGCAACACATAGACCCAAGTAATTAAAAAGTAATTGTCTCTCCTACTGGAAACATGGTTAAAGTATCTAAATAAGCAGTTCACTGAAGAAGAACTATGAAGAGCCAGTGAACAAGTGCACAGAGGATAAACCCTGTGAATAATCATGGGAATGCAGATTTAAACAAGAGTGAAATAACATTTCATACCTGCCAGATAAAAACTAAAAAGCGTAAAAGACTGCTATAGGCTGAATTGTATCCCATCCACCCCACTCCAAATCCGTATGTTGAAGCCCAAACTCTCAATGTGATAGTATTTGGAGATGGGGCCTTTGGGAAATGATTAGAGGTTGGGGCCCTTATGATGGGATTATAGGCCTTATAAGAAGAGACATGAGGGAGATATCTCCCCACCCCACCCATCCCCACCCCCAACACAGCAAGAAAGTGGCCAACTACAAGCCAGGAAGAGAGCTCTCTCTGGGAACTGAATCGACTGGCAGCTTGATCCTGGACTTCCCAGCCTCCACAGAAATAAATGTCTGCTGTTTAAGCCACCTAGTCTATGATTTTCGCTATGGCAACCCGAGCAGACAATGGCAGAAATTGGTTCTGAGAAGCGGGGTACTGCTGTAACAAACGCCTTCAAATGAGGAAGTGGCTTTGGAACTGAGTAATGGGTAGAGGCTGGACGAGTTTTCAGGTGCATGATAGCAAAAGCTGACATTGCCATGAAAGGACTGGTAAAGGCGACTCTGATGAGAGTGAAGAAGTAAAAGAAATTATATTTTGATATATTTGGTTAAGTAAAATGTGTTATTACAGTTCATTTTACCTCTTTATTTTCTTAATTTGGCTACTAGAAAATTTGAAATTATGTATGTTTCTTGTATTGGGTAGCACTGAAATAGAGCTTTATGGATAAATATAAAAAAGCATTATATTGATGAAAAAAGTAGGTCACTTAGAGTTGTGTTGAGACAACACCATTTTATAATATATAAAGTTTAAAAGTTTTCAAAACAATACTAGACAATGTGTGTGTGTGTGTGTGTGTGTGTTAGTGGTGTGTGATTAAAAAATAAAAACAGGATGTGACTCAGGAGAAAGCTCCTCTAGGAAGGAGGAACATGGAACAGAGATACAGGAAATTTCAACTGCATCATTAAAAGATACCAAGGAAGATTTGCACCTTGTTAAGATTTGATGAAGGGTGATAGGGTGGCGATGAGAACATGCATTTTAATATATTTTTGTACTTTTCTATGTGTTTGAGATATTTTATAATGAAGAGTTGTTATCTGTAATTCTTGAAATATTGCTAGAATAATTTTCCATTTTTGGATTAAGCTGAGGAATGGGAGAGTCAGTGAAGTAACTTGTTCAAAGTCTCAAAACAAAAAACTGAGCTGTGATTCAAAACCAAGTCTTTATCATTCCAAAACTTAAAGCTCTTCTTTCTCTTTAGTCTGATTCTACAATATATAAAATAGAAATTTGAGCTTATGAACCTGCAGGCTCCTCTGACCTATCTTTGATTTTTTTCCCGCCTTCTCCTGCCCACCCCCAGCACACGCATCTATACACATGCATGCATGTGCACACACACAGACACCATCCTTTCTCAAAGAAAATGAGTTCTTGACTGACAGGCTGGGGCCAAAACAGCTTGTGACTCATCAGCTGTAGTTCTGTGTGTCCACATGAGGAGACTTCCTCCACATTCATCTGAGATTATGGGCTTGGGTGGAGTTCTAAAATACAATCTCCTAAAGTGACGGCTTCTAGATGTCTTTTCTTAAAGGTGTTTGTTATGCCTTTCGTTTCTTCTTAGAAATTCCTATGTGAAGAACACATGATTTGCCGTGCTGGTTAAGGCATTGTTTGTCTTTTCGATTGACTGCTAAAGGCATTATTTATTTGTTGTGTTTTTTGTTTGTTTTTCTGTTTGTGGATTTAATGGCAGAGGGTTGACATGGGGCATCCCACCTGCTGTTTCTACTTTCTTAGCACCCAAGGGGCGTCGAGGTGGGGTGCGCCATGGAGTGCAGAGTTGGCCTGGTGGGGCAGATGGACATTCAGGGGCCCCCAAACATGGGGTATTGTTGGGCAGCACAGAAGTCTTCCCCCAGCAGGTGATCAAGAATATAGAGTGGCCCTGAGGGTGGTGTGGACATGTTTGCCTTTTCTCGCCAGGTCCTAAGGAGCTTGCCCTCAGCCACTGGGGATGTAGGTGGGCACTGGCCCACTGATGCCCACACACTGATCCTCCCCCTTGTCCCTAATTCCTGTCCTAGGCCGAGGAGCCTGAGACAAGTGGAAGGACCACTCTTCTTCCTTCCACTGTGGCTCAGTCCCATAGACAGAGCTGGCTCAGGTAGGGCCAGTGGCAGCTGGGGATGGGCACAGTGTGTGTCCAGTGTCGGGGATCAAGGAATGTAGGTGGGCCTGAGGCCAGGAATGTGAGGCTGAGGCCTGTTGGTCCTGAAGTTCTCCTGATGTGGGGTTAGGGGGTGGGAAGGTGGGAAGGGCAGAGACAGGGAGTGGGGAGGGGTCCAGTGCTTAGAGTTTGTGGGGGTTCACCCACTTGTCAGTGCCCCTGTACAGGAAGCCCACTCTTATTCAGAAAAATGGCAGCAGTGCTGAGGTTGTGAAACCCTGTTCTAGGATGAAATGCAAAGCTTTAGGGAACTAAATGAAAAGACATTGCATAACAAAAAGACGAATTTAAATTTGGAGTTCTCAAGTAATGTATGAAGTTTTTAGTGTCGAGGATCTTAATTTTCAAACCGAATTATTGTGGGTTTTTTTTATGGCCTATTGTTAATTATTATTGAGAAGCTGTGTTATAGGGGAAACGTGACCACAGGGCTTATTTATGGATTAGCAGCTGCCTACAGTAATTTAGGCATGTAACTGAGATTGTGAAAAGGGTAGAGGAACTAAGCTATTGAGTTTTTTTTACTTACTTTTTCTTCTTTTAAATGTTCCTAGTAACAGGTGACTACCCCAGCAGTTTTTTGAAAGAGATATGGGGATTGGTGATGTCCTTTTTAGCCCTTAAAAGGATGTAACTATAAAATCCTCTAAAAGGCCAAATGTGGTAAACCTTTTGTCTTATGTAGATTAGCAAATGGTGAAAATTCTAGTGCTACCTCTGTGCACCAATGCACATGCGTACACACATACCCACAGATAATAATCCTTATGTATACATGTATACTGTGGCCTCTTCACTCTCTTTAGCCAGGTGCCTATTTCAGTGCCAGTGACACAATCCATGTTGATCCATCAAAATAGATAGAGCTCTTCCTGAGGGACCTATACTACATTATGAAATTATACAGGCACAGAAGATCCATTTAACTAAATATACAATTTACATTTAGAAAATTTAAAATGTATAGATATTAAATTAAAAGGGCCTACTAATACACTGAAAAATTAGTGTTGAAGGATGAATTGTTGCTGACTGTAGAACAACATGGGACTGACTTGCAAAACCAAGTGATGGGAAAATAAAATTCATACCAGATTTAAGAGTTTGAGTATGTGTCTGGGCAAAGATGGAGAACATCACAGAAGACATTTTTGATTTTCCTCTCCAGTTAGGCTATGTGATGTGAGTTTCTATTTGTAATCCAATTTTCAAAATATTATTTTGGTAGTATAGAAATTTGAGTCGGGGAAGAAGAAATATTTTAGGAAATATTAAGAAAGAGAGGCAGTCACTTAATATTCTTATATAGTTCCTGATGATATTAGCAATTTAAAACTAGTCTCTGGAAAATATTATATTGAATTTGTGTTGGAAAGTCTACTTTTCATCTTTACCCTTGTAGACTTTTGGTAAATTAAGTAGTTTACACATGAAGAGGCAATTTTCTTTGGTTCATAAGAAATATTGAATATTATTTACTTCACATTAAATTTCAAAATCCAAAAAAATTTACATGTTTGCCAATAGGTGTTAGGTTGTAGTGACTTTCATCAGCCATTTAGGTTGGTGTTATTAGTTCCGTCTTCAAAACTGACTATCTGGCACATTTCTGTTAGTTTACTGGAGGAAGATTGAATATTGGTACCTAATTTGGTGGGTTCTATGAGAGAATATCTTGCTTACAATTGGTTTAATCTCATCTTGACTTTGGTTATATGGCCTGATACTTCGGATTTCATGTCAAAATAGAAGTTTAAGCTACTGTATGTACAAAGTTTAAGATACTGTATGTTTAAAGCTTTTACTAATTATAGTTATAAGGGAATAGAATAATAGACATGTATAAATAAGTACTTGAACAAAGAATTCTTCAAATTTAATTGTATATCTCTTAATTTTTTCAGACAAGTTCTACAGAAATTTTGGAGTATTCATCAGATAGTGAAAGTAAAGATAACTCAGAGAATGTCTTCTTCATTGAGTCCGAATCCTCTCACAAACACCCCATGGAGTTTGGATCAGATGGAGGAAAAGTTACAGAGAGACGGGTAATCCCAAGGGTGAAATCTGCAGACAACATTTTGTATACCCCCCAGAAACAGATGACGTTGCCTAGGACTCCTGAAAAATCAGCAAATAAGAAGCAGTTTTCAAGGTGAAATTACACCTTTTAAAATGTTTTTTTTTAAAGCTTTTCTCTTTTTTTAACAACCCACATATCTAAAATGGTAATTTAAAAATGCTTACCTGTTTACTTGGGAAGGAAAATTGTGAGAATAGAATTGTAATTTCTATAAGTAATTATGGAAGTCTTAAGTTCTTGATTTATGGAATAGCTCATCCAAGTTGAGCATTCAATTTCAGTCATAACCAGCTTATGTAACTGCTTTCTTTAATGGAGCTTGGCTGTTTGGGTTTATCAAATTTTATTAAGCATCAGTGTTTCAGGTGAGATTTCAGACAAGTAAGACAAGTAAATGCCTATTTTCAAGTAATTTATAGTCTAAAGAGGGAAATAGAAATACATATGTACTATTCAGATTACTTTAATGAGTACAATTATAGATATTGACTAGGGAAACACTTGGAAATACAAAGACGCACGAGAGAGCAAAGACTCATGGACAGGGAACTGGCTGGTGTGCATATAAGAGGTGTACCATTGAGGACATGTCCCAGCGCTGTGTAATCCATTGTCTCTTTGTGTTTTAAATTAGAACAAAACAATAAAACCAAAAACCCACTGAAAACAAGAAGGCAAATTTGTGGAAAGCAGTGTTTCAAGGAAAAAGGATTTCCAATAGGAAGAATAAATGTAGCTCTGAAGAGTACAGTATTTGGTTCTGTTTAGTATGTCTGCATCAAGACATGGCAAGAAGGATGATGCACACTGAGACTCCAGTAATGTTTGTGGGCTAGTAGGAAAGAAGCCAGGGACTAGGGATCAAGGAGTGCCCAAAACTCAAGGAGTGGAGACAGTTTTGTGGCTCCTGTGCTAGGAGGAGGGATTCAAGGTAGGAAAGTGGGGAGATTACTGCTAATGGCTTGAAAGGAATCCAGTGTCTAAAGAGATTTCAGAGAAAAGGAGACACAGATTTAGACAGATGTTAGGAATAATTGCTCTGTCAGTGTCGAAGAAAGGAAGCAGGGAGCAAGGCCTGGGGCGGAGAGGCCTGTCTTGAGCATAGGAGTGGAGGGAAGAGTATAAGGATATGACTGAGTCTGGTGGGACAGATGAAGTATGTTGAGTCAGTTCATGCCTGTTTCCTATATACTGTATATATCATTTTACTTATTTGTTTGTTTGTTTGTTTGTTTTTAACATAAAATATGACAGAAGCCCTTATGCTCAGAGTTGGGAAGTTATAGCCTCAAAAGAGAATGGTGGTCGTTTGTAGTAGTCTCTGGAGAGAACAAGAAAAGAAGCCAATTACAGTGATCCGAATGTCCTTGTTGAAATCAGTTGTGTGCAATTATATAGCAAGTGATGTTCCCAATCCTATTAAGGCCATACTATGTGGTGAAAGTGGGCATCCCTGTGTTGTTCCTGTTCTTAGGGGAATTGGTTTTAATTTTTGTCCATTGAGTGTGATGTTGGCTGTAGGTTTGTTATAGATGGCCTTTATTAATGTTGAGGTATGATCCCTCCATTCCCCCTTTGCTGAAAGTTTTTATCAAAAAAGGGTGTTGGTTTTTGTCAAATGCTTTTTCTACATAATTGATATGATCATGTGATTTTTGTCTTGAAATCTGTTAATGTGCTGTATCACATTTATTGATTTGCAGATATTGTACCAGTCTTGCATCCCCAGAATAAATCCCACTTGGTCATGGTGTACGATCTTTTTAATGTATTGCTGGATTCGATTTGCTAAAATTTTGTTGAGGATTGTAGCATCTATGTTCATCAGGGATATTGGCCTGTGTTCTCTTTCTTTGTAGTGTCTTTATATGGTTTTGGAATTAGGGTAATACTGGCCTCATCTAAAGAGCTTGAAAGTGTTCCTTTCTCTTGAATTTTTTGAATAGTTTGAGGAGGATAGGTGGTAGTTATTCTTTGAATATTTGGTAAAACTCTCCTGTGAAGCCATCTGGATCAGGGCTTTTGTTTGCTAAAAGTTTTTATTTTATTTTATTATGACTGCTTCAATTTCATCAGTAGTTATTCAGCCTATTCAGGTATTCTGATTGAGTTTGGAAGATTGTATTTTTCTAGGAATATGTCAGTTTCATCAGAGTTGTCCAGTTTGTTGGAATAGAGTTGTTCATAGTATTTTTTTACGATCCTTTGTATTTCTGTGGGGTCAGTTGTTAACTTCAACTCTTTCTATTCTGATTTTGTTTATTTGGGTTCTCTCTCTTTGTTTCTTGGTAAGTCTTGCTAGAGGTTCATCAATCTTGTTTATTCTTTTAAAGAACCAGCTCTTGGTTTTATTGATCTTTTGTATTTTTTTTGGTCTCAATGTCATCTATTTCTGCTCTGATCTTATTTCCTTCCTTCTACTTACTATGGACTTCTCTTTTTGCTCCCATTCTAATTCTTTAAGTTGTAGGGTAGGTAAGTTATTACAACTTTTTCTTCTTTTTTGAAGTAGGCCTGTAGTACTATGAATTTCCCTCTCAGGATTGCTTTCCCTGTGCCCCATAGATTTTGGATTGTTGTGTGTTCATTGTCATTTGTTTTCATGATGTTTTTTATTTCTTCTTTGATCTATTTGGTAACCCATTCATTTTTTAATAGCATACTATTTTGCTTCCATGTGTTTGTTTTTGAGTTTTTTTATTGTTGTTGATTTCTAACTTTATGCCATTGTGATCTGAGAAGATGCTTGCTATGATTTCAATCTTCTTGAATTTGTAGAGACTTAGTCTGTGTCCAAACATGTGGTCTGTCTTTGAAAATATCCCATATACACTTGAGAAGAATGTAGCTTTGGGGTGAAATGTTCTAAAGATGTCAGTTAGTTCTATTTGATCTAGTGAGTCGTTTAGGATTGCTTTTTCCTTGTTGCTTTTTTTGACTAGAGGATTTATCCAGTGATGTCAATGGGGTATTAAAGTCCACTACTATGATTATATTGCTGTCGATCTCTCCCTTTATATCTTCCAGAAACTTTTTATGCATTTGGATGCTCCTGTATTGAAGAGTTATATCCCCTTGTTGTGTCTATTCCTTTAGTATTATGAAGTGGCCTTCCTTATCTCTTGTTATGGTTTTCACTTTGAGGTCTATTTTTTTCAGATATAAGTATTGCTACCCCAGCTTTTTTTTCCCTTTCTATTTGCCTGAACAGTTTCTTTCCATCCCTTCATTTTCAGTCTGTGTGAGTCCTTTGTTCTGAGATGGGTCTCTTGTAGACAGCATATATGTGTGTCATGTTTTCTTATCCATTCAGCTATCCTATATCTTTTGATTGGAGCATTTAAACCATTTACATTTAAGGTTATTATTGATGGGTACTTGTTTGTTGCCATTTTTATTCTTTATGCCTGTGTTTCTCCCTCTCTTTCTATTTATTCTTTTTACAAAAGTCATTTTAGGATTTCATGCATTGCTGGTTTGGTGGTGATAAACTCCTTTAGCCTTTTTTTTCTTTTCTTTTTCATCTTTGAAGCTGCTGATTTCACCTTCAATTTTGAATGATAGCCTTGTTGAATAGAGTAGTCTTGGATCCAGTCCCTTTCTTTTCATTACTTTGTATATGTCATGCCACTCTCTTCTGGCTGGATGTGTTTCTGCTGAGAAATCAGTTGATAGTCTAATGGGAGATCCCTTGTAGGTAACTTTCTGTCTTTCTCTTGTAGCCTTTAAGATTCTTTGTCATTAACATTTGCTATTTTAACTATGATGTGTCTTGGTGTATCTTTTTGGGTTCATCTTGTTTGGGATTCTCTGTGCTTCCTGGACTTGTGTGACTTTTTTTCTTCCCCAAGTCAGGGAAGTTTTCTGTCATTATTTTTTTAAACAGGTTTTCTATTTGTTGCTCAGCTTCTTCTCCTTCTGGCACCCCTATTATGCAGATGTTGTTTCATTTCATGTTGTCCCAAAGCTCCCTTATACTCTCCTCTGGCTTTTTAATTCTTTTTCCCAATTGCTGCTCTGATTGGGTTTTGTTGTTTTCTACCTTGTCTTCTAACTTGCTGAACTGTTGAAACCCTCCAGGCTGTTCTTTATTAAGCTATGTCATTCTTCATTTCCTCTTGATTCTTATCAATGTTGGTGTATTTCTCATACAGCTGCTTATAATTCTCATTGAGTTGCTTGTAATTCTCAGCCAGATGTTTGAGCATCCTTATAACCATTACTTTGAATTCTTTTTTTTTTTTAAATATATTTTATTGATTTTTTACAGAGAGGAAGAAAGAGGGATAGATAGTCAGAAACATCGATGAGAGAGAAACATCGATCAGCTGCCTCCTGCACACCTCCCACTGGGGATGTGCCCGCAACCAAGTTACATGCCCTTGACCGGAATCGAACCCGGGACCCTTCAGTCCACAGGCCGACGCTCTATCCACTGAGCCAAACCGGTTTTGGCGTGAATTCTTTTTAAAAAAAAAAAATATTTTATTGATTTTTTACAGAGAGGAAGGGAGAGGGATAGAGAGATAGAAACATCAATGAGAGAGAAAAATCGATCAACTGCCTCCTGCATACCCCCTACTGGGGATGTGCCTGCAACCAAGGTACATACCCTTGGCCAGAATCGAACTTGGGACCCTTCAGTCTGCAGGCCGACGCTCTATCCACTGAGCCAAACCTGTTAGGGCTACTTTGAATTCTTTATCTGACAAATTACTTGCCTCTATTTCATTTAGTTCCTTGTCTTTCCTTTGGGAATTGTTTCTTTGTCTCCCCATTTTCGTTGTCTCTTTGTATTTGTTTCTATGTATTAGATCAAACTACTATGCCACCCAGCTTTTTTAGGGGGAGTCCTATGTAGTAGGTGTTTAGTGGGACCCAGTGGTGTAGTCTCTCAGATCTCCTTAGCTGGGTGTTCTAGGGAAGCTCCCTACTTTTGTTATTTGGGTTCTCCTTATATAGTTGGGTCTTGAATGTTATTGTCCTTTCATGAGTGGAGACTCCTCACAGGTTGTCTGACTATGTGGCTCACCCCCGACCTCGTTGTGCAAGCTGTTGTGGATGTGCTTGGGTTCCCGGTTCCTGTGGTGAGGATCATCTACGAGGTCTCAGTGGTGTTCGACTCACCTCATGGTCCCACAGCCCACAGCAGGGGTGGCATGCGACTCTGCAACTCATCGCAGGGTTCTGAAGACTGTGGTGGGGGTGGCGTGCAAGTATGCAAATCACTGTGTGGGGTCCCAAAAGCCTGCAGCGGGGGTTCCTTGCGAGGTTCCGCTGGTTTGTGGCTTACTGCATCTTGTTGAGTCTTTTTAAAGCTTTTTCAACCAGCTGTTGTTTCATTGATCTTTTCTAATTTTTTTTTAGACTCTTTGGGCTTTCTTTGTTGTTCTTTTCCTAGTTCCTTTAAGTGTAAAGTTAGGTTGTTGGAGATTTTTCTTGTTTCTAGAAATAGGCCTATAATTCTATGAATTTCCTTCTTAGAACTACTTTCACTATATCATATAGATTTTGGGTTGTTATGTTCTCATTTTCATTTGCTTCAAGATATCTTTTGACTTCTTCCTTGGTCTCATTGCTAACCCATTCATTGTTTAATAGCATTTAATTTCCATATCTTGAGGTTTGGGTTTTTTTTTTTTCTTTTTTTTCTTGTGATTGATTTCTAGTTTCATAATAGTATGGTCAGAGAAGATGTTTGATAAGTTTTCACTCATCTTAAGTTTATTGAGACTTGTTTTGTGTCCTAATATGTGGTCTATCCTAGAAAATGTTCCCTGTACACTTAAAAAAGAATGTATATTCTGCTAATCTTTGGAGTGAGATGCTCTGAAGACATCAATTAAATCCAATTATCTAGTGTGTCACTTAAGGACTTTATTTCTTGTTGATTATTGTCCTGGAACTCTAGCCATTGAGGTGTTAAAATTTTCTACTATGACTGTTATACTGCTGTTCTCTTATTAAATGCCCATCAATATATGCTTTATATATTTAGGTGCTCCTATTTTGGGTACAAAAATATTTTCAAGGGTTATATCCACTTGTTGGATTGTTCCCTTTATCCTTATGTACTGTCCTTTTTTTTTTTTAATTTTCATTTTTGTCGGCATGAAATATCTCTTTTCCATCTCTTTATTTTTAGTCTGTGTGTATCTTTCCTTCCGAAGTTTGTCTCTTGTAGACAGCATGTGGGTGTTGCTCTCTTATCCATTCATCTACCATATGACTTTTGATTACAGCATTTAAGCCATTTACAATTAAAGTGATAATTGATAGGTATATATCTATTACCATTTTAATCTTTTAATTATGTTCATCATCATTCTCCTCCTCCTCCTCTGACTCTTCCTCCTCCTCTTGTTTCTCCTCCTTTCCTCCTTCTTCAACTTCTCTTTCTCCTTGTTCATCTTTGTCTTGTCTTTTTAATTTTTTCTTCTTTCTTCAACCTTATAATATATCTTGTAACAGTGGTTTGGTGGTAAAGAACGTCTTTAGCTTTCTTTTTCTGGGAAGGTGTTATTTTTATTTTTTAAATGTGGAATAATTCATGAATCTACATGTCATCCTTGCTCAGGGGGTATGTTAATCTTTGTCTCTTTCCAGTTTCAGTACATGTGCCCTCAAAGTGAGCACTCTCCTTCGGTTTTAAATTATAGCCTTGCTGGGTATATAGTCTTGGTTGTAGGTTCTTGCTTTTCATCACTTTCAATATTTCATGCCAATAACTTCTGGCCTGAAATGTTTTTGTTGATATAGCATATATACACTGAGTGGCCAGATTATTATGATCTCTGAATGCATAATAATCTGGCCACTCAGTGTATATCCTATATAATAAAAGACTAATATGCAAATTGTCCCCTCAACCAGGAGTTTGACCAGCAGGCAGGCCAGCCAACTGCCCATGTCCCCTCCCCCTGGCCAGGCTGGCCGGACCCCTCCCATGCATGAATTCATGCACTGGGCCTCTAAAATATATATATATATATTAGAAGCCCAATGCACAAAGATTCATGCCAGAATGGGCCTTCCTTTCCCTGGCTGCCTTCACCTCCTTTGCTCTGGCTGGAGCAGCCTTTTTGCTCCGGCCCAGAGCCGCCGCCTTCCACCTTCCTACGCTGCTCAGAGGCCCAGAGCAGCCAGGGGTGATTCAGAATGCCTGCATTGTCACCATGGCGACGACGCAAGTGTCCCACCCTGCCCCCAGCCGCTTGGCACCCATGTATGCAAATTAACCCGCCATCTTTGTTGGGTTAATTTGCATACTCACTCCTGATTGGCTGGTGGACGTTGCGAAGGTATGGTCAATTAGCATGTTACTCTTTTATTAGGTAGATATACACTGAGTGGCCAGATTATTATGCGTTCAGAGATCATAATAATCTGGCCACTCAGTGTATATAGGTCTTGCTCTCTTTTCCCTCTCCCTTTCTCTCTCTGAAATCAATAAAAACATATTTTTAAATAAATAAACTGATCAGAAATGAAGAATACAGTATCTGAGGAAGCAAGAGAATCTTAAAAGAAGCAAGAGGATGAAACACCAATCAGAAAGAATGTATGCACCCCTATCTTCATAGCAACACAATTTACAATAGCAAAGATCTGGAAACAAACCCAAGTGCCCACTAGTAGATGAGTGGATAAAAAAGCTGTGGTACTTTATACCATGTAATACTATGCAGAAGTAAAAAAAGAAGAATCTCTTACCGTTTGAGACAGCATGGAGGGACCTGGAGAGTATCATGCTAAGTGAAATAAGTCAGTCAGGGAAAGACAAGTATTACGTGATCACACATGTGGAATTTAAGTAAGAAAATAGACTGATGAATGGAGTGGAAGCATGGAACAGAGTGCAGAATCTTGGAAGGAAGGAGGGGCATGGTGGGTGGGAGGTAATCAACCAAAGACGTTGTATGCATATATGCATAACCCATGGACATAATCAATAGGATGCTGAAGGCCTGGGGTTGGGGGCTGGAGTTAGCAGGAAGGGGCCATTGGGGGGAAAAGAGGGACATATGTAATACTTTCAATAATAAAGAATTATTTAAAAAAAAAAAAAAAGGCAAGAGGAAAGCAAATAGTTACCGAGAAAAAAGCTTCCCCAGTCTTATGGGATCAATTTTTGTAGGTAACTAATGGCTTTCTTCTTGCCTATTTTAAGATTTTGCCTATTTTAAGATTCTCTCTTAGTCTTTAACTTTTGGCATTTTAATTGTGATGTGTGTTGGTGTTGGCCTTTTTCACTTCATCTTGATTGGGACTCGCATTTCCTGGATTTGTGTATCTTTTTCTTTCACCAGGTTAGGGAAGTTTTCTGTCATTACTTCTTTAAAAAGATTCTTGATCCCTTGCTCTTTCTCACCCCCTTCTGGTACCCCTATGATGTGGATGTGGTCATGTTTCATGGTTTTCCAAAGGTACCTTAATCTGTCTTTATTTATTTACTTATTTATATTTTAATTAATTTATTTAAAAAAAATATGTTTATTGATTTCAGAGAGGAAGGGAGAGGGATAGAGAGATTGAAACATCAATGATGAGAGCCCCCTACTGGGAATCGAGCCTGCAACCCTGGCACGTGCCCTGACTGGGAATCAAACATGACCTCCTGGTTCATAAGTCAACTGTCTACCACTGAGCCCACTGGCCAGGCTATCCTCATTTTTTAAAATTCATTTTTTATTTTACTGCTTTGATTGTATGTTTTCTGCTACCTTGTCTTCCAAATCACTGATTTGAGCTCTGCTTCATCCAACCTGTTGTTTATTTTTTCTAGCATATTCCTCACCTCAGATATTGTATTCTTCATTTCTGATTGGTTCATTTTTGTGGTTTCTACATCCTTTTTTACGCTTGCTATCTCTATGTTGAACTTTTACTAATTTCCTTGTATATCCTTATAACCATTTTTTAAAACTCTGTATCTGATAAATTCCTTGCTTCCATTTCATTTAGCTCTTTTTCTTGAGAATTCCCCTGTTCTTTTAATTGGGACGTGTTTTTTTGTCTCCCTATTTCGGTTGCCTGTTTATGTTTGTTTCTATGCATTATGTAGATCTGCTATGGCTCTCACTCTTCATAGGGTAGTCTTATTTAGTAGATTTACTCTGGGATCCACTGGCACAGTTTTCTTGATCCTTTGAAATGAGTGCTCAAGGAATGTCTCTTGTGTGTGTTATGTGAATCCTTCTGTTGTAATTGAGTCTTGATTGCTATTGGCCAGTTCTGTGGGGTCGACCCTGAAGTTGCTCACTGTGAGGATTGACCCCAACTACAGTGTACGAGCTGTTTTGTAGGTGCTGACCACATGAAGCAGAATTCACCTCAGCAGGGTCTGATGTCTGACAAGATCTTTCTTTGGTTATGCTGCTTGTGAAGTTAGTTGGATCCTGCTCTGACTGGGTTTGTTGATTCTTGGACCTCTTGGTAGGTACTGTGATGCAGGCCAGTTTTAGACGCTGACTGTGACTGGCCCTGGGAACCTGTTTGGAGCTACAGTTTGTGGATTACTGTCTCTGCTGTGTCTGGGTGTGCAAACTGCTTTTACCAGCACTTGGCCCAGGGACAGGTCAGCAAAAGTCATAAGGCGCCCTGGCATCTACCTCCACCTGACAGCTGGGTCAGTCACTGAAAGATCCTCTGGTGTTGCTGGAGTTGAATGAGGTAGTTTCTCAGTGAGTTACCAGAATGATACAGCTTCAAACTCAGTGTCCATGCTAGGTCTGAGGCCATTCAGCAAATGTCCAAGAATATATCAAGTCTAGTTTCCATCTGCATGGTGTCTGCTGAACCTTGTGGTGGGGTGGGGGTCTCAGGGTGTTGTCAGAGTGAGGCTTGCAGAGTTTATCAGGCCAAAACAGACCAAGATTTGGCTGCATGAATGGAGGGCTCTGCACTGGTCGGGCATGTGTGGGAAACATGGCCCCCAACCTAGAGCAACACAACTCAGTCTGTCCGAGCTTCTGCCCAGACCTAGTCAGTGAGAGAGTCAGGCCACCTGGAGCCCAGAACATGGGACTGTAGGATCTCCCATGAGAGGTAGTCGCCAGTCAGATTCAGGGTTAAGTGGAGTGAATGACCTCTGTCCCAAAGCCACACCATTCAGTTACTGACACCCCCTGAGTCTGCCCAGATCTCTATACCCCGGCCCTGGCAGCTGACTCCTCAGCAGGGCATGAGCTTTGGAGCTTGGGGTGATTTGGAGTTTAGAGGGTTGGGTTATTACTTTCCACCAGGATGATGCCACACAGAGGGGGGAGGGCTTCATCCAAGATAAATGGGGTCTGTGGTGTGAAAGAATGACTCAGCACAGAGTTCTTGGCTGCTGTCCTCACTTCTCTCCCCAGAGCCACCCAGTCCCTTCTCACACAACTCCAGTCTCTCCCACCCTGCCTCCTCCAGAGCCCAGGGTGAGTGACTACAAATGAGATTTTGTGCGTTGGCCCTTTAGGAGGGTGTCTATGTCTTTTGCAGACTCCTATCTCTCTCTGGCAGACAGAATCGCTGACTTTCACAGCCACGTGTCTGGTGCAATGGGCTGTGGAGCTTGGCCTGAGGTTGAGATCCCATGCTCCTCAGGGAGAACCTTTGCAACGGTCATATCCCTCCAGAATCTCAGCCGCCGCCTGTGGGAGCAGGGCCAGCCCTTTTCATGTATCTGCCCTTTCTACCACCCTCAATGTGGCTTCTTGTGTGAATCCATGGTTATAAGACTTCCATTCAGCTAGTCTTCAGTTGGTTATTCAGGTTGACTGTTATATATTTTATTTGTAATTCCATGTTGGCTTGGGAGGAAGTGAGTGTAACATCCACTTGGTCTGCTGCTGTCTTGGATCTCCTGACTTTTTTTTTTTTTAATGCTAGGAGATTTTTATTAGAATGACTAGAGGCCCAGTGCACAAAATTCGTACACTGGGGAGGGTGTCCCTCAGCCCAACCTGCACCCTCTCCAATCTTGGACCCCTCGGGGGATGTCCGACTGCAGGTTTAGGCCCGATCCCGATCCCTGTGGGATCGGGCCTAAACCTGCAGTCGGACATCCCTCTCACAATCCGGGACCGCTGGCTCCTAACTGCTTGCCTGCCTGCCTGATTGCCCCCTAACTGCTCCCTTGCTGGCCTGATTGACACCTAACTGCTCCTCTGCCGGCCTGATTGCCCCCAAGGCTTTTATTAGTATAGATATGACCCTTCACAGAAAATTTTACTAACTCTGCTTTACAATAAGGACTTGACGATTGAATCATTGGGGCCAGACACCAAGATTTCCTTTCTTTGAATAGTGGAGGGAATAATTATCTTGTCTTTAAATTGCCCTGAAATTAAAATGAGATAATGACTTAGAAAAGTATAAAAGCACCATATAAAGACAACTGTCTTTTTCATGTACTGAAAAGACAATAAAGTGGTAACATGAAAAACACTATTTTTATTCTCCCCCCTTCCTTCCTTTACAGCCTTTATTTAAACTTTGAAATTTATAAAAAATTTTCTCCAATTTTCATTTCTTTACATTCAATATTATTTTGTATTGGTTTCAGGTTTTATATTAGTTACAGAAGAGTGTTTAGACAATCATATACTTTACAAAGTGTTCCCCGATATTTCCAGCACCCACCTGGCATCATATCATCATTACAACACTATTGTCTATATTCCCTATTTAAGTGACAATGGGTTTACAGGTTCCTTCCTGTCTTTCTTTTGTGTTGTTCGCCTTTCCTTTTCTTTCTCACTTCTTTCCTCATTTTCCTTATATAGTATCTCAATTGGCCATCAAAGCTCAGTGAAGGCACTGGGACACGCCGGTTAGCACTGGGAGCTTCTCTGAATCTCTGCAGTGCGGCACCCCTCCACTGAGGTGGCATCGCCCCTCAACCCCCGCCTCAGTGCTGCGAGTCCTTGCCCCTCCGCTCCGGTGTCCTTCCATGCCCCTTGATCCCTGGCCGGGCCCACCCGCATCTTGCGGCCACTGCAGAACCTCTCTTTCTGTAGGCGAGGCAGATCCCTGCCTGCCAGTCCCCTGTCCCAGCCCAAGCACCCTCTGGTGCACTCCGCCTCGCCAGGTTTTTGCCTTTGATCTATGGCATTGGTGACAGCACACTCCTAGCAAGCCTGGTACCTAGAGGGGCATAGGGTCAGTTCTTTGCCCAGAATGTTAGAGGTTGCAGTAGCATTTGTTGATGTCGCCCAGAGCCTGCTGGCGAAGGCAGCGTCTGTGTGGGGTGTCCTCATAGAGGGATGGCGAGGCGCTACTCGGCGCCCCTTGGAACACCCGCCTCCTGGCCAAAGCTGTGGCACTCGCCCTGGAGCCGTCCCTCAGGCAGCCCCGCAGTCGGGCCTCGAGCCTCTTCTTCCACATTCGGCCTTCATCCATCCCTCTCTCCTGCAGTGCTTGGGCTCCAGGCCTGAAAGAAAAGAACGAAAACCAAAGAAGGACAAAGCCCAAAGGAAGTGAGTCTTGAACCACCACATCCCATTCTCTGGATTTCCTCCCACACCTCCTCTCTGTGTCACATCTTGAACGGGCACCCTGTGGCTCAGCCACATGGCCACCGGGCGGCCTGGTAGAGTCAGTCTCTGAAGCTGTGAATCTGTGGCCAGAGGCCCTGTCTAGGTCTCAGCAACCCCATGCCTGCGATGTTCACGGGCCCCACGGGAGTGGCTAAGCAGGCCCAGCCGTGCCTCCCCAGGGAGGCAGTGTTCCCAAGGCCCCGCAGGCGTGGCTAGGCAGGCCGCTGCCCCTCCCGGGGCCTGTGATGGATCGGACCCCGCGGTGGTGTCTGGCGCTGCTCACCCCGCCTCCCAGGGCCCCTATGGACTGGTACCTTGCCAGTGGTGTCTGGCACTGCCCGCCAGGCCTCCCCTGCCCCTGATGGACCTGGACCCCCAGGGGCGGGCCATAGCGCTGCCCGCCCCGGCTGCGTATGCAAATTTATGCACCATCTTTTATGGGTTAATTTGCATACTCGCTCTGATTGGCTGGTGGGCGTGGCTTGGTGTAGCAGAGTGATGGTTAATTTGCCTGTTTCTCTTTTATTAGTGTAGAAGATTGTTGCTTAGAAATCATGGTGTTTACATTCTTAAGTTCTGGTGCATCTGATCGGAATTTTCTCCAGGAATTCTCTGGGAAGATTGGAGCAGAGGTATTGTGTGAGGCACCAGTGTAGCCCCAACGACTAAAACCAAGTGTAAAATACTGATTCTCTCTTAGCGCTCCAGATACTTCCACATGTAGAGAACTGTTCTTTTTTTTTTTTTTTTTTTTTTTTTTACCTTTTGCCCTATAACTCCTGTAGTTTATTTGTGAGATAGAGGACTTGACTTTAACCATATCCTTTCAGATTGTATTTTGTCTTCTTATCTCTTAAGTCGTTGGTTAGAAAAAAACATTTGAAAAATAATTATCTAGATCATTGTGCAAAGAATACAATGTTTTGTTTTTGTCTTTTGTTTATGATATTAAGAGCATCTTTTTAAGTACTTCTTTTTGAGACAGTAGGTATATCATTGAGGATAAGTTTGTGAACTCTGGAGTCAGCCTGCCTGTTTGTGCATATAGCTCTGCTGCACATCAGATGCCTCACCTTGTGCTGGTGTTTAATACCCAGTGCCCCAGTTTATCATCTGTAGAATGAGGTACTACCTACTTTCCTAGTGTTGTTTAGAGCAGGAGTAACATCAGTTACTTCACATAAACAGAATTATATGTAGAAGAGTTTACATATATTAAGTAGAGGTAGACATATGTAAAGTAGAGGTTCTTTGGCATGTTTGTATGCAAATTTTTTAAAAATTGAACACACATTCAGAAATAATTGGTGCTTATAGGAAAACAAGTGCCTATGGGAAAACAAAGTAGGTAGTAATGATAATATATATATAACATATAATGTATTAAAAATCATATTTAAATTATTGTAGAAAGAGTATAGGGTGGTAAGTCCTTTCTGGTTTCAACAACTATTTCCTTCTCTGAGTAGTTTTGTAATACTGGTGAATTTCATTATTCTCTCTTTCAACTCTGATATATCATGTATGAGGTAGATATTGATATCTGTTCTTTTTATCTTGAAGAGATATTATTAAAATAAAATGAGATAATTTAGTGAGATGATCACCAAACTGGTAAACTGGTTCATAATCATATAAGACAAAACACTGATAAATTATGTTGCATGAAGTCATAATAGTAATCTTGATTTGTTTTGAGATCATAGCTGTATTAAGAACTGCTGACTTCTCTGAATCAAAAATATATATGTAATATATGCTTATATGTATTTGAAAATATATTAATGTATATGTAGTATTAATTGATAGGTAAGGGCTTTTGTGAAGTGCCTGTATGTCCATTGTTACCAGTCATCTGCCTGCAATATATGAAAACTTTCCTGTTTTTGAGATGTTGGTATTCTTGCTGTGTTTGTGATCAATATTCAATTATCTCTTTTGTACAAATAATGAGCCCACACCTAAATTCTCTTACAGAAAGTATTCCACCTATCAGGTTTTATTATTGACTACAATTCTGAACCAACTTTACATTTAACTATTTCCCACTGTCTGCTGAACAGATTTTAAGTCCCTCTCTACCCCAATGGCATAGCTCATTGCCTTTTTTTTATCCCTTGCACCTAGCACTTTGCTATGTAGAACAGGAGTAATTGGTACATATTTACAGAATAAGTAAACTAAGAAAGAAGGAAAGGAAGTCAAACTGCTCTGAGAGTAGCCCATATTTCTATGAACCTGAAAACTGAGCTTCCAAGGAATCTTTAAGAAGTGGGTTACTGAAAAGAATGTAATGTCAAAAAAGTTAAAACTTGACTTGTTTTATCTATTTGTCTCTGGTTGGAGGGTAAAAAATGTAGATTTTGCAATAATTCTGAAGCTTTGTTTTAGGTAAACTTAATATATTATAATTCATTAAACAGAGGCGGGCTAGCGGAAAGACTCAATGGACTGCAGAATCGAGAGAGATCTGCCATCTCCCTGTGGAGACATCAGTGTGCTTCTTACCAAAAGACACTTTCAGGTAAGGATTGCCCTGGCATTGAGATCATGGGTAAAACAAATGTGGCATAAAAATCTGAAATAAATTTGCCTGGTATATATGTTCTTTAAGACCACTGTTTCCTTGTTGAGTTTCTGTCTGGATCTCTCCATTGATGTCTATGGAGTGTTCAGGTCACCTACTATGACTGTATACTGTGACCCTCTCCCTTTATGTGTATCGATATTTGCTGTATATATTTAGGTGCTCCTATGTTGGGTGCATAAATGTTTACAAGGATTATATCCTCTTTTTGCACTTATACCTTTATTATTATGTAATTTCTTTATCTCTATTTATAGCCTTTCTTTTAAAGTCTGTTTTTTTATAATTATTGCTACCCCAATAATTTTCCTTTTCTCTGCTTTGAGTCAGTTTCTGTCTTTTGATCTGATGTAGGTCTCTGTAGACAGACAATATATGTATGGGTCTTGTTTTCTTATTCATTCAGTTACCTTTTATCTTTTGATTAGATCATTTAATTCATTTACATTTAAAGTGATTATTCATAGGTACATAGTTATTACAATTTTCTTATTTATATTTATGATCCCCCCCTTATTTCTTAAAATATTTTTTATTGCCCTGACCAGTTTGGCTCAGTGGATAGAGTGTCGGCATGCAGACTGAAGGGTCCCAGGTTCGATTCTGGTCAAGGGCATGTACCTTGGTTGCGGGCACATCCCCGGTGGGGGGTGTGCAGGAGGCAGCTGAATCGATGTTTCTCTCTCATCGATGTTTCTATCTCTCTATCCCTCTCCTTTCCTCTCTGTAAAAATTCAATAAAACATATTAAAAAAAAAAGAATATTTTTTATTGATTTCTTAGAAAGAGAGGAAAGGAGAGAGAGAGAAACATTCATGTGAGAGTGATTGCTTTCTCTGTGCCCCCTAACAGGGATTGAGCCCATACCTGGGCATGAACCCTGACTGGGAATCAAACCATCCACCTTTTGGTGCACAGGACAATACCCTACCAACAGAACCACACCACTGGGGCTCCCCCTTATTCTTCAAGAAGCTTCTTTCACTATTTTTTATAATACTGATTTGGTGGTGATGGACTCCTTTAGCTTTTCTTGTTTGGGAAATCTTTATTTGTTCATCAATTATAAATGACTAGAAGCCTGATGCACAAAGATTTGTGCAAGAATGGGCCTTCCTTCCCCTGGCAGCCAGCACTGCCTTCGCTGTGGCGGGAGCGGCCTTTCCGCTCCAGAACAGAGCCACCTTTCTGCCTTTCTATGCTGCCCAGAGGCCTGGAGCGGCTGAGGTGGTACGGAACGCCTGTGTCATCGCCATGGCGATGATGCAAGCGCCCCACCCCGCCCCTGGCCACTCAGCACCTGCATATGCAAATTAACCTGCCCTCTTGATTGGGTTAATTTGCATACTCACTCCTGATTGGCTGGTGGGTGTTGTGGAGGTACGGTCGATTCGCATCTTTCTCTTTTATTAGGTGGATTACCTTGCTAGGTAGAGTAATCTCTGTTTTAGGTTCTTTTCATCACTTTGATTATTATGTGCCAATTTCTTCTGATCTAAAAAATTTGTGTTGAGAAATCAGCTGACAATTCTATGGGAGCTCCCTTCTAGGTCTTTCTCTTGCTGCATTTATGATTCTTTGTCTTAAACGTTTGTTGCTTTAATTATGATATGTCTTGTTTTGGACTTCCTTGGCTTCATCTTGTTTGGGACTCTCTGAATTTACTGGATAGTAAAAACCCTTTTTCTTCACCAGATTAGGGAGGTTTTCAGTCATTATTTTTTCAAATAGGTTCTCAATCCCTTGCTTTCTGTCCTCTCCTTTTTCCTCTATGTTACAGTTGTTGTTACTTTTTGTGTTCCAGATTCCCCTTAAACCAGTGGTCGGCAAACTGCGGCTCGCGAGCCACATGCGGTTCTTTGGGCCCTTGAGTGTGGCTCTTCCACAAAATACCACGTGCGGGCGCGCATGTACAGTGCGATTGAAACTTCATGGCCCATGCGCAGAAGTCAGTTTTTCGCTCTCAAAAGAAATTTCAATCATTGTCCTGTTGATATTTGGCTCTGTTGACTAATGAGTTTGCCGACCACTGCCTTAAACTATCCTCATTTTTTTTTCTTTTTTCTTTTTAATGCTCACCCAAGGATATATATTTTTATTGATTTTTATAGAGGGGAGTAAAACAGAGAGAGAGAGATAAACATAGATGTGAGAGGAAAACATCAATTGGTTGCCTCCGTTATGTGGTTATGTATCCCAACCAGGGATGGAACCCACAACATAGAATCTAACCTGCAACTTTTTGGTACACAGGGCAACATTCCAACCAACTGACCCACCTGGCCAGGACTGTCCTCATTTTCTTTTTTTTTCTGTTTTCTGCTTTGATTGCTTATCTTCCCAATTGCTAATTTGATCGTCTGCTTCATCAAATCCGTTGTTGATTCCTTTTAGTGTATTCTTCATTTTAGTTACTGGTTCTTCTTATGGTTTCTATGTCCTTTTTTATGCTGTTGACTTTCTCACTAATTTTTTTTTTTTTAAATATTTTTATTGATTTTTTTACAGAGAGGAAGGGAGAGGGATAGAGAGTTAGAAACATCGATGAGAGAGAGACATCGATCAGCTGCCTCCTGCACACCTCCCACTGGGGATGTGCCCGCAACCAAGGTACACGCCCTTGACTGGAATCGAACCCGGGACCCTTCAGTCCGCAGGCCGACGCTCTATCCACTGAGCCAAACCGGTCAGGGCCTCACTAATTTTTTGAGCACCTTTGAAACCATTGTTTTGAACTCTGTATCTGGTAGTTTGCCCACTTCCATTTCTTTTTTTTTGAAATTAATTAATTTATTTATTTTTAAATCTTTATTGTTCAGATTACTACAATTATTCCTCTTTCTCCCCCCATAGCTCCCCTCCACCCAGTTCCCACCCCACCTCATGCCCTTACCCACCCCCCCCCCCCCCGCCACTATCCTCATCCATAGGTGTATGATTTTTGTCCAGTCTCTTTCCGCACCCCCCACACCCCTTTCCCCGCAAGGATTGTCAGTCCACTCCCTTTCTATGCCCCTGATTCTATTATATTCACCAGATTATTCTATTCATCAGCCCTGCCCTAAGAGGCCCCCAGGTCTCAGTGTCCCTTGGTAATCGCTGCAAGCACCTCTGAGAGAAAGCCGCCCTTGAGTTCCGCCCGCTGCCAGACAGTCCAGTTTCTCCCTGTATGAGTCTGGGTCCCCAGAGTCTCACCCAGAACTGGAGTTCAGAGCAGTCGGGAGCTTGTGTCTCCCTGCGGATTGAAAAAGACAGCCGCGTACTCAGTTGCCAGCCCTCTCCGTGCGCGCTACTCCATACCTCTGCACTTTACTTCCGCAGCTCCTCTGAGTCTCAGTGTGCTTTTCTCTTCCCTTCTAGTTGTAGAATTCCCACTTAGCCAGCCTTCCTGTGGTTCTGGATGATGTCCGTTTTGTCTTTTAGTTGTAGTTTTGAAGTGGTTGTGTGAGGCTGCAAGTTCAGGTGTTTACCTATGCCACCATTTTGGTTTCTCTTGACCACTTCCATTTCATTTAGTTTTTTTCCCCTGGAGATTTCTATTGTTATTTCATTTGGGACTTTTTTTTTTTTAAAGTCCCATAGTGTAATAATAATTAAAAATAAAACCCAAAATGGAAAACAGGGGGGCAGGGAAGAGGCCCCTAAGCGAAGGGCACAGGGAGCCCTGTCATGGCACCAGGCCTGGCCACGGGGCCCCTTGGTGTTGCTGTTGCTATGAGGTCAGGGGCAGCAATTGTCCTGTGAGAGCCACCCTTCACCTGGGTTGAGGAGCCTTACTTCTGGGCTGTGCTCAGCTTCTGCATGCCCCAGATCTTGTCCAGCAGGCCACAGATGAAGGCCTCAGTGGGTTTGTAACAGTCAACCAGCACCTCCTTGACCCTGGCAGACTGGGTATCATCACTCTCCATGTCCAGGAGTTCGTCCACATCGATCTCCAGCTCCAGGATCTCCTCTTACTGGCAGTCGTAGAGGCGAGTGAGCTGTTCCAGGATCCATTCCTTCAGGTTGAGGCGCTTCCATAACTCCTTGATGTATTTGACCGTGACCTTCCTTTGGCGCCTCACTGGGCCATCGTTGTCCACGCTGCCTGGGCCCTCGTCTGCAGCATCAGGGGGGCTCTGAAAGTTGACTCAGGGCCCTGGGCCACCACCTCCCAACCCAGGGCTGGGCGGCCAACACTGTGGCGTACTGCGCCGTCCCCCCCCCCCTTCCTCCCCCCCGACCCCCTGCTGTCTGCCATGGCAGCCGCCGGGGCCACTTGCCTGTGTCCGGCCCCTCCCTGCATCGCTGCCTCCGGGACGCCTCCCTGATGGCTGCGGGCCATTGGCTGGGGTTAGCTGTGGGCTCAACTCCTCAAGACTCGGTGGTGAGGGCACCCAGGGCAGCTGCTGCATGTGGAGCCCCGGGCTGGTTGGCCACGCCCCACTCCTCCCAGCCCATCCGTCTACCCTTTGTCCCACGCGGCCACCACCGGGGTTTTTTTTTTTTATTATTATTGTTATCTCCCATTTTGGTTGCTTCTCTGTGGGTGTTCAAATGTATTAGGTAGAGCCGCTATGTCTCTAGTTTTGATATGGTGGCCATATGCACTTTTTGTCCTGCGTGGCCCAGGTGCACTGTCTCCCTATGCCCTGAACTGGGTGCTCCAGGAATGGTCCTTGTGTGCATTGTGTGAGCCCTCCTGTTGTAGTGGAACCTTTACTGCTGTTTGCATATTTGTGGGTCTAGTTTACCCTTAGGCTGGCTGGTATGAGGACTGGCCACAACCACTTTTTATGAGCTGCTGTGTGGAAGCTGACCCCACGAAGCAGAATTTGCCCCAGCAGAATCGGGTTCCTGCTGAATCCTCCCTATGGGTGTGCTGCCTGTAGAGGTAATCAGGTGGTGCTTTCTTTTCTTTCTTTTTTTTTTTTTTTTAATATATTTTATTGATTTTTTACAGAGAGGAAGGGAGAGGGATAGAGAGTTAAAAACATCGATGAGAGAGAAACATCGATCAGCTGCCTCCTGCACACTCCCCACTGGGGATGTGCTCGCAACCAAGGTACATGCCCTTGACCGGAATCGAACCTGGGAACCTTTAGTCCACAGGCCGACGCTCTATCCACTGAGCCAAACCGCTTAGGGCAGGTGGTGCTTTCTTGTGCTCTGAAGTCAGCCGCCAGGTTTGTTGGTTATGCTGCCTCTTAGAAGGGAATTTAGTGCAGGTTATTGTCACATGTTTCCTGTGACCACCCGTGGGCAACTTGTTAGGAGCTACAAAGTGATCCACTCTTGATAGCTGCCGGTGATCCTCCTGGGGGCGGGTGGGAGGGCCTATGATGCATTCTGAGGCCAGCTCCCACCATTACCTGGCTTGGGGCCCAAGGCACTCTGAGTTTTCTGCCAACTGCTGGCTGTCCATTCAGCTCAGCCACTGAAATAGACTTCGGGCATTACGTGAATTGCATGAGGCAAGAACGCAGGGAGACACCAGGAAGGGTGAATGTAGTTCACCAGGTTACTGTATATTCAAAGTTGCCACCAAGGCTGGGTCTGAGGCCACTCAACAGAAGTGTCAGAGTACTTTGAGGCCAGCCATCACCGGCCAGGGCTTGGGGACCTTTGCACTGTGGTGGGGACTCAAGGCGTTGTCAGGGGGGAGCCAGTAGAGTTCATCTGGCTGAAACAGATCATGATTTTGCCATGTCGAGGGAGGGCCCTGCACAGGAGCAGTTATACCTGTTGTGTGCTGGAAGGCAGCCCTTGCCCTAAAGCTACTCAACTCCGTTTCTTTCTGTGTGTCTCTGGCACTCCTTTTCCCCCTCCCACTCCACCCCTCACTCCCCAAGCTTGCTTGAATTCTTGGAGAGATTTTTAAGTAACACTGCAATATGGCCCCTGGGCTAGTTGCTACTGGCAGAACTTATAGTCTTGAGTGAGTAGGGTTGGGGGGCCCTCGGAGTTGGGGGCGGGGGGTAGTGCTCTGAGTGATACCAGGAAAGAAGGCATCTTTGAGTGGTACAGGAGAGGGATTCAACACAGGGATGTTGGCAGGTATTCCTCTAGGCCAGTGGTTGGCAAACTCATTAGTCAACAGAGAGGCAAACTGTGGCTCGCGAGCTGCATGGGGCTCGCAAGCCGCAGTTTGCCGACCACTGCTCTAGGCCTTTCCCCGAAACCGCACAGCTGACTCTCTTCCTGTATAACTGGCTCCCTCCAAGCCACTGCCTTTTTCCAGAGTCCAGTAGGAGTGCCTGTGAGCCAGTTTGCGTGCAAGTTCTTTTTTTTTTTAGTTTTTATTTTATTTATTTATTTTTATTTAATTTTTAATTTTTTCATTTCTTTATTAAGTTATTACATACGTGTCCTCATCCCCCCATTAGCCCCTCCCATCCTCCCCACGCATGCCCTCACCCCCCTGCTGTCTGTGTCCATTGTATGCATGCATACAATTCCTTTGGTTGATCTCTCCCCCTCACCTCCACCCTCCCCTATCCTGTAAGTTCTTTAATGGGACTCCTGGGTTTCCATTAGCCTTCCTTCTTTCGGGGCAGAATCCCTGCTGGTTTTCACAGCCAGATGTTATGTGGACTTTTCTTTCCAGCATGAGGTTGAGACCCTTCACTTCTCTGGGGGCTCTTTGCAGCTGAGAAATTCCTCTGATTCCCAACTGCCCACATGTGGGTGCAGGGTCAGCTTGTTTCTTGTTTCTGCTCTTACCAGTCTCAACATGGGTTCTTCTCTATATCCTTAGATATAAGCTTTCTGTTCAGCTAGTTTTCAGATGGTTCTCCAGGCTGATTGTGCTGTAATGTAGTTGTAGTTTTGATACGGTAATGGGAGGAGGTGAATGCAACCTCCACCTACTCTGCCATCTTGGACTGAATCCTGCTTTCCTTAAATCCCTGTTTTGTTTTAAAACATGATACAAGAGAGAAAGTACAGAAAGCATAGATATGCAGCTTAACAAGTACTTATAAAGCAAGTATCCCAGTATTCAAATAATAGTATTACGTTTTCTATTAAGTTTAGGATTTTTTAACTCACTAGGGAAATGCAGTAAATTAGCACATATCCCTTTTATTTTTTTCAAATATTTTAATTTGTGTTTTACTTTGTTGCTTATTTCTTTTGTTGACATAGAACATCCAAACCTGTAGAGACTTTTATAAGAGTTTATTTGAGCCCAACAGACAACCTATGTCAGGGAGCAAGATCTCAAATGCTCCATAGAATAATGGTTTTGACGCTTCTTTTCTGAGTTTGTGATTAAGGAATTTTGCATGAGGATGAGAGAAAGCAAGGTGGGGATCTGATTATAGGATACTTAACAAGATCACATATTTTCTTAACGGTGGCTATATCTTAGAGGGATATTACTTCTGACAAAGGTATGTTAACTCATATGCACAAGAACAATGGAAAAGGCTTCCTTAAATACCTCTCTTTTTAAAAAAATTTTTTTATTGATTTCAGAGAGGAAAGGAGAGGGAGAGAGACATGGAAACATCACTGATGAGAGAGAATCATTGATCGGTTGCCTCCTGCATGTCCCACACTGGGGATTGAGCCCACAACCCAGGCATGTGCCCTGACCGGAATTGAACCGTGACCTCCTTCCTGGTTCATAGGTTGATGCTCAACCACTGAGCCATGCTGGCTGGCCCAAAAACCTCTCTCTTCAGTAAATTATAGACTTGTGATGTGGCTACCCACCATGACCTGCCCATTGAGAAATTTATGATCAGGTCACCCTGTGAGTTTATATACTATAGAACCTCCCTTTTTTATCCATATTTTCATTCATTCAAAATTCTGATAAGCAACAAATATGAACTTATCACTGATAGAACTAACCCTATCAGAAATTATAATTTAATTCTTTTTGCTTTTTTACTTAAAATAGTAAAACTTTATTCTTTAGAAGGAAACAAAACAGTATTTTACACTTGAGGATGTTTTAATAATGCCTATAAAATTTTACTTATAGAATACTGTTTGGAAAATCAGACAGGAAACAAAGCCAGAGGAAATAAAGCATTTACTCCTCAGGAATTATAAAGGAGAATGACTGCAATTAATTATTCCTCAAAGACGATTTTATTGTACATGCCCCAAAGCACTTAACTCAAGCTTTTAGGCTTTCTTCACACTATATAATAGTTTGGAAGTATTCGTGAATATTGTAAAATAAATTGTTGAGAACTGTTAACAAAGATCATCACTGGAAAAGGTTTTGGGACAGAGTTTCTTTTTATTTATTTATTTATTTTTAATTAATTAATTAATTTCAAATAAATCTTTATTCAGATTATTACAATTGTTTCTCCTTTGCCCCCCATAGCTCCCCTCCACCCGCTTCCCACCCCACCTTCTGCCCTTACCTCCCCCCCACTGTCCTCATCCATAGGTGTATGATTTTTGTCCAGTCTCTTTCTGAACCCCCACCCCCACCCCTTTACCCCTGAGAATTATCAGTCCACTCCCTTTCTATGCCCCTGATTCTATTATATTCAACAGATTATTCTGTTCCTCAGGTTTTTAATTCACTTGATTTTTAGGTTCACTTGTTGATAGATATGTATTTGTTGTTCATAATTTTTATCTTTACTTTTTTCTTCTTCCTCTTCTTTAAGAATACCTTTCAGCATTTCATATAATACTGGTTTGGTGGTGATGAACTCCTTTAGCTTTTTCTTATCTGTGAAGCTCTTTATCTGCCCTTCAAATCTGAATGATAGCTTTGCTGGGTAGAGTAATCTTGGTTGTAGGTTCTTGATGTTCATCACTTTGAAAATTTCTTGCCACTCCCGTCTGGCCTGCATAGTTTCTGTTGAGAAATCAGCTGACAATCGTATGGGTGCTCCCTTGTAGGTAATTAACTGTTTTTCTCTTGCTGCTTTTAAGATTCTCTCTTTGTCTTTTGCCCTTGGCATTTTAATTATGATGTGTCTTGGTGTGGTCCTCTTCGGATTCCTTTTGTTTGGGGTTCTGTGCACTTCCTGGACTTGTAAGTCTATTTCTTTCACCAGGTGGGGGAAGTTTTCAGTTATTATTTCTTCAAATAGGTTTTCAGTATCTTGCTCTCTTCTTCTGGCACCCCCATAATTCTGATGTTGGTATGCTTAAAGTTGTCCCAGAGGCTTCTTACACTATCTTCAATTTTTTGGATTTTTTTTTCTTTTTGCTTTTTTGGTTGAGTGTTTTTTGCTTCTTTGTATTTCAGTTCTTTGACTTGATTCTTGTGTTCCTCTAGTCTGTTCTTGGGTCTCTGTATAATATTTTTTATTTCAGTCAGTGTATGTTTAATTTCTAGTTGGTCCTTTTTCATATCTTCGAGGGTCTCGTTGTATTTATCGGCCTTTTCTAGGATATTCTTGAAAAGCCTTATAACCGTGGTTTTGAATTCTATATCCAGTCGTTTGTTTTCCTCCATTTCTTTCGTTTGTGATCTGTTTCTTTGACGCCGCATTTTCACTGCTTCCCTGAGTTGGTAGGGTAGATTTGTGTGCTAGGTTTCCTATATGGCCCAGTGGGTCTGCCTCCCCAGTTAACCTGAGGTGGACACTCTTGGTGCACCCCTTTGTGGACTGTGTGTACAGCCTTGTTGTAATTAAGTCTTGATTGTTGTTGGTATCACTGGGAGGAATTGACCTCCAGGCCAGTTGGCTGTAAGGATCAGCTGTGTCTATGCTGGGAGAAGTTTGGTGCTGGAGACAGCCTTATAGGATTAGACTTGCCAAATTGCAATAGCCTCTGTGCTCAGTTTGGCTGGGGTGAAGTCTCAGGGCGGAGCAGACAGTCTTGGCTTCCCGTCAGCCTTCCCCTTGCGCGCACGCGCGCACCTTCAGTCCTCTGACTTCCCTGGCTCCCGAGTCTCCGCCCGAGAGTCTAGACTCCTCCCACAAGAGCGTGGGTCCCCAGGGGCTTGCCTGGAACTGGGGTTCAGTGAAGTCAGAACTGGGGCTCATGCAGTCAGGAGCCTCTGACTCCCTTCCACTAGGGAAAGCCTGTGGCAACCTCCGCAGCCTTTGTGCGCACTAGCGCACGCGCGCCTTCAGATTTCCACCTTTCCCGGCTCCCGAGTCTCGGCCCGAGAGTCCGGATTCCCCCCACAAGAGCGTGGGTCCCCAGGGGCTCACCTGGAACTGAGGTTCAGTGCAGTCAGAACTGGGGCTCAGTGCAGTCAGGAGCCTCTGACTCCCTTCCACTAGGGAAAGCCTGTGGCAACCTCTGCAGCCTTTGTGCGCACTGGCACGCGCGCGCCTTCAGATTTCCGCCTTCCCCAGCTCCTGAGTCTCTGCCCGAGAGTCCAGACTCCCCCCGTAAGAGCGTGGGTCCCCAGGGGCTCGCCCGGAACTGGAGTTCAGTGCAGTCAGAACTGGGGTTCATTGCGGTCGGGGGCTTCCTTCCCCCTTCCGCCAGAGAAAGTCAGCCAGGCTCTCAGCCGCCCTTCCTCTCTGCGCGCACAAAGACCCTTTGCCGTACCTCCAATTCTCTGTGAGCTTTTCTCTTTCCTTCTAGTTGTAGAATTTTCACTCAGCCAGCTTTCCTGTGGTTCTGGATGATGTCCATTCTGTCTTTTAGTTGTAGTTTTGAAATTGTTGTGCAAGGCAGCAGTTTAGGTGCTTACCTATGCCGCCATCTTGGTTTCTCCCCCAGAGTTTCTTTTTAAATATCCTATGTAATAAAAGGCTAATATGCAAATAGACCGAATGACAGAACAACCCAACAACTGGTCGCTATGACATGCGCTGACCACCAGGGGGCGCACATGGAACATGGCGGGTGTTCGCAGCAGGCAGCAGAGTGCAGAACATGGTGGGCATGGGCCACAGAAGGATAGGGGAGCAGGTGAGCGGGGACACCAGACCAAGGTGGGGTGCTGGTCGCTGTCATCAGGGCGAGACTCTGGTGGTTACTGAAAATTCTTTGCTCCCGCCTGGTGCTCGCACCTGCTGCTGGCACCGGCCCCACTCTCACTGGCTGCCAGTGCCCAGTGCCGGTCCCGATCGTTTGGTGCCGTCAGCAGGTACAAGCAGTAACTGCCGGCCCCGATCGCACCTGAGGGCTTATCCACCTCCCTCTGCTCCTAAGTGGTGCCAGCAGCCACCACTCGCACCCACTGACAGCACCCGCCCCACTTGTACCTGCTGCTGGCACCAACCCCAATTGCTCTGCACCGTCAGCAGGTGTGAGTGGGGCTGGCACCATCAGCATGTGGGAGCGGGGGTGGCAGGAGTGGGGCTGCCAGCAGACAGAGGACCAGGGGCTGCAGCGGGAGGGGCCGAGCGGGGGTGCGGAGAATTGGCCAAGACCCACCCCTATACCCACTGCAGCCTTGCAGCCCACAGTTCCTTTCAAAGTGCACAAATTTGTGCAGTGGGCCCCTAGTTCCTTTTATAAAAGAAGTACTAGTCATTTGTCAAGATCAAATATATATTCTTACAATTAAGACGGGAAGGAAATATGAAGTGGTAGAGAATTCCACCCTCAATTTTACTTATGAAGTACTAAGATGTATACCTTTGTGTCTGGAAGTGAAAACTTCACTAAGGAGACCAGTTTTTCAGTGAGTCAGTTTTCAGAATGCAGAGTTCTCCGTCCTTGAGCATGGTTAGCTGTGGACACACTCCGAGATGTGGTTTTGACATTTCCTGCACCACCAAGGTTCCCATTAGGCACTCCTGAAGCTCTCCTTGTTCCCAGCGTGAACCTTACATGTACGTTTCTATGCTCCTGATACTGACACTGTAAGAATACTGCCTCAGTAGCCCCCTGGCCCACCCAGGAGTAGTGGCTGTGGCACCCATTGAGGGGTCCCTGGCACCTGCCTCTTTCTCACTGTTTTCAAGGGGCTCCTTTGAGGCTGGGGAGCTCCTGAAACGGAGTCATGTTCCAGACTTGCCACGTAGGTGTCAAGAGAGGAAGAAGGAATGTCAGGGCCAGCATTTTCTATAGAGAAACATGGGTATGAGCAGGAAGGAGAGCCAAGAATTCTCTGTAGATACTTACGTATTTAAAAGATTTACCTACTTTCCTTGATGCACTATTTCTCATAATTAAATAGTAACTTCAGGTAGAAAATGTTAGGGTGATCATTCCTACCAAATCAAGTTGGTTGATATGTAAGAGTCCTTAATTTAATTGAAAAGTAATTACTTGAAAATGCTTATCTTTAACCTAAGTCTCTTAATATTGTGTATTTAAAGTTGGGAAGGGGTGTAGTATGAGCTCAACATTTAATTTGGCCTATGTTTGGCTATGTTTTATGCCTTTTAAAATCTTTAGTGTCTGTGGGCACTTAGGGGATTTTTGACATAACATGACATGTTTTTAAAATATATATGTTCATTTAAGTTTACAAAACAAGAATGACACGGATTTTAGAAAGTTGGTTAGTTTTGTAGTTCCCAGGTCTTTAAAAAGCCATTTAAATTTTTCTTAAACTCTTTGATTTACCTTGATTTATTAACCTTTGTTTCAGTGGAAGGGACACGGTTAGCTCTGATTTGGCTGGAGAGGTCCTGCTGCAGTTCCTTTTCTCAACTTCCCCTTCTGTCTCTGGACTACCTCCGGTTCCCTCTACCCAATAAAAGCAGAAAGCCAACACAGCGCCTGAGCTTTATTTTGTTGTTTCTTTTATATCCATAGCCACATTTCAGTGCAACAGTGGTATTTAATATGACTCTTTGTAGTCACGGGCGAAAAGAATTCACATGAATATTCGTGGCTGAGTTATTCAAGTCAGAAAGCAAACTGTGATATTATTTTGTCTACTGTTCGAGCTGTGATTTCATGTCCTAAATGACTATAATTTCCAGGGATCATTTTAAGTGGAAGTTAACCAAAGAGTAAAGAATTCATACTTGACTTTCTAAATGCCAGGTTATTTTATAATGTTATTGAAAATAATGATAGGACCTGAGAAATAAAAGAAGGGATGCTAAATACCAAACTCAACTCTCTGGCTAATGTATCTGTCACACCTTAGCTGCTTCTGTCCACCATTTAACCTTCATTCCTAGAAATAAATTATTTCTTGTGAATTTTTCTACATAAAAATTTATGAAATGAGGTTTGGTAATACAGCAGAATTAAATGATGCTTTTCCCATTTCTTTTTTTTTTTTTTATCTGTAATGAAAAATAGCTGCTGCATAGTTTTATGATTATTTTTTAGATAGGCCTGAGGTTTAAAGGGATTTTTATTTTATTTTTTAACATGTATTTTTATTGTTGAGAGTATTACAGATGTCCCCCATTTTATCCCCTTTGCCTCCATCCACCCAGGTCTTCTTATGTATGTTTTCTTTTGTAAGTTATCCAAAAATAAGACTGCAAAGTTAGCCTGTTCCAAATGAATTATGAAGTGGGTAAAACATATTTCCTGTTGAATTCCACATCTGGGTTGTTAAATAACAATTCATTCATAGTGTTAAATTGGAACCTTATTAATGAAAATTATCTGTGTGTCAGAAACTCTCTTTTGACCTTTAGAAAAGTATTGATATTGATAAGGCAGCATTATTTTTGGCTTGCTCAACCAATTGTCATTTTTACCCTGTAGCCTGGTTCGGTTTCAAACTGGCATTTGTCCATGCTATGAAATCTTGTGTATGTCATCTTAACCTTTCCACCAATCTAGTTTTCCAAACCTCTTCGGCTCATTTTTATTTTCAAAGGAGTGATAGGTTTTCCATTTGGAATTCTGTTGCCTAGAGAAATCTATTTGAAGGTACATGCCCACACTACTTTTCCTCATCTTTCAGGAAAGATCGCCAAGAGACAGCGAGTTGACAGGCTAGGTGGCCCTGGTCTGGGAGTCCATGTAGCACAAATCTAAGAATGGGTTGTTGTTTATCCATCATACAATTTTATCTTTCTTAACAGATGTGGTAGTAAACTTTTATGTTACAAAATAGGAAACTTTTCAGCCTCAAATAGGATAAGTTCTTGGATTAATAAAATGCCTGGTAAAGTTGGAAAAAAGTGGAAGCGCTTTTGTATTGTTACAGTGGTTTAACGAGGAGCCTGAGACCTACTTTCACACCCCGTCCCATCCGGTGTGACTGCTTCATTCCCACCAGAGGCAGGGATACTAAGTACCAAGACAGCAGAAATCCTTCCTCACTGCTGTCTTCTTACAGCACGCACGCAGCTGGAGCCCTTTCTTCAAGGACAGTACATCCTCCTGGTTTGCGTTTGCCTTTCCCATGTTCATTTCCTTCTTGGTTCTTTGCTCTCTCTTCCTTTAGTGTGCAGCTTCAACAGATGTTTCTTGGGCTTCTGTGCTGGCCCTCTTTTTGTTCCGTGTGCCCTTCCTGGGTAATTGGGGATCTTTGTGTCACCTCCCAGGACCTCTGGTGGTCAGGTAATTCTGTGTCCCACTGGCTTTCCTGGCCCAGCCCCAGCCACACCTGCATCTAAGCATCCTACAGGCCCCTCAGGCCCAGCATGCCCCAGTACTTGCCTTCCTCTGGCCCATTAACCTAGCAATCTTCTATTGGGTTTTCTTGTACACTTTTTCAATATGTCTGTCAGCTCAAAACTTCCATGTGCCTAGATTATTGTGTCAGTCTCCATCTGGTCTCCCGCCACTGACCTTTCCTAGTTTTTACCTATCCAGGTTATCCTCCGAAGAGTTAAATCTGATACTATCACTCTCCTGCTTTAAACCATTTCTACTGGCTGCCTCTTGTCCTTGGAATAAATGTTCATCACTCTTAAACTCTCAAGTGTGACATTTTTGGTCCCTGTGCCTACCTGATGCGGTCTCATTTCCTACTGCTTCCTTTCTGTGCCACCTTACACGTGTGCACAACACTGAATGCCTCCTTCCTGTGGAAAGCTGTGTCTTTCATCATACTAGGCCTAATGTAGTTTTCTCTCTTTGTAATTATGCTTCCTATATCCTGTTGTAATTATACAAAGTATAAGTAAATAATAACTGTGAAGTGCTACAAAGATATATAGTGCTTACCCAGCAACCCTGAGCAGTGCCTGGAAACTCAGGAAGTGTTTATCAAGTAAATAGATAAATGTCAGTGGCAAATTTTAAAAGATTTCATGACACTGGGGCGCAACAATGATCCTAGCCAGTAGATCAGTAGAGGTCAGTTCTGGTCCCAACTCTGCGAGAGCTAAAGGCCTACATGGGTCACTTGATCTGTGCCTCAGTTTCTTTCCTGAGAAAAGTTGGCTTTGTAAAGCTGTAGGGTATTTCTACTTTTAAAATTCTGTGTTGCTGTTTTACCTTGCCTTATATATGGTTCCCAGGTAAAATCATTCTCTGAGCATTTTTCACTTCAGAGTCCCTATCTGTGTTTTGCTTTCATTTTTTCCATGATTGGAATCCCTGATCTCTCACTGCATGCCTTTCAAGAGAGGCACTTTTTCACATCATCTCATTTTAATCCCTTAACTAATTTTTCTTCTCCTTTCCCCTCTCTTCCTTATTAATGTTTGTTACAATGTTGTTGGAAAGAAATAACACCCAAGACTAAAATTTGCAGTGCTCCTAGTGACATGCATAGCTCTAATTGTAGATTTTGCCTATTTTGACTCAATATGACTTAAATGGTGAAATAGAAGTTGTTCATTAGAATATCCTTTATTAATAGTTGTTACAAAGGAGGAGGGAGTAAAGGTTGATATTTGAGTATCAGAAATAACATGGCACTAGGGATAATACTGAATGCACATCAGTAAATGTATTTTTAGCTGTTTGAGACACAGATTTACAGCATTTCAATCTTTCTGTGGGTCTGATGTTTGATGCACATGTACATGCAATTCTAGCCTTCTTCAAGATTGTTTAGGGCAGCGGTCGCCAATCTTTTGGACCTCACGGACCACCAGTGGTCCGCAGACCACCGGTTGGCGACCGCTGGTTTAGAGAAGGGTGGGTATGAGCCTCAAAACTCTAGAGCAGCGATTTTCAACCTTTTCATCTCATGGCACACATAAACTAATTACTAAAATCCTGCAGCACATAAAAATACATATTTTGGCTGATCAGACAAAAATAGGCATACTTTTCTGATTCATTCACATTGGATAGCTATTGTTGTGTTTTTATTTTAAGACAACCTAAGGGAAAAGAGGTCAGTGCCCCTGACTAAGTAGTCAGGTATTGCATCTTTTAGAGATTCTTGTGGCACACCTGTTGAAAATCACGGCTCTAGAGTACTCTTTCACAATTAGTAATTTTTTATGATTATGTTTCTGAAATTTTTCTCAACACCTTTATTTATTTTTCAGTTGATGTTATAGTTATAAAAATAGAGATATTTAAGTATTTCTGAATTTTCTCTTTAGTTAGCTATATGACCTTTGAAAAGTTGTTTTTAGTGTGATTTTTGAACACCTTTTAATCCTGTATCCTGAGCCAAAAACATGACCTACAGTGCTCTCAAATAAGGTGTTTTAAATGAGGAACATTTTGTATGCAGAAGACCTTACTCTTTGGGTAGTCGGAGTGGAAGGGGCCAATATTCATACCAGGTGGTCCTATATGGATCACACCTTGGAAAGCCTCTTTTCTCTGTCGCTTTAGGCTGCCGTAACAAAGCATCACAGACTGAGTGCTTTGAACAACAGCCATTTATTTCTCACATTGCTAGCGGCTTGACTCCTGAGGTCAGGATGCCAGCATGATCCATTTCTGGAGAGAACTCTTCCTGACTTGTGGGCAGCTGCCACCCAGCTACGTGCTCACATGACCTCTTTGTGCACATGAGGAGAGAAGGATCTCTGGTGTCTATTCATATAACGACATTAATCCTCTTGCCACCATCCTTATGACCTCATTTAATCTTAGTTCCTTCCTTGGTAGCCCCATCTCTAAACACAGCTACACTGGGGTTTAGGGCTTCAATGTGTGAATTTTGAGGACACATACACTTAGTCTATAACATTCTACCCCTGGCCCAAAATTCAAGTCTTTCTCACATTCTGACTACATTCTTTCCATCACAACAGCCTCTGAAGTCTTAAATACTTCTGGCATCAACTATAAAGTCTAAATTTCAAAATCTTATCTAAGTATAATCAAAATCAGGTATTGGTGAGACTCCAGGTACTATTCATACTGTGGCAAAATTTCTCAACAGCTGTGAGCCTGTGAAACCAGACAAGTTATATGCTTCCAAATACAATGCTGGGACAGATACTGAATAGACATTCCCATTACAAAAGGAAGAAATAGAAAGGAAGGGGTGAGGAATCTCAAGCAAGTCCAAAAACTACCAAAGCAAATTTCTTTGAATTATGAGGTTCAAGAAAAATCCTGTTTGGTGCCATGCTCTGTGTGCTCCAGGTCCACCAGGGGTGGCACTGTCAACCCCGTGTCTCTTTTGGGCCTCTCACCATCTGGCTGTGTGGGAGGCTCAAACCTGTTTTGGCTCACCTACTCAATGAGATGGCCCCATCCTTTGAAACCCAGGAGAAATATTCAGCCCTGCCCCCTGGACCTGTGGTGAGAGTGGCAGCCCTGATGACCTCTGAAGTAATTTTCTTTGGGGTCACTCTTCCCTTTTTGAAGAATGATGCTTTCGTCATCCCTGTAGAATGTCAGAAGTCCAACAAGTCTCCTTCAATTCAAACCGGCAGTGCTGCCCCAGCCAGCTTGGCTTAGTGGGTGGAGTGTCAGCCTGCGGACTGAAGGGTCCTGGGTTCGATTCCGGTCATGGGTACGTACCTCAGCTGCAGGCTTCTCCTGGGCACGTGTAATCTATGTGTTTCTCTCACATCAATATTTCTCTCTGTCTTTCCCTCTCCCTTCCACTCTCTCTAAAATTCAGTGAAAGAATGTCCTCGGGTAAGGATTAAAAAAAAACAAACACCAATTGGCCGTGCTTCTGCTTATATAATCCCATAATCTCTTTATTGAGTGATAGTTTAGCTCATACCCTTGGCATTCTCTTCCCAACATGCTTTCTCATTTTTTGCAACATGGACTGGCTCCTAAAGTTCTTCTTCCTTCTTTCTTCAAATCATCTCTCTCCTCTTGTATTTTACTTTAAGAAGTCAGGAGGGGAGAACAGAACCAGAATGGTGAGGAGCAGAGAATAGGGGTTTCTTGGTGCTTCTAGGCTAGCCCATGAGCTCAGTTTTTGGGCCGGTGTGGTTCAGTGGTTGAGTGTCGACCTGTGAACCAGGATTGATTCCTGGTCATGGTTCGATTCCTAGTCATAGCACATGCCCAGGTCGTGGGCTCGATCCCCAGTGTGTGGCATGCAGGAGGCAGCTGATCAATGATTCTCTTTCATCATTGATGTTTCTCTCTCTCCCTTCCTCTCTGAAGTCAATAAAAATATATTTTTTAAAAAGTTAGATGGAGAAATCTCAGCTGAATATCTAATCACAAGTTCTATCTTCTACAAATCACAAGTCAGCCAAGTTCCTTGCCACATTGCAACATAATTTGCTGTCTTAGTTGGTTCGGGCTGCTATAACAAAATACCATGACTGAGTGACTTGACCAACAGCTATTTATTTCTTATGGTTTTGGAGGCAGCAAAGTCTAAGTACAAGGTGCCAGTTGATTCAGTTCCTGGTGAGCACCAACTTTCTGGTTTATAGACAATTCCCTCCTAACTGTATCCTAACAGGAGTGTACGTTAGTGTCGTTCTTTAAGGACGCCCACCTCTAAATACTGTCACCTTGGGGATTAAGGCCTCAACATATTAATTTTCGGGGATACAAATAATTAGTTCATAGTAATTGCTTTTCCTCTAGTTTCCAATAACCTATTCTTCATTTCCATTTGATACTGCATCAGAATCACCTTGAATGTCCATATTTCTGGAATGCACTTTAAAATTCCATCCTCTACTCACTACCTAGTTCCAAAGCTGCATCCATAGTTTTAGGTATTTATTACAGCAGCACCCCACTTCATGGTACCAAAATCTTAGTTAGCTCAGGCTACCATAACAAAATACAGTAGACTAGGTGACTTAAACCACAGACATTTATTTTCTCACAATTCTAGAGTCTGGAATCCCAAGATCAGGGTGCCACCATGACTGATGTCTAGTGCAAGCTCTCCTTCTGGCTTCTAGGCAATAACCTCTGGCTGTGTCTTTCCTCTGTGCTCAGCAGAGAGAGAGGGGGGTCTCTGGTGTCCGTTATAAGGACACTATCCTTATTAGATCAGGGCCTCACCCTTATGACCTCATTCAACCTAAATTTCTTGGAGGCCCTATCTCTAAATATAGTCACACTGAGGGTTTGAGCTTCAACATATGATTTTGAGGGTACACAAACAGTCCAGAGTACCCCTTCTTGTCTGGTTTTATATAAACTTTGTCTTTCTGGTGCCTTTGTATGTTTTCCTTACTTGAAGTTCTTAAAACATGGGACCTTCTAGTGCCATTCACCCTTTACAAAGCAGGAAGGCCACCCTGCAGAATGTTTCACGGTGCCACGCCTGGCCCTAGCACTGACACTGATCCCAGGTAGCTAGCATGCGGCACTAATTTCTAATTGTTGTCATTTCTGTGGACTATGATAAACATTCCTGGTCAGTATTGTCTAGTCCTTTTTTATTTTTAAGGGTTGGGTTTCAAATTTTTGTTTCATGCTTAGAATTATTGTGGCTTTTGGCAAAGAATATTTTAAACTGGGTGAAAGGCAAGAAAAAATGTGGATTCAAGAAGTGAAAGCACAATTGTTTACAGTTCAGTAAGCAGTTGTGGTTAAGAAATGTGTCTGCTCATCATTACCAGATGACTTAAAATTTTATGGGGGAGCATACATTTTTAACAAAAATTAATTATGCTTTTTACAGGGTAAAGAAGTGAATTCTTCATAATTTAGTTTTTATGTTTTATAATCTAGACCTATAGTTAGAGCTTTGTGAATTTTATTATGAAATTATCTATGAAATGAATCTAATGGCAGCTTAAAACATTTACTCAGAAACTAAAATTTTGATTTACTAAGCATCCTAATATATAAAGAGCCAGGGTCCTTAACATCCAAAACGACCGAACAGATGACTGAACGCCAGGCTGCCCACGCAGCAGGCTCTGGTGGGCGGGGACTGGTGAGCGGGCTGAACTGCTGATCTCTTGGTCCCTCCTGGGTCGCGACCCAGCACTTACTGCCACTGCCAAGGCGGGTACAATGCGATTGGTTGGGGAACCCCACCATTGTCCCACGATCGCCCCAAAGAGGGAGGCCCAGGCTACTCAGCCGATGGTGGTGGGCGGGGCCTCCCTCTGTGGGGTGATCAATTGCGGGGCTCCCGGACTGCGAGACAGCGCAGGCCAGGCTGAAGGACACCTCCCCACATCCCAGAGTGCATGAATTTTGTGCACTGGTCCTCTAGTTAATAATAATGCAATAATACAATTAATGAGATTCACTTATTGAACATTCACTGAAACATAGTAGGGAATATTGTTAGGTATTTGGGAATCATTGGTAAAACTAGGCATAGTTGTAACTTCTCAAAAGAAAAGATAGTATAAATATGTACAAATACAATTCACCTTTCAGTCCATGTTAAAAAAACAGTTATACAAATGGTGAGTAGATAAAACATCACTTGAATTTGATTTAGGAATGTATTGTTTGTTTATTTTTCTTTCTGGAACATCAGGTGACTCACATTTATTTTGCATTCTCTGGGTACCTATCTAGTCCAGTTGAGGTAAGGGGAAGTAGGTAAAAACCATCTTGATGACAATGGCTGCCATTATTGCACATGGCTCAGGTCCTGCACTATGGGCTTTCTGTGTTATCTCTCTTGATGTTTGCAGTGTTCTTGAGGATAGTTAACTTTCTCCATTTAAAAAGGACTGATGGTTGCCAGAGGGGAAGTTGGGGGACTGGGTGAACAAACTGAAGGGGTTACGAACTACAAATTCATAGTCACAAAATGATCCTGGGAATGTAAAGTACAGCAAAGGACTATAGTCAATAATATTAACTATGGCCGAAACCGGTTTGGCTCAGTGGATAGAGTGTCGGCCTGCGGACTGAAGGGTCCCAGGTTTGATTCCGGTCAAGAGCATGTACCTTGGTTGCGGGCACATCCCCAGTGGGAGGTGTGCAGGAGGCAGCTGATTGATGTTTCTAGCTCTCTATCCCTCTCTCTTCCTCTCTGTAAAATATCAATAAAATATATTTAAAAAGTAAATAAATAATATTAACTATGTACCCAGATAGGGTATTTGAAATATTGGGGGGACCACTTTGTAAAGTATATGATTGTCTAACCACTGTGCTCTATACCTGAAACTAATACAAAATAATATCAAATATACACTGTAATTGAAAAATAATTTTTTTTTAAAATTATAAGGTATTTGAGGATTTCAAAGGGAAGAACAATTGCTTCTGTCTGGTTCAGGAAACACTTCCTAGAGAGGTGACATTTTGGCTGTCTTACAACGTTTATGGAAAATGCTGTCCCACTGGCACACAAATGGCCTTTTATGTACCATGCATCTAATTGCAAAAAGTCTACTTGTAAAACCAGTATCTTGTGCTCAGATTGAAAGCTTGCCTTAAATATGTGATTTGTCCTAGGTTGCCTCATGCCTTTTCTTCCCGGAAAGGGGACATTATTTTCTTCAGGGAAGGCAGGCCACTGCTTCCTCCCTAAGGGTGGGTTTGAGGTTCTGCAGGAGAGACTTTGGAGTGCTTCGTGGAGAGCCTGGTGTTGTTCCCAACCCTGTGGTGAGGTTGTGATGCTGCTCATCATTCGTTCCGAAACCAGTTTAGTCGCCAGGCATGTTGCAGTTTAGTGATGCTCAGTATCATAAAGTGTGTTTATTCTACAAGTTTTTTGGTGCTACAAACCTTGAACAGAATTTGTAGTTATTGCACTATTGTCAGGATTTATAAAAAATACCTTCAAAGAAACTCCAGTCAGTAGCACTGTGATTCATCCTTGTAATGTAGGTTTTTCTTCTGTAACACTGTGTATGTGTTCTGCAGTCTCCTGCCTTTCATAAGTCTGTCAGGGTCCATGGGAATTGTGGGTTGGGGAAGACCACTGAAAAAGCAATGACTGGAACCTGAAGAGAGAACGTGTGCTGCTTAGGCAGGCAGCTGAGCATCGCTGGAGGCTGCTGCAGCAAGGAGTGTAGCCACACATACCAGGAGCGTGTGCTCAGCTGCAGCACTTGGTCTTGAGCAGGACAGCACGTAGCCCTGAAGCTCTGGACAGCAGCTGCTGCCAGTGGTTGATTGGTGAGGTGGCAAGCCTGGTACACACTGCTGAGGATGAGGCCTGTGTACAGATACAGGTTTTTAAAAATCTTAAAATATGTCCAGAAATGCTCCTGTGGCTAATGCAGTTCACAACCTAGGGAGGGCTGTTTCCATTTGCTGCTGAAGACCCTATTTTCCACCAGTGCTCTGGCTGCCTTGCCAAGATAAATGGTGTATGTGCCAAAGTGACCTCATGCTGTCCTGACTTCTTTTCCTACTTACCAATTGAAGTGGAACTACTCTTCCTTAAAGAAACACCTGTTGTGGGAGAGCACATTCAATACTCACCACCTAGTCATGGCCTTTCTTTAATACTTGTTTTCAGTCCCCACTCACCTCCCTCATACTGACTAGCATAACATTGTGCTGGTTCATATTCTTCCCCCATTCCATTTCCTTCCTTATCTTAAGACTAGAGGCCCGGTGCATGAAAATTGTGCACTCGTGGGGGTCCCCAGCCTGGCCTGTGCCCTCTCACAGTGCAGGAGCCCCGTGATCAATTTCCCCAAAGAGGTGGGCCCTACCTACCCATCCAGGGTTCCTTGATGGATTGCCCCAAAGAGGTAGGCAGGAGCAGGGGGCACACGCAGCCTCCTGGTGATGGATTGTTACGGCATGAGGGCATCACGGCATGAGGGCGTGACGACCACATAGGCTTTTATTAGTATTGATATAGAAGCAAGATAGATACATACCTCCAGAATTCATGATAGTGGTCTTTGGGATGAGTTGTAGCTTTGCTTAATATGGGAACTCATGCACTTAGAGAAAGAAAGAGATGGAAAATTTGGAGCTGTGTAAAAAATGGGGAAAAAAACTAAGGAAGAAAGAAATGGAAATAAACTTAAATAGTTATAACTAAACACTTGATGCTATTTAAAATTTTTTGTTCTTTACTATTAACCACTTGCCTAAAGTGTTAAAGAAACTCATTTTTTTTTTCTGTTATTAGCAAAACACTATGTTAGACACTTAGTATTTGTATTCTCATTGAATTCTCTTTTTCTGGATCAAAGTTAAATTTCTGTTTATGAGATTACAAACCATCCAAGGGCAAGAATCTAGTTTTACTTATTTTCTGTCTTTATCCAGTGGTATAGATTGATTACAATAATGAACAGTATTCTTCCATCATCACCACCACCACCCCCACTTTTGCAGTGTCTGTGTTAGATTCGTATTGTATTCACTTAAATTAGCTGAACTATTCTTTACTAGAATTCAATTCCCTGCATAGTAGGAGGTTAGTTTTGAAAGAAGTGAGAGACCAGTAGCGACACTCCTTTTTGCACAAAGCTTCTCTGACTGGGCCAGGTGTATGTTCAACTCGATGAAGAACACCAGCTCTTCCTGTAGACCACCCCTCATGGAAGGGGGAGGCTTGCAGGCAGTAAGAAAGTGATATGGGTTGTGGCAGGTCCAGTTTCTCCTCTTCTTGTGATTTTACATCCATCATCCCTTTTATTTTCCTTTTTACTGAACTTATCGGGGTTGCACAGGTTTCAGGTGCACAATTCTACAAAATATCATCTCTACACTCTGTTCACCACCCCAAATCAAATCTCCATCCATCACCATTTATCCTTTCTGTACCCTCCTCCATCTCCCTCCACACTCTCTTCCCCCAGCAATCACCACTCTGTTGTCCATGTCCATGAGATTTTTCTCTTCTTTTCTGTTGTATCCCTCCACTCCCCCCATTTAGCCCCCACCCCTAACAGCTGTCAGCCTGCTCTCTATCTATGAGTCTATCACTGTTTCGCTTGTTATCCATTAGATTCTACATAAAAGTACTTGCCCTGCCCAGTGTGGTTCAGTTAGTGGTATAACCAAAGCCAAGGTTTGACTGCCTGCCACTACGAAAGCCAAATTCATGAGACAGGTGCTGGTGAAAAAAGGAAAGAGGTTTATTCAAGTACTGCCATCTCAGCATCACATCACAAGCAGGGTTTTTATAGGGAGGGAGAGGGAAAGCGGAACAAAGATCAGGAGGAGGGGCTGTGGACAGACCAGCACTGCCCCTGCTGGTCCCTCTGTGAATCTTTAGGTAACTTATTGATGTTTCTCTCTCTCCCTCCCTCCTTAAAAAATCAATGAAAATGTCCTTGGGTGAGGATTAAAAATGATAAATTATAATAATGTGCTACTTGTCTTTCTTTGACTGGCTTATTCCACTTAGCACAATACTCTCCAGGTCCCTCCATGCTGTCTCAAAGGAATCCTTTTTTACTGCTGCATAGTATTCCATGGTATAAATGTACCACTGCCTTTTTATCCAGTTGTCTACTGATGGGCACTTGGGCTGTTTCCAGATCTTAACTATTGTAAATTGTGCTGCTATGAACATAGGATGCATATATTCTTTCTGATTGGTATTTCTGGTTCTTAGGATACTAAAGGCCCAGTACATAAAATTCGTGCATGGGGGTGGGGTCCCTCAGCCTGGCCTGCACCCTTTCCAATCTGGGACCCCTGTGGGATTGGGCCTAAATTGGCAGTCGGACATCCCTCTCGCAATCCGGGACCACTGGATCCTAACTGCTTGCCTGCCTGCCTGCCTGCCTGATCACCCCTAACTCTTCTGCCTGCCTGATCTCCCCAACCCCTCTGCCTGCCTGCCTGATCTCCCCTAACTGCCCCTGCCTGCTGACCTGATCACCCTAACTTGCCCCCCTGCTGGCCTGATTGCCCCTACCTTGCCCGCCTGCTGGCCTGATTGCCCCTACTTTGCCCCCCTGCCAACCTGATTGACCCTAACTTGCCCCCTGCTGTCCTGATCACACCTAACTTGCTCCCCTGCTGGCCTGATCGCCCCTAACCGCCTCTGCCTCGGCCCTCCAGCCTAAGCCGCAGTCTGGCCTACCTCTGTGGGAGGCGACCTGGCAGATCAGGGGAAGGCGCCGCCCGCATTACCCCACTGCTGCTGCCACTGCTGGCCTGAGCCTGGGCCCTTCGCAGCTGCGCCTCGGCCGTTTGCAGCTGTTGTGGCTTTGTCCGGATGGGATGTCCTCCTGAAGACATCTGCCCTAATTAGCATATTACCCTTTTATTAGTATAGATATTCCTAGAAGTGGGATCACTGGGTCAAATGGTAGTTCCATATTTAATTTTTTTGAGGAAACTCCATACTGTTTTCCATTATGGCTCCACCAGTCTACATTCCCACCAGCAGTGTACTAGGGTTCCCTTTTCTCCACATCCTTGTCAACAATTGTTTTTTGTTAATTTATTGATGAGAACCATTCTGACAGGTATGAGGTGATTTTAATTGACATTGTCTGATGATTAGTGACGTTGAGCATCTTTACATACATCTATTGGCCATCTGTATATTCTCTTTGGAGAAGAGTTGTTTTTTTTTTTTTGTTACTGCTTTATTTGATTGGCTGTAATATGTTTTTTGTTTTTTTAGGTTCTGTGATTCTTCCTGATTTCGTTTTGGAATATTGTATATTTCTAGAAATTTATCCATTTTGTTCATATTGTCCAATTTGTTGGTATATTGTTGTTCATAATATTTTAAGATCTTTTGTATTTCTTTGATGTCAGTTGTTACTTCTCTTTCATTTCTGATTTGGTTTATTTGGGTCCTCTCTCTTTCTTGATGAGTGTGTTTAAAGGTTTGTCAGTCTTGTTTATCTTTTCAAAGAACCATTATCAGATATGTCATTGAATATTCTTTCCCATTCAGTGAGTTGTCTTTTCATTTTATTGATGGTTTTCTTCGCTGTGCAAAAACTTTTTAATTTGATATAATCCCATTTGTTTATTTTTATTTTCTTAACCTTTCTTGAGGTGATATATCAGAAAAAATATTCCTGCAAGAAACGTTCGAGATTTTACTGCCTATGTTTTCTTCCAGGATTTTTATGCTTTCAAGTCAAACATTTAAATCTTTAATTTCATTTTGAGTTTATTCTTGTGTATGGTGTAAGAAGGTGATCTAGTTTCTTTCTTTCTTTCTTTCTTTCTTTCTTTCTTTCTTTCTTTCTTTCTTTCTTTCTTTCTTTCTTTCTTTCTTTATTTTTAAACTCTGAGACTTTAATTAGCTTCTTTCTGGGGTACCCAGGCCTGCTTCACTTATTTATGTTGCCTGCTTGTTCCCTGCAGGCATTTGAATTCAGGAGATGGAGTGATCTAGTTTCATATTTTTGCATGTATCTGTCCAATTTTCCTAACACCATTTATTGAATCAACAGCCTTTACCTCATTGTATGATTTTGCCTCCTTTTTCAAATATTAATTGGCTATAAAAGTGTAGGTTTATTTCTGGGCTCTCTGTTCAGTTCCATTGATCTGTATGTCTGTCTTATACCAGTTACATGCTGGTTTGCCTACGATGGCCTTGTAGTACAGTTTGATATCACATAGCGTGATTACTTCCACTTTGTCCTTTTTTTTTTCAAGATTTCTGTGACTATACGGGGTCTTTTGTGGTTCCATATAAATGTTTGTAATATTTGTTCTAATTCTATGAAACACACAGTTGGTATCTTAATATGAATTGCATTGAATCTATAGATTGCTTTGGGTAGTATAGACATTTTAATGATATTAATTTTTCCTATCTATGAATACAGTATGTGCTTCCACTTATTGTATCTTCCTCAATATGTTTCTTTAGTGTCTTACAATTTTCTGAATACAGGGCTTTTGCATCCTTGGTTAAATTTACCCTATGTCTTTTGATTGGAGCATTTAAGCAATTTACATTTAAAATGATTATTGCTAGATATGAATTTTTTTAAAATATATTTTTATTTATTTCAGAGAGGAAGTGAGAGAGATAGAAACATCAGTAGTGAGAGAGAATCATTGATCAGCTGCCTCCTGCATGCTCCACACTGGGGATCCAACCCACAACGGGCATGTGTCCTGACTGAGAATTGAACTGTGACCTCCTGGTTCATAGGTTGATGCTCAGCCACTAAACCACACTCCAGCTGAGCGATAGGTGTATATTTATTGCCATTTCATTCTTTTAACTATGTTCCTCTGGTTCTTTTTCTTCTTCTTCTTCTTCTCTTTATTTTGTCAATCCTCACCAAGGATATTTTTTCCATTGATTTTTAGAAAGAATAGAAGAGAGGGAGAGAGACACATTAATTAGTTGCTTCCTCACACTACCCAACCCGGGGCCAGGATTGAGCCTGCAACCGAAGTATGTCACCTTGACCAAAATTGAACCTGTGACCCTTGAGTTTGTGGGCCAGTGCTCTAACCACTGAGCCAAACCAGCTAGGGCTTCTTCTACTTCTTAAAGCAGCCCTTTAACATTTCTTGTGATGGTTTGGTGGTAACAAACTTCTTTATCTTTTCTTTTCTGGGAAGCTCTTTATTTCTCCTTCAATATTAAATGATAGTCTTGCTTGCTAAGTAGTTTTGGTTGTACCAGGTAGGTTCTTCCTTTTCATCACTTTAAATATTTCATGTCAACCCCTTCTGGCCTGAAATATTTCTGTTAAGAAATCAACTGACAGACTTATGGGAGCTCCCTGTAGGTAACTAATTCTCTTTAATATTTGCCACTTTAATTATGATGTGTCTTGTTGTGGGCCTGTTTGGTTCCATTGTGTTTGGGACTCTCTGTGATTCCTGGACTTGTGTGTCTTTTTTTCATCACAAGATTAGGGAAGTTTTCTGTTATTATTTTCTCAAATAGGTTTTGATCCCTTGCTCTCCTTTTTATGGTATCCCTATGATGCAGATGTTTTTACACTTCGTGTTGTGCCAAAGTTCCCTTAAACTATCGTCATTAAAAAAAATTTTTTTTGGCTCTGTTTAGTTGTTTTTTATCCCTTGTCTTCTAAATCATTGATTTGATCCTCTGCTTTATTCTACCAAGTGTTTATTCCTTCCAGTGTGTTCTTCATTTTAGATATGTATTATTTATTTCTGACTCTCCTTTTTTAGGGTTTCTTTGTCTTCTTTCTTGCTGCTGAATTAAACATCCATGTAATCATTACTTTGAACTATACAGTATGTCTGATAAATTGCTTGCCTTCATTTCATTTAACTCTTTCTGGAGATTTCTCTATTCTTTCATTTGTAGCCTGTTTCATTTTTTCTCCCCATTTTGGCTGCCTCTTTGTGTTTATTTCTATGTATTTGATAGGTCTGCTATGACCCCGAGTTTTTATGGGATTTCCTTATTTAGTAGGGTTCCATTTTGCAGTCTCCTTGATCACCTGAGCTGGGTGCTCCAGAAATGTCCCTTGTGTGGGTTATTTGGGCCCCCCTGTTGTAATTGAGTCTTGAGTGCTGTTGGGGAGTCCTGCACTCAAGGTTGACTGACTGTGAGGCTGCACCCTGACCACTGCATGCGGACGGCTATGCAGGTGTTGACCCCACAAAGCGGAATTCACCTCAGTGGGGTTTGTTGCCTGCTGAGATCTCCCTTTGGATCTGCTGCTTGTGAAGCTTATTGGACCCTGCTCTGATGTCTGAATCTTGCCACTGGGTGTGTTGGTTCTCGGCTGCCTGGGTGGGACTGTGGTAGAGGCCAATGTAAGATGCTGCCTGTGATGGGCCCCGGCAACTTGTTTGGAGCAGACTTGATGGGGCTTCTTCTGTAAATCCTTTGTTATAAGACTTCTGTTCAGCTAGTCTTTAGTTGGTTATTCAGAATGAGTGTTCTATAATTTATTTGTAATTCCTGTTTGGTCCTGGGGAGGAGGTAAGTGTAGCTTTCACCTTTTCCATTGCCATTTTGGATCTCTAATTCATTTCTTTAAATTAAAAAACAGAGTAATAGAAAAACATAAGTGTATTTTCTACAAAGAATTAATAACTCATTTTAATATTTTAATATTTTTTTAAATATATTTTTATTGATTTTTTACAGAGAGGAAGGAAGAGTGATAGATAGTCAGAAACATCGATGAGAGAGAAACATCGACCAGCTGCCTCCTGCACACCTCCCACTGGGGATGTGCCCGCAACCAAGTTACATGCCCTTGACCTGAATCGAACCTGGGACCTTTCAGTCCGCAGGCTGATGCTCTATCCACTGAGCCAAACCGGTTTTGGCAATATTTTAATATTTTTGATTTACATATTTTATAACAGAAACAGTATGACAGATAAGTTGGAAATCTTCTGAGTTTCCTTCCCTAATCACATTCCTCTTTCTCTCTCTTTAGAATCAATGGTTATCATGAGTTTTCTATGTATCCTACTAGTCCATATTTATGTACTTTTATTATACATGTATTCTAACAATACAGGGTAGAGCAAAAGTAGCTTACAGTTATTTGTCTGGAAAACAATACAAAAATTAATAAATAATACAATAATAAATTCTGTGTTTCATGTACTCCCAACTGTAAACCTACTTTTGCCCCACCTTGTATGGGTTTCTGTATTTAAAAAAAAAAAAAACATCATAAGTGTCATACTCTACATATCTTGTGTCCCCATCTTCTTTTTGAGATCTCGCTATGCTGATACATACAGCTCTGGTTCACTTACATTAACTTCTGTACAGTGTTCCGTTGTATGAACACACAACAGTTTACCCATCCTCCTATTGATAAGTGCTGGGTCCAGTTTTCTGCTCTTACAAACAATACTTAGATGTGCTTCCTTGTTTAGGTCTCCTAGTGAATGTGACAAGAGTTTCTGAATATATATCTAGGGTTTCTGAGTTATAGGCTATGCATACTGTTAACTTCATTTATCTCATTTAATCTTTAAAAATATTAATTGAGGCTATTGGCATGATTCCCATTTTACACATGAGAAAACTGAGGTGTTGAAATGCTATATAACTTGTCTAGCTGAATAATACACCTAGTACCTGAATCCAGATTAGAATTTCACCCCATTAAATCCAGACCCCTAACACCTAGCATTCCACATGCATTTGCCACTTTTAACCTTTATGATCATTAGAACAGTTGCCGCCAACCAGTCATACTGCATCATTTGAAAGTAGAAAATCAAAGCAGGTAATGAGGGAGTATATAACAAAGAAGGATCAATGAGGTGCCCATACTTCCTTTGATATGTGAAACAGTGGGTCTGTGTTTTCCATATGCTTAAGACTGTTTCTTTATGACAGAAGTCTATACTTTCTATTTCTTAAATGCAACATGCAGGCTGTTTTGGACTTTAAAAAAAGAAGAGCATGTTAGAGTCTGTTTTTATTCTGCAAAGTGTACAGACCATTTTTTCCAGGGGAAGAAAACTATCTGAGCGTGATTCTTTTGTTCATGTCCCTTTATTCATACTTGAACCATGTCTTTTAGACTTTATTTTTTCTTTTGCTTTTTCTTTCCCTTCCAGGTAGCCAATCTGGTGTATTAATTGTGAAAATTCTAGAGCTGCATGAAGAATGCACCATCCAAGTTGCCATGTGTGAGCAGTTGGTGGGACTGCAGGCTGATGGCTCTTCTCAAGGTGAAGCCTCTGGGACTGGCCTGAAGGTTCTCTTCACCAAGGAGACTGCACACTATCTCAGGGGGCAGCCCCAGGACATTATCCACATCTACCCGCCCTGGTGAGTGCCAAGAACTGACTCCAGGAGTCACCAACTGTGAGTTTGTCTCTAAAGCATTTGTCTCAAAAATGTTATCAGGAACATTTTTGTTGCTTTATTAGAGACATGCCCGGGGAAGGAGCCAGGATTTTATGGAACAGGAGCACTGATTTGTCTCTGATGGCTTGTTTGTAGGGTTTAATCTGAAGAGCGTAAATGGTCACTAATGGATTAGAAAAGTTATTTTTAGGATACCATTTTTGCTCTCTTCTGCATGGAATATTAATTTTTTACCACAAAAAGAAGAAAATATTGCTATTTTGAGGAAAAGATTCAGCAGCCTCATTTAAAAAACTATTAACTTTATCAACAATTTTTAAAGTTTCTTTCGTCTTTTTACTGTGTCTGTAGCAAGTGATCATGAGTCTCTAGTTAAATTCTTCTATTAAGGCTGAAGATATCAGAGGATAACTTGCTTTATTTTATTATTTTAATTTTAATACATTTTTATTGAACATTATAAGATATATGCAGGGCCTTACACAGAGCATAAATATACATTTCAAGGAATAATCACAAAGTGAATAGTAATTCCTATCCTGTCATCCTGTGTAGCTTACTCAAGAATACAGCACTATTAATTCTCTTCTCTGAAATTCCCCATCATCCTACATTCATACATCATTAAAAAATTTTTTTTTTTAATTTTTCTTGACCATATGTTCTCTTCCTCTTGGTATAGTCTTCTCCTTTACTTATAACAACATGCCTCGGGGTGTTGTTGAAACACTGTGTCCGTATTGTCCCCTCCATCCTCTCCTGAGCCCATTTCTTTCAGGCTTTCGGCCCACAACTCCCCACATCTCACTCCCTGCTGTCCACATTGCTTCTCCAGTGCTCTTTTGTGACAGAGCCGTGTTTCCTTTTGCAGTGCCCCCTCGGGGTTTGTTTCTGTTTCCCCTGCGCTCCTCCTCATACCTTCCCTGGCTTCTCAGTACTGAACTGCTGCCAGGCTCAGTCCTAGACCTCTTTTCTACTCACCTCACCACCTTGGGGATTTCATCTCTTCCTATCCACGGGAGCCTCCTAACAGCTCCACTTCCAAATCCATACAAAGTCCAGCATTTCTTTTTACTTCTAGTCCATGATCCTTTCCAGGTAATCACTTTTTGGGGGATTAGTGCAATAGTCCCTTAAATGTTCCCTCTGCCTCTTTCCTTACCCTCCATCTATTTCTGCTCAAGATGACTAGAGGAGCAAAGTTATGAATACGTGAGCCATCATACTGGTTTTTGGCTTCACACTCCGCCTCATGCAGAGTCAAAGCCCCCCCCCCTGAGCTCTGGAATCTCATCTCCTGTTCTCTCGGCTTCCCCAGTTCCATTTTGGTCACCCTGGACTCCACCCTGCTCCTCAAATTGCATGCCACTCTCTACTCTTACTTTGAGGCCCGGGTTTTGCTGCTCCTTGTGCTGGGATGCTTTGTCCTACCACCTCCACTTACTGCATGGGTTGCTGTTTTCTTCAAACTTCCAGGCATTTACTCAGCTGTCACCTTCTAAAGAGGCCCTGGGTCACATAGCTAACGTTGGAAACTACCCCCTTTACACCCTTTGTTCCCCTTCCCTCCTTTGTTTTCACAATCACACATATTACAGTTTACCATTTTTATTTGCTCATTTGCTTATTGTTGTCTCCTGCTGCTAGATTTTTAACTGTCTCCTTTACTTCTTAGGGCCTGAGGACACTCAATAGAACTTTGATGTGGAATGAATGAGCAGTTTCTCCTTGTCCTAACAGTGCTTCTCCCATCCAGGATCTTGTTACTATAATTCTTTGTGTTCTTTCAGCTGCTTTATTCAGCTCTTTAAAGTTATTGGACGTCCTTACTGGAAATTTATGGTTAAATCCAGTGATATTGGCAGTACTTGATTTTGCAGTGTGTCCTAGTTTCATCTTCTTTATCAACATACACAGCTGTTTATGATTTAGCTTATTGTACCTCAGTAAAAATGTGTATTCAAGCTACGTTGATTTGTTTACCATGAGCTATAGAGAACTCAAGCATGGTTATCTTGGGAACTATCTTTAAAAACATTTTTTTGTGGGGGAGAGGTTATAATTTTTCTTTAAATAAGCAGGTAAAGTTGAACTTTTAGAATGACTATGTAGGTTCCCTATAGCTTCATAATTCCTCTAGATAATCTAAGATTAATAGTCCAAGGGAAGAAAAGTCAATAGTCCCCAGCAGGTATTTTTTAGAAAATAAAATACAAATGGTTCTGCCAAAACCGGTTTGGCTCAGTGGATAGAGCGTCGGCCTGCGGACTGAAAGGTCCCAGGTTCGATTCCGGTCAAGGGCACGTAACTTGGTTGCGGGCACATCCCCAGTAGGAGGTGTGCAAGAGGCAGCTGATCGATGTGTCTCTCTCATCGATGTTTCTAACTCTCTATCCCTCTTCCTTCCTCTCTGTAAAAAATCAATAAAATATATTTTAAAAAAAAATACAAATGGTTCTAAACACAGGGTAAGATACCTACATCCATATGATAGTAAAAAGAATTGCAAACTAAGATGATAAATACCATTTTTCAGTTTTCAGTTTGCCCAATATCAATACAGAGGGTTGGTAAAGGAAGGAAACAAGGACTTAATGTACTGTTAGTGGGAATGTAAACTGGCGCCACATGACAGTGTGCTAAAACTCAAGAGACTCTGGTCCAACTACATATAATATTTACAGAAATTTATCTTACAGCTCTTCCTCACAAATATAGAAAATGATGTATCCACCGCATTATTGTCTGAAGTAACCTATATGTCCTCCCAACAGGCTGATTGACTAATAATGGTATCTCTGCATTAGAAGTCAATGAAAATAATGTAGCAACTATTTACATACTAATATACTCTTACGAAATGATCTCCAAGACATATTTCTAAAATAGGAAAGCATGGTACACAGAGTGTCAGGGTTAGCCTCCTGGAGGTGGAGATTCTCTGAGCTCTGAAGGCTAAGTTGAAAAAACCGTGAGGGGACCGTAAAGGCATCTGAAATAGAGGAGACCGAATGAGCACAGACCAAGAAGCCAGAAGGGCCTGATGAAGGGTGAATGCTGGGACATATGGACCGAGTGGAAATTCTGCACCAGGAGCAGCAGCAAGTGAGGCTGGAGAACCTGTGCGCAGTGTTAGAAGAGCTGGCATTAAATATTCCCTGCTGCCTAGGGAAGAAGAGATGTGATCCGATTCACAGTTTGAAGTTTGTGGAGATTAACGCTGTGTCGAAGGCCAGAGTAAAGGCACCTTAGGGGCTTTGAGGGTAGCTCAAGTGTAAGGGAAGATGATGATTTCAACTAGAATAGTAAACAGTAGATTCAGAATATATTTTGGAGTTAAGAGGCAACATGATTTGCTAACGTGTTTGATAGGGTATGTGAAAGAAAGACAAGGAAGACTCCTCTAAGTTTTGGCTTGAGTTATGATGCTGAGTAGTAAAATGGGGAGACATGGGGCATATTTTGAGGGTATAGTCAACAGTGTCTTCTTGACACCAGCAGTAGTTAGTTAGAGCCCTGGGTAAACATGAGAGAAACCGTGATGCCAGAAGAGAAACTCAACCCTTCTGAGTTTTTAGTGTAACGCCTGTGTGGTAAGTGCCAGAGGACCAAAGTAGAGCCCACAGGCTTGTTCACAGCTGTGTTTGTTCCTGCTTTATATTTGCCTCCTGGGGTTCTTTGAAATGAAGAAATTGCTGGCTCTTATTGCTAGAAATACAGCAATGCTAAAGATAGAGCTTTGTTTGCTGTGTGGGATTATCTTTCTGTTGTGACAGCCAACAAGCCAAATTTTCTCTCCAAAATGACAGGGTGTTTTGAGAGGAAATAAATAGAAAACTAATACAGTGTGAAAAGGACAAAATATACCATAATGATAGTCTGGACAGACTGAAACATTGGAGGAAGGGAGAAAAGGAAATCAAGCATCCATGCTTACATGAGGAGGAAGAAAAGCAGGCTTTCAGCTGGTGACGCACAGAACACTTTTCCATGAGGTCTTCATAGGAATACGACTAAAAGCTCCTGTGCTCAGATAACTTTGGGAAAGCCTGGTAAAATGCGGATCAGTTTCTGGACTGTAGGGGTTCTCAAAGTCTCTAACTTGTGAATGTGCAATAGGATTTACAATAGAGGAAATCCGAAACAGAGGCGAACCTATAAATAAAAACATTAGCAAATAGCCTGGCCCGTGTTGCTCAGTGATTGAGCATCGACCCATGAACCAAGAGATCATCGGTCAATTCCCAGTCAGGGCATATGCCCAGGTTGCAGGCTTGATCCCCAGTAGGGGGCTAGTAGGAGACAACTGACCCATATTGTTTCTCTCTCGTCGATGTTTCTATCTCTCTATCCCTCTCCCTTCCTCTTTCTCTAAAAATGAATTAAAATCATATTTTTAAAAATATTAGCCAACATTCTTATCTAAGAGAGGGGTCAAGCAAACTAAGGGGAGTAATATCTCTAAAGAAGGCAGAGAAAGAAGTTCCAGAAGTCCATACCTCCATCGAAGCCACTACTGCACTGGCAGGAACTGTCTGTTTTAGAACTCTGGAGTCTAGTTGAACACTTGCAGTGTGGGGAAGACCTTGACTTAGAGTAAGTTTGGGGGAATTTCAGCCTTTAAAGTGATAGCAGCTATCTTCCCACATTCTCCAGCCCCACAATCTTGGTTCAGAATGCTGGAGCTAGGGTGGGCAATATATTAGGGTTGTGTGTTGATTCCTCAGTGCTGTTTTGAGCACTGGGGGGACTAATGCAGAGGCTAGTGGACATTTTTAAACTCCCACAGGCTTAAGTGGTTTCCAGGAGACGTGAATAAATAATACTTATATACCTTCCCCCTTTTGGGAGCCAAGCATTTAAGAAAATCTTTACCAGTTGACCACAGAGACAATGAAGTAGAAATGTCAATCACCACATATGGCAAGGAACACACACCTTGAAAAAAATAGCATGAAAAGTCATAAATGGATTAATTCAGCCTTTAATAAAATAAGAGTCAGGAATCCCTGAGGAATAGAATAATTAAATTTCTAGAGTTACCACAAAACAATACTCAAATATCTAATTCTCAGCAAAAATTATAAAATATACATATATAGAAGAAAAGAATGGACTATTCACAGGAAAAATAATAATTTGACAGAAACAATCACAGAGGCAGCTCAGACATTGGAATTATTTGTTAAAGATGTGAAATCAACTGTCTTAAACATGTACAATGAGTGAAAAGAAAATATACATAAAAAATGAAAGGAAATCAGGAACAATTAATGAGAAAAATGAAAATGTCAGTAAAGACATAGAAATCATAATATAAAGAGAAATTCTGGAGTTAAAAAGTACAATAATTTAAAATTTAAAACTCAATAAGAGGTTACAAAGCAGATGTGACCAAGGAAAACAAAGGATCAGCGTTATGGTAACTTTAGGAAACGAATACACAGGATATACATTTTAAAAGTTTTACTACAAAATACCTCTTATATTCTCAGTGGAATAAAACTAGAAAATTACAAATGAAAGGAAAACTAGAAAATGCATCATATGGAAATTAAGAATGTATTCTTAAACAACCAGTGGGTTGAAGAAGAAATACAAGGGAAAATAGAAAATAACATGAGACAAACAAAAATGAAAAAACACCCCTAAACTTATTATATAAAAGCAGTGCAGCATTGGAAATTTATAGCTGCAAACATATACATTAAAAAAGAAGACCGCAGCCAAAACCGGTTTGGCTCAGTGGATAGAGCGTCAGCCTGCGGACTGAAAGGTCCCGGGTTCGATTCCGGTCAAGGGCACGTAACTTGGTTGTGGGCACATCTCCAGTAGGGGGTGTGCAGGAGGCAGCTGATCAATGTTTCTCTCTCATCGATGTTTCTGACTCTCTATCCCTCTTTCTTCCTCTCTGTAAAAAATCAATAAAATATATTTTTTATAAAAAAAAAAAAAAAGAAGACCGCAAATCAATAACTTATCTGTACACCTTAAGGTACTAGAAAAAAAAAAAAAAAAAGAAGAAGGGCAAACCAAATCCAATGCCAGCAGAAGGATGGAAATAATAAAAATTAGAGAGGAGGTAAGTAAAATAGAGTACTATATAGAAAAACATTAGAGAAAGTCAATTAAACACAATGTTGTCTCTTTGAAAAGAGCAACAAAGTTGACAAACACTTGGCTAGACTGCCCCCCCAAAGTGAGAAGACTCACATTATTACAATCAGAAATGAAAAAGGAGACATAATTATTGGTTTTACAGAAATAAACAGGATTATGAAAGAATAGGGTAAATAGTTTAATGAGAAGAAATTTGATAACTTAAGTAAAATGGACAATTTCTTAGAAACACACAAGCTCCCAAACTTATTCATGAAGACATAGAAAATTTGAAGAGACTTATAACTAGTAAGGAGATTAATTCAGTAAGCAAAAATCTTTGAACAAAGAAAAGTCAATGACCAATGAATTCATCCAATATAGAAAGGAGAACTAGTGCCATTCCTTCTCCAGCTCTTCCCAAAGATTGAAAAGGAAAGAACACTTTCTAATTCATTCTATGAGGCCAGCATTTCTCTGGTACCAAAACTAGACAAAGATTATAGCCCCCATCCCCAAAATAAAAACTAGAGACCAGTATCCCTTATTAATATTGATGCAAAAATCCTCCACAGAATATTTGCAAACTGAATTTTTAAAATGTTTTTTTTAAATTTATCTTTATTGTTGAAAGTATTACAGATGTTCCCTTTTTCCCCCATTGATCCCCTCCACCCTGCTCCCACCCCCTCCCCAGGCCTTCACCACACTATTGTCTAAGTCTGTGGGTTATGCATATCTATATATATAGAAAGCCAGTGTCCGTATCGCCGGAACAATCTGATAACCAGTCGATATGATGCTTACTGTGGCCAGCGAACCCAGCCCCTCCCCCCGGCTGGCCCCACCCCTGATCAGCCTCTCCCACCCCGATGGGGGTGAGGCCAGCCTGCAAACCACCCACCGCCCCTCGCCCAGGTCGCCCCTGCCCCCAGTGGGCCCCCCACCCCGATTGGGGGCCCCCATCAGGGCAGGCCAGCCATCCCCCACCCATGCACCAGGCCTCAATCCTATATAATAAAAGGATAATATGCAAGTTGACCCTAAAGGCAGAACAATCAGAATGACAGCTGGACTAGTCACTATGAGGTGCACTGACCATCTCTTGATTCCTTTCCCCAGCCGGCAGGCTCCGATCGCCTGATGGCAAACGGGGAACCAGGGGTGGGTACGGGGGATGCGGGCAGGGGAACCGGGGGTGGGTGACGGGGGATGCGGGCAGTGCTAGGCCAAGGCCCCCGCCCTGCCGGTTGCCCCACATCAGAGGCAACCCGTGGTGGGGGCAGGGCCGGCGAGCGGGTAGTAATAGCCAACCTCTCAGTCCCTTCCCCCCTTCACCCCCCCGCCCCCGCCCCCGCCCCCTGGCCATCAGGCACAGATCACCCTATGGCAAAAGGGGAACCAGGGGTAGGTGGCAGCCAGGGAAGATGGCCCTGATCGCAGGCCAGGCCTGGAGACCATACCCACACACGAATTCCGTGTGCTGGGCTTCTAGTATGCATATGAAAGTTCTTAGCAGCATATCAAAAAGGATTATACATCATGTCCTAGTGGGATTTATTCCCAGAATGCAGGAATGGTTCAGCATTTGAAATAGATCAATAAAGAAGAAAACCAAGATCATCTCAGTTGATGAAAACAGTCAACAAACTAGGAACAGAAAAGAACCTCCTCAACTTGATGTAGGACATTCATGAAAAACCAACTGCCTAATATCACACTTGATGAAAAACTGAAAGTTTTTTTTTTAAGCTCAGAAACAAGACAAGGATGCCTGCCTTTTACAAACACATTCAACATAATGAAAATTCTAAATAGGGCAGTTAGGCAAGTAAAACAAAGCAAAGACACCCAGTTTGGAGAAAAAAAATTATTTCTGTGTGTAGATGACATGATCTTATGTGGAGAAAACCCTAAAAATCACATGCAGTTTAAACAAATAAATTCAGCAAAATTGCAGGATATAAATCAATATGCAAAAGTCAGCTGTATTTCTGTATACTCGTAATGAATAATGCAAAAAAATTTTGGAATTTACAGTACATCAGAAAGAAAAAAAACTAGGAATAAATTTAACCAAGAATACAGTGAAAATTTGCTAAAACAAATAAATGGAAAGACTTCCCATGTTCCTGAATTAGAATTCTTAATATTTTTCAGATGATAATACTTCCCAAAGCAATCTGCAGAATGACTGTAATCCCTATAAAATTTAAACACTATTTCTTCTAGAAGGAGAAACCTCATCCTGAAATTCATATGGAATATCAAGGAATCCCAAATAGCCAACACAATCGTGGAAAAGAGCAGTAAAGTTGCCTCACACTTCCTGATTTCAAAACGTTCTACACTAATTAAAACAGTATGGGCCCTGGCCAGTTTTGCTTAATGGTTAGAGCATGGGCCTGTGGACCAAAGGATCGTGGGTTTGATCCCTGGTCAAGGGCACATACCTCATTTGCAGGTTCTATCCCCAGCCCCTGTTGTGGGAACATGTGGAAGGCAACCAGTCGATGTGTCTCTCTCACATTGATGTTTCTCTCTCTCTTGCTCTCTCGATCCTCCCTTCTTTCTACCGTCTCTCTAAAGATCAATGGGAAAAATATCCTTGGGTGAGGATTAAAATAAAGAAAAAAACAAAAGTGTGATACTGGCATAAGGACAGAGATATAGAACAATGGAATAGAATAGAGGGCCCAAAAATAAACTCTTATACATATCGTGAAATAGGTGATTGGAAATTGGATGGCCACATGCAAAAGAGAAATGTTAGGCCATATACAAAAATTATCAATCAACTCAAGACCAATAAGAAATAAATTTAATATGTTGAACTTAAAACTGAAAACATTTTTGAATCAAAGGTCAGTATCAAAAGAGTGAAAAGACAACCCATAGAAAGTGAAAAACATTTGCAAATCATAGGGCCAAAGAGAAATACTGATTCCTTATATTTGAGGGAGCTCGGTTGAAAGAGTACTGAGCTTGCACTGGCCAGAATTTAAGATCCAACACTGCATTTCTGATCATTTATTTGAGCCTCATTATGTTCATTTGTAACCTGCCTTTTCACAGGTTACTAAGGATAAGTAATGAATAAAATAGTCCACTATGAAACTGATCGTTTCAACATACATTTCTCTGTGACATAGAAACATAATTATAACTGTGTTTCAGAGGCTTCAACTTCACACAGTTATTGAATATGAAAATCATGTAAAAGTCAGGTTAAAACTCCACAGAGTATTGTGAAATAATGTAACATAATATTTCAGGTTTCAAAGGATCACATACAGCATTGCTTCCTCGGATCACACATGTTAAGGTAAATTAAGTAAAGTGCTTAAGATGAGAGGTATTATGGCCTCTTTCTGAATGAGTGTGATTTATTAGGGCCAGAGAACACTGTCTAGGGCAAGGTTTATTTACTTCAGAGAAGCTAGACATCACTGGTTTCAAAATGAGAATTCTGATATAACAACGTAAGTGGTTACTTGAAGCCAGTTTTGATCCAGCTTTGAATCCCTGTTAAGAGCATTACAGTTAAAGCAATAAATTTATGGTTAAACATTAAACATTATTGAGTGAATAGAATGCTTCATATCTAATGCAGCCTCCCTATTGGCCCACCTGTACTCTTTATCACAAAAGTAAAGATTGGAAAGGCAAACAAAAGTTTCCCTGTTTAAAAATTTTCTTTCCGGCCATGGTCTCCCAGGCAGGGTCGTGAGCACAGCCCCTGCGTTGCTGGCCACCAGGTGCTGGCCTCTGAGCTCACGGACAGAGAAGGTATTAAAGGTGTCACTGCATTGGCCTCGCAGTGTCTCTCTTTAAGGACATTCCACTTAGCGTCCTCATTCTTTCAGATACAATAATACATTGTGACCAATCAGGTTAAATAATAAATGTGGACACAAATGTTATATTTCATAAATTAATACAGGTTTATTTTTGCTTAAAAGGTCTTAGGATCAGTCATGTTCTTCATCTCCTGGGAGTTCACATCATAGTGTCCCAGCTAGAATAAAGAAAATTTTCCTAATTTTTCTCATTTTTTTCTTCTGTTGTTTTTAATATAACAATGATCAAGACAAAAGTCAAATCAGAGATGGCTTTAAGATGGTCTTGTTCTAGAAATGATGATGGCTTATTATTGTCACTGAGGGTTCACACTGTTTTCTCCCCTTATCGGCACTGTTCTTTCTTCCTGGAGTGTCTTTTCACACCGCCCTGGTCCATATACAAAATGTGTACCTCTCCTGCTTCTATTTTTACCTTCCTTGCCATCTTCTACCTAGTTCCAGGCAAACCTGCTGCTCTCTCTCACGTGGCACACTGGTGCCTTCACCTGCCTCTGTTAGAGCACATCCAACAGAAAAGTCACCGCAGTTACACGTCTGTTCTTTCCTCCCACACTGTGAACGTCTTGAGTACAGGGCTCGTATGATTTGTGACATGATTGGAAATGGACTTTGCAAGAGCAGTGTGATCAGATGGTCTTCATATTTTCCAGGAAGGTCTTGAAACCAGATAATCAGCTCATTTTTTAGGCATCAGACAATAGGGTAAGAATATGTACGCTCTTATTTGCAGCTATAAAAGCACATAGTTTACTTACCTTTCAACCCCAACAAAGATACAAATGCTTGGGAAGTTTTCACTCTCTGTCCACAATCTTATAGGACAAAGGGCTGACAGTAACGAGACAGGTAGTGCTCACTTAACAGCAGTGCTATCCTGTTAAATTAATGCCACGCTAACAAATAAAACATTATGAACATAATCACTGGGTTTCCAGTTGCTTTCCCATGGGACATACTCTCTCATAGGCTAGCATGGTGATGCTGGAGAGTCCCTTCTGCATTCTATTGGGTGAAGAAAAATAACCAGAAGAAAAAAAAAATCACACTAGTCTGATTAATGACTGCTAACTAAAGGTTCTATTTTCTGTATGACTGACCACAAATCTTAAGCATATTATAGAATAATTTTTTTTATGTAGGGCTTCTCTTAATGAGGTGTAGAATATTCATGAATGTTTTGAGGCAATTTAAAAGAAATATTTTGAAATGAATTCTCATTAATTATGAACTTACTCAGTTGTTTTAGTCAGTAAAAATGTCACCTCTAGGTACTTCAGGGACATAATCTTGTCAGATTAATCCAAAGAGTAAAAGAGGAAAATGCCGGTGCCTGTAAGGTTATTCCAACCCCAATCACAGCATCACATTCTGAGTGTTAGTTCTGAACCTTGGGACACTTTCTGATGGGACTGAAGGTCAGCTATTTGCCTTTGGGAGATCTGTGAACAGGTCAGGTGGTGGTTCTGCATATTTCTCTTGTAGACAAGTCAGTGGTATAAAAACAGTGTTCTAAATTTCTATTCCCTTTCCAAGACGACCTCAGACCTTTTCCCCTGGCAACAGAAAATATAAATGCCTGCTTGATTTTTATTTTGGCATCTAGAATACTAAGGACTGTAAAAATAACACTTAATTATGGAAAATAAACTCTTTAATATTTCTTAAGCCTGGTCTTGTTCTCAAAATGATAATGGCTTATTGTTGTCACTAAATTGTGAGTTTAGATCTCTAAGGAAACCTCTTTTTATTCTGGAGGTAAATGTTTTATAGATGCTCTTCAACCACTGAGGAATGACAATGGGAAATAGAACACTCTTGGGGAAGGAGTGTTCTTATTTTATTTTTATTAGTATTACATATGTCTCCTTTTCCCCCCATTGACCTCTCGCAGCCACTCCTAGCCCCCAACACATGCCCTCGCCCCCTAGTGTCTGTGTCCATTGGTTATGCTTATATGAATGTGAAAGAAAGGTTTTTATTTGCATTACTGGAAAGCAGCAATATTTTCTGAAATGTTTCTCTGAAGACAAATGTAGCTGAATTATTGTCATTTTTAGTCCCTTCTCCCCTAGTTTAGGGAAAGCTGTTAGGGAAGATAGACTGGTGGTGCAGCACAGGCTTCCAACTTAGTTCACCATCCTCCATATCCTGCCACATTTGCCAGACACATACCCTGATTAGAATGTACACACGAAGGATAGTGAATTGTATCCTTTTGTTGTCAGACATTGTGTGTGTTTTTTATTTTTATTGATTTCTGAGAGGAAGGAAGAGGAAATTAGAGATAGAAACATCAGTGATGAGAGAGAATCATTGATTGGCTGCCTCCTGCACACCCCCTACTGAGGATTAAGCCTTGCAACCCGGGCATGTGCCCTGACCGAATCAAAGACCTCCTGGTTCATAAGCTGACACTCAACCACTGACCCACACTGGCTGGCACACATTGTTTTGTTTTTAACTTCTTTCCTGCCTTTCAAGTAAAAGTCAAACCAAATATTGAAGAATAGACTTAGTGTTTGTTAGACTGGTGCTTCATAATTAAAATAATCTAAAGATCATAGTGTTCTTTAAAATCACACACTGATTTAAAAAATAATCCTGTTAATTAAAATTTCCAGTGGAATATCATTCTTTGATAATTTTTATATAAGTTTTGACTCCTTATGTATTTGAACATTTGAATGTAAATCTTTCTTGTGAAACAAAAATTATACAAAGGCTACATGTTTATAGTAATTTATATCTCTTGGAAAATGTAATGCTGGCTTTATGTCCAATCTTAACATGGAAAAGAGGGGAAATAATAAGCATATTGGTACCAGTGCCAAGACAACATGTATAAAATGACCCAAAAAGATGAGATAGATGAATAGGATTGCTGTATCTAACGTGATACAGTATCTAACAATGAAAAAAGGGTCTATTTTTTTAGTTATTGGTTTCATTTAAACAAAAAGTTATATATTTTAGCTTTTAAAAATTACAGATTATTTAAGAGAAAATATAGGTTCTTAGGATTACGTCTTGGAGTTTTTTTCTTCTAGAAATTGTTCCTAACACTAAATGATCTATGAATATCAGATAATACCAGCTTAAGGTGGTCATTGCAACGAGAACGTTTTACATTGAAAAATTGCAAAAGGATGTTTATTTTCAGTGGTGGCCCATGGGCAAATCTCAGTAAAACCACTGTTTTCACTCCATATGTTTGGGTCTACTGGTAGATATTGTGTTAGCAGCTGGTACTTGTGAGAGCTGTTTGGAACTGTGAATGTAGGCATTGAAAAGCTAAAGTGTTGCTTCCCAGGGGGATGGCCAGGTCTCTTATAGCTAAACTCCAGGGGACTGCCTTCAGTGATCTTCACTTGTGTTATTGAACTTTTCATATTATTTGTAATTTCTCTCTTTTTCGTATATAATATGCAAATGCATGGACTACTAAACATAAGTTTTTGTTAATTGGCACATAATGTATAAAGATGTAATCTGTGACAATCTATAATAATAAAAGCGTAATATGCTAATTAGATCAGAAGTCCTTCTGGACATCCTTCCAGATGAAGCCGTGGCTGTGAGGGAAGCTCGGGTCCCGGGTGCCAGAGGGAAAGCCAGTGCTGGCAGCTGGGGAAAGGAAGGCCTACTCTTGCACGAATTTCATGCATCGGGCCTCTAGTAGCAACATAAAGAGGAAGAGATGGAGATGTACAAGAGCTGAGTGTAGAGTATTGAAACCTAGTTGGTACTGTTCAACCTAGGTTGTTGTAAGTTTACGATGTTATATTTCATCCTTTTTTTAGATGGATAATTTTTGTTCCATATTGTTCCCTCTAGTAGGTTTACAGATTATTTCATTTTCTATTGCTTAAGTGATTATTATTATGTTTTTAGCATGCCTACTTAAACATGCATTAATATATGAATTTCTAAAATTAATTAATAATGCTGCCTCACTAAAAAGGCAAAATCTTAGCACACTATTATTTTCCCCCTTTCTCATTACTTTTTATGCTTAGTCATTTAAAAATTTAGTTTTAAATTTATTAATTACTATATATTTCAACTTATTCATAAGTTTCAGGTTCTTTGCTTACTACTGTTTAGCCTATATTTTATGTAAATTCTTTCTTGGGTCAAATATTCATTTTCTATTAATTATCCTTAAACAAATCTTAAATCTAGAGAAGATATATTTATTTCTGAGTTTCTTCCTGTCTATAGATATTTTGATATCATTACCTTACCTCTTTTTGTTGTTTGTTTGTTTTGTTTTTCATTACCTTCCTATTTGAATGCTCTCTGACTGCATATAAAATACCCAGTACAGCCTGGCAAGCATGGCTCAGTGGTTGAGTGTCCTATGAACCAGGAGATCACAGTTCAATTCTTGGTCAGGGAACATGTTGGGTTGCAGGCTCCATCCCCATGGGGGGGGGTGGTGCAGGAGGCAGCCAATCAATGATTCTCTCTTATCATTGATGTTTTTATCTCTCTCCCCCTCTCCCTTTCTCTTGGAAATCAATAAAAATACATTTTAAAATAAAACTTTAAAATACCCAGTCCATCTCAGGATTTCTTTTAATATTCAGTTTTGCTGATGAGAATTCCTGTTTGTTTTTTAAGTTGCTTCTACTCTATTCTGAACTACATAAACTAGGTAACATAAATAGTATTATACCATCAGTGTTTTGAAATGTGAAAAGGATGACCTGAACATACATAAATGTATTGGGGTGACATTGGTTAATAGGATCATAAGGTTAATAGGATCAATAGGTTAATAAATTCCAAATGTACATTTTTTTTCATTGTTAGAAATAGATTTTTTTCTTTTTTAAAATTTATCGTTACTGTTGAAACTATTACAGATGTCCCGTTTGTTTGTTTGTTTGTTTGTTTGTTTGTTTTTCCCATTGACCCCCTTTACCCCATATCCGCTCCTCCCAGGCCTTCACCACTTTATTATCTGTGTCCATGGGCTATGCATATATGCATATAAGTTCCCTGGTTAATCACTCTCCACCCCCCCTCCTATCCCACTTTTCCTCTGAAATTCTTCAGTCTGTTCCATGCTTCTATGTTTCTATGTTTCTGGATCTATTTTTTTCATCAGTTTATTTTGATCATTAGATCCCATATATGAGTGAGATCATGTGATACTTATCTTTCTCTGACTGGCTTATTTCGCTTAGCATAATGCTCTCCAGGTCCATCCATGCTGTTGCAAATGGTAAGAGATCTTTTTTACAGCTGCATAGTATTCCATTGTGAAAATGTGCCACACCTTTTTTATACACGCACCTGCTGGTGGGCACTTAGCTGTTGTAAATTGTGCTGCTATGAACACAGAGTGCAATATGTTATTTCTGATTGTGTTTTAGGTTTCTTAGGCTACATTTCTGAAAGTGGAATTACTGGGTCAAATGGAGTTTCACTTTTAATTTTTTGAGGAAACTCCATACTGTTCTCCACAGTGGCTGCACCAGTCTGCATTCCCACCAGCAGTGCACTAGGGCTCCCTTTTCTCCACATCCTCGCCAGCATTTGTCGTTTGTTGATTTGTTGATGATAGCCATTCTGACAGGTGTGAGGTGATATTTCATTGTCCTTTTAATTTGCATCTCTAGGATTATCATTGACTTTGAGCATTTTTTCATACGTCTGTTGGCCTTCTGTACATCCACATTGGAGAATTGTTTACTTAGGTCCTTTGCCATTTTTTAATTGGATTGTTTGTCTTCCTTTTGTTAAGTTGTATGGGTTCCTTATATATTTTGGAAATTAATTTCTTACTGGATGTATCATTGCCAAATACGTTCTTCCATACCATGAGCTCCTTTTTCATTTTGTTGATGGTTTCTTTTGCTGTGCAGAAGCTTTTTATTTTGATGTAGTCCCATTTGTTTATTTTTCCTTAGTTTCCTTTACCCTAGGGCAGTAGTCGGCAAACTGCGGCTCGTGAGCCACATGCGGCTCTTTGGCCCCTTGAGTGTGGCTCTTCCATAAAATACCACGTGCGGACGCGCACGTACAGTGCGATTGAAACTTCGTGGCCCATGCGCAGAAGTCGGTTTTCGGCTCTCAAAAGAAATTTCTATCGTTGTACTGTTGACATTTGGCTCTGTTGACTAACGAGTTTGTCACCACTGCCCTAGGGGATGTATCTGTAAACATATTGCTATGACAGATGTCTGAAATTTTGCTGCCTATGGTTTCGTCTAGGCTTTTTATGGTTTCACGATTTACGTTTAAGTTTTTCATCCATTTTGAGTTTATTCTTTAATTGGAAAGGAGGAAGTAAAACTGTCATTATTTGCAGATGACATGATATTGCACATAGAAAACCCTAAAGACTCCATAAAAATTTTTACTAGATTTGATAAATGAATTCAGTAACATAGCAGGATACAAAATTAAAACCCAGAAATCGATGACATTTTTATACACCAATAATGAACTTTCAGAAAGAGAAACGAAAAAAAAAAACAACAAACCCATTTACCATTGCAACAAAAAGATTAAGATGCTTAGGAATAAACTTAACCAAGTAGATAAAAGATCTTTATTCAGAAAATTACAGGATGTGAAAAAAGAGATAGAGAAAGATATACACAAGTGGAAGAAGATAGTGTTCAAGGATTGATAGAATCAACATCATTAAAATGTTCATACCACCCAAAGCAATCTATAGATTCAATGTAATCCCTATGAAAATACCAACGGCATATTTCACAGATCTAGAACAAACACTCCAGAAATTTATATGGAACCAAAAAAGACCCCGAATAGCCACAGCAATCTTGAGAAAGAAGAACAAAGTTGGAGGAATCACAATATCAGATACTACAAAGCCACTGTAATCAAAACAGCCTGGTACTGGCACAAGAACAGGCATATAGATCAATGGAACAGAACAGAAAATCCAGAAATCGACCCAAGCCACTGTGCTCAATTAATATTTGGCAAAGGAGGCAAGAACATACAATGGGGTAAAGACAGTCTCTTCAATAAATGGTGTTAGGAAAATCGGACAAGTACATACAAAAAATGAAACTAGACCACCAACTTACACTAAATGTACATTTCTATGATACATGATCTGTATATTGCATTGTGTGCCCACCATCCAAAGTCAAACCATCTTCCACCACCATATATTTGGCCCCTTTATCTCCCATTCCCCCACTTTCTTCCCTCCATATGGTAACCACCATACTGTTGTCTGTGTCTATGAGTTTCTGTTTTATATCCCACATATGAGTGAAATCATTTTGGTTCTTTGCTTTTTTTGACTATTTCTTTCTTTAATTTATCTTTATACTTTTTTTTTAAATATATTTTATTGATTTTTTACAGAGAGGAAGGAAGAGGGATAGATAGCTAGAAACATTGATGAGAGAGAAACATCGATCAGCTGCCTCCTGCACACCTCCCACTGGGGATGTGCCCGCAACCAAGTCATATGCCCTTGACCGGAATCGAACCTGGGACCCCCCAGTCCGCAGGCCGACGCTCTATCCACTGAGCCAAACCGGTTTTGGCTAATTTATCTTTATACTTGAAAGTTATACAGATTTACCCCTTTTCTACCCAAAGACCCCTTCTACCTTACCCCAGGCCTTCACCAAGCTATTGTCTGTGTCCAAGGGTTATGCATATATGCATGTAAATTCTTTGGTTAATCTCTTCCCACCCACCTACCCTGCCTTCCCTCTGAGAGTTATCAGTCTGTTTCATGTTTCTATACCTCTGGATCTATTTTGTTCATCAGTTTATTTTGTTCTTTAGATTCCACATATGAGTGAAATCATGTGATACTCATCTTTCTCTGAGTGGCTTATTTCACTTGGCATAATCTCAGGGCCCATCCATGTTATCACAAATGGCAGTATTGCATCTTTTCTTATGGCTGAGTAGTATTCCATTGTGTATGTGTACCACATCTTCTTTATCCAAACTTCTATCAAAGGATACTTTAGTTGTTAGTTGTCTCCATGTCTTAGTCACCTGAATAATGCTGCAGTGAACATAGGGGTGTATATATCTTTGCGAATAAAGGTTTTCGAGATTTTCAGGTAGATACCTGGGAAAGGGATTGCTGTGTCATATAGTAGCTTTATTCTTCATTTTTTTGAGAAACTTTCCAAAGTAACTGTAACAGTCTACATTTTCACCGGCAGTGGATGAGGGTTCCCTTTTCTCCACAATCTCTCCAACACTTGTTATTACTTGTCGATAATAGCCATTCTAACAGGTGTGAGGAGGTATCTCATTGTATTTTTTTTTCATTGCCATCTCAAAACTGGTGGGTATAAAGATTGTAAATTGAGTGTAATCCATCAAACTCACACCACATTCCAACGGAATGAAATAGAGTGTAAATGAAATAAGAGCATAACAAAACAATACAAAAGTTCAATGAAACCAAGAGCTGGTTCTTTGAAAAAATAAACAAGATTGACAGTTCTTTAAACAGTCTCATCAAGGAAAAAAGAGAGAACCCAAATAAATAAAATCAGAATTGAAAGAGGAGAAGTAACAACTGATACCAATGTAATACAAAGGGCTATAAGAAGACATTATGAACAACTAGATGCCAACAAATTGGGCAATCTGGAAGAAATGGATATATTCCTAGAAACATACAAACTTCCAAAACTAATTCAGGAAGAATCAGAGAATCTGAATAGACCTATTACAACTAGTGAAACTGAAGCAGTAATGAAAAAAAAACTCCCAACAAACAAAAGCCCTGGACTAGATGGCTTCACAGGTGAACTAACATCCATCCTTCTCAAACTATTCCAAAAATTTCAAGAGGAGGGAAGATTCTCAAGCTCATTTTATGATGCCAGCATTATCCTAATTCCAAAATCAGATAAGGACACGAGAAAGAAAGAAATTTATAGGCCAATATTCCTGGTGAACTAGATGCAAAAATCTTAAAAAACACTAGCAAACTGATCAACAATACTTTAAAAGATTATACACCATGATTAAGTGGGGTAGTTTAGTATCTGCAAAACTATGTGATACACCACATCAATAAAACCAAGGATAAAAATCACATGATCATCTCAATAGATGCAGAAAAAGGATTTGACAAAATTCAACATTTATTTATCATAAAAACTGTGACTGAAGTGGGTATGGAAGGAATCAAAATGATAATATGTACAACAAGCTAATAGCTGGCATCATTATCAATCGTGAAAAACTGAAAACTTTTCTTTAAGATCAGGAACAATACAAGGATGCCCACTCACCACTGTTACTCAATGTAGTATTGGAAGTCCTAATCACAGCATTCAGAAATGAAAAAGAAATTAAAGGCATCCAAATTGGAAAGGAGGAAGTAGAACTGTCACTATGTGCAGATGACATTATACTATATATAGAACCCTAAAGAAAACACCAAAAATTATTAGAATTAATGAATGAATTCAGTAAAGTAGCAAAATACAATACTAATATACAGAACTTTGGACCACTCTCTTACACCATATATAAAAATAAACTCACAGTGGATTAAAGATTTAAATATAAGACCTGAAACCATAAAACTCTAGAACAGTGGTTCTCAACCTTTCTAATGCTGCAACCCTTTAATACAGTTCCTCATGTTGTGGTGAACCCAACCATAAAATTATTTTCGTTGCTACTTCATAACTGTAATTTTGCTACTGTTATGAATTGTAATGTAAATATCTGTGTTTTCCGATGGTCTTAGGCTCTACAGGTCGTGACCCACAGGTTGAGAACCACTGCTGTAGAGCCTAAGACCATCAGAAAACACTGATATTTACATTACAATTCATAACAGTAGCAAAATTACAGTTATGAAGTAGCAACGAAAATAATTTTATGGTTGGGGGTCACCACAACATGAGGAAGGGTCGCGGCATTAGAAAGGTTGAGAACCACTGCTCTAGAAGAAAAGATAGGTAGTAAACTATTTGACATCAGTCTTTCTGAAAAGTCCCCTCGGGTAAGGGAAACAAAAACAAAAATAAACAAAAAGGATTTCATCAAACTAAAATCTGCCACAGTGGAAAGGAAACCTATCAACAAAATGAAAAGGCAACCTGTTGAAAAAGGGAAGATACTTGCAAATAAAATACCTGATAAGGGGTCAGTATTAAAAAAAAAAATATATATATATATATATATATATATATATATATATATATATATGGAACTCCTACAATTAAACTACAACAACAAATAAAGAATCCTATTTTTAAAAATGGGGAGAGGACTGGTAGAGATATTTCTCCAAAGAAGACATACACATAGCCAACAAACATATGAAGATGCTCAATGTCCATAATCATCAGGGAAATGCAAATCAAAACCACAATGAGATACCACCTCACACCAATCAGAATGACTAATATAAAAAATTTAAGAAATAACAAGTGTTGGTGAAGATGTGGAGAAAAGGGAACCCTTATATACTGTTAGTGGGACTGCAAATTGGTACAGCCTCTATGAAAAACAGTTTGGAGATTCCGCACAAAACTAAAAAGAGGACTACCACATGATCCAGCAATTCCACTTCTAGGTATTTGGCCAGAGAAAATGAAAACACTAATTCCAAAAGATATATGCACTCCTATGCTCATTGCAGCATTACATGATAGCCAAGACACAGGAACAACCTAGGTGTCCATCGGTAGATGGATGGATAAAGAAGATATGATATATGTATATCCTATATAATAAAGAGGTAATATACAAATTAACCCTCACACCCTCACAAGATGGCTGCCTACAACCAGGCCAGCAGGGGGGTTAGTGAGGGACGACCAAACATCTGAACAAGCATGCTGCATGGGGTGACCAGGCCGGCAGGGGGCTTAGTGAGGGACGACCAAACGACTGAACAGCAGGCTGCATGAGGTGACCAGGCCGGCAGGGGGGTTAGTGAAGGGCGACCAAATGACTGAACAGCAGGCTGCATGGGGCAACCAGGCCGGTGGGGGCGCTGTGAGGGGCAATCAGGCCGGCAGCAGGGGACAGTTGGGGGTAACCAGGTCAGCAGCGGGGGGGGGCAGTTAGGGGCAACCAGGCCGGCAGGGGGACAGTAAGAGGTGACCAGGCCAGCGGGGGGGGGGGGGGCAGTTAGGGGTGACCAGGCCGGAGTGGAGGCAGTTAGGAGCGACCAGGCCAGCAGGGAGGGGGCAGTTGCACTCGACCTGGCTGGCAGCGGGGGGCAGTTAGGGGCAACCAGGCCGGCGGTGGGGGGGGGGGGGGAACAGTTAAGGGGGACCAAGCAGACAGGCATGTGAGCGATTAGGAGCCAGCGATCCAGGATTGTGAGACGGATGTCCAACTGCCGGTTTAGGCCCAACCAGGCCTAAACCGGCAGTTGGACATCCCCCAAGGGGTCCCAGATTGGAGAGGGTGCAGGCTGGGCTGAGGGGACCCCCCCACCCCCCGTGCACGAAATTCAGGGTTCCTCCATCCGGCCTGCACCCTCTGCAATTCGGGACCCCTAAACCTTTTTCTTATCTAGCTAACCTCTTCACATTTTAAAAAAATTAACTGAAATACCACCTACTCTAGGAAATCCTCTTTGAACAAATCTCTTTACAATCTGTATTAAGTATTTTCATAGTAGACCATTCTTTTTCTTTAGCAGCAACTTAGAGTGGATGCAATGTGCTTCTCATTCTTGCATCTGAATTTTTTCTTGTTGCTCTTGTAATAGCGAAGCTTAACCAAGTTACATTTGCCCTTCAAGGGCTTATATCTGGTTGAGTTTCTAGTTGGCTCCCTGCTGCATTTTTTAAGCAACAAATTTGGGTTATGATAGTAAGCCACACTTGTAATCATGCCTGTAGGTCTCCCTATCTGAATATTTCTATAATACCTATCACTCTAGCATACCAGAGATTGTGTTCATTTATAGAAAAACTAGAGACCCGGTGCACGAAATTCGTGCATGGGGGAGGGGGTGTCCCTCAGCCCAGCCTGCACCCTCTCCAATCTGGGACCCCTCAAGGGATGTCTGACTGCCCGTTTAAGCCCGGTGGGATCGGGCCTAAACAGGCAGTCAGACATCCCTCTCACAATCCAGGACTGCTGGCTCCCAACTGCTCGCCTGCCTGCCTTCCTGATTGCCCCTAACGGCTTCTGCCTGCCAGCCTGATCACCCCCTAACCACTCCCCTGCCAGCCTGATTGATGCCTAACTGCTCCCCTGCTGGCCTGGTCACACCTAACTGCCCTCCCTTGCAGGCCTGGTCACCCCTAACTGCCCTCCCCTGCAGGCCTGGTCCCCCTCAACTGCTCTCCCCTGCAGGCCTGGGTCCCCCCGAACTGCCCTCCCCTGCAGACCTGGTCACCCCTAACTGCCCTCCCCTGCAGGCTTGATCGCCCACAACTGCCCTCCCTTGCAGGCCTGGTCCCTCCCAACTGCCTTCCCTTGCTGGCCATCTTGTGGTGGCCATCTTGTGTCCACATGGAGGCAGGATCTTTTACCACATGGGGGCAGCCATCTTGTGTGTTGGAGTGATGGTCAATCTGCATATTACTCTTTTATTAGATAGGATAGAGGCCTGGTGCACGGGTGGGGGCCAGCTGGTTTGCCCTGAAGGGTGTCCCGGATCAGGGTGGGGGTTCCTTTGGGGCGTGAGGCAGCCTGGGCAAGGGGCCTGTGGTGGTTTGCAGGCCAGCCATGCCCCCTGGCGACCCAAGCGGAGGCCCTGGTATCTGGGGTTTATTTATCTTCAACAACTGAAACTTTGTAGCCTGGAGCGGAGCCAAGCCTTCTGCTTGCTCCGTGGGGGCAGCCATTTTGGGGGGGATTTATGTATCTTCTATAATTGAAACTTTGTAGCCTTAAGCAGAGGCTGGGCCAGCCAGGGTGTGTGGAAAGCTTGGCTTCCTCCATCGCCGGGGGCAACCCTAGCCTCCTGCTCTTTCCAGCTCCATGGCTGCCGCCATTTCTGTTTGGGTTTATGTATCTTCTATCATTGAAACTTTGTAGCCTTGAGTGGAGGCCTAGGCTGGCAAGGGCAGGTGGAAAGCTTGGCTTCCTTCACTGCCAGGGAAACCCAAGCCTCCCTCCTGCTCTCTGTGGCCGTAGCCATCTTGGTTGGGTTTATTTGCATATTCGCTCCTGATTGGCTGGTGGGTGTGGCTTGTGGGCATGGCCTGTGGGTGTAGCAGAGTGATGGTTAATTTGCATATTACTCTTTTATTACATAGGATAACAATGAATGTCACCTGATCATTTGATCTTCTAGTAATATTTTATAGCAAGATGTATTATTGTAGTAATTTAACTATTACAAAACTGAAGCGTACAGAAATAAATCACATTGACCAATAAAAAATGACTCAGGGGTGCACCAAGAGTGTCCACCTCAGGTTAACTGGGGAGGCAGACCCACTGGGCCATATTGGAAACCTAGCACACAAATCTACCCTACCAACTCAGGGAAGTAGTGAAAATGCGGCGTCAAAGAATCAGATCACAAACGAAAGAAATGGAGGAAAACAAACAACTGGATATAGAATTCAAAACCACGGTTATAAGGCTTTTTAAGAATATCCTAGAAAAGGCCGTTAAATATAACGAGACCCTCGAAGATATGAAAAAGGACCAACTAGAAATTAAACATACACTGACTGAAGTAAAAAATATTATACAGAGACCCAAAAACAGACAAGAGGAACACAAAAATCAAGTCAAAGAATTGAATTACAAAGAAGCAAAAAACACTCAACCGAAAAAGCAAAAAGCAAAAAAAAAAAACCAAAAAGTTGAAGATAATGTAAGAAGACTCTGGGACAACTTCAAGCATACCAACATCCGAATTATGGGGGTGCCAGAAGAAGAGAGAGAGCAAGATACTGAAAACCTATTTGAAGAAATAATGACCGAAAACTTCCCCCACCTGGTGAAAGAAATAGACTTACAAGTCCAGGAAGCCCACAGAACCCCAAACAAAAGGAATCCAAAGAGGACCACACCAAGACACATCATCATTAAAATGCCAAGAGCAAAAGACAAAGAGAGAATATTAAAAGCAGCAAGAGAAAAACAGTTAGTTACCTACAAGGGAGCACCCATACGACTATCAGCTGACTTTTCAACAGAAACTATGCAGGCCAGACGGGAGTGGCAAGAAATTTTCAATGTGATGAATAGCAAGAACCTACAACCAAGATTACTCTACCCAGCAAAGCTATCATTCAGAATTGAAGGGCAGATAAAGAGTTTCACAGACAAGAAAAAGCTAAAGGAGTTCATCACCACCAAACCAGTATTATATGAAATGCTGAAAGGTATACTTAAAGAAGAGGAAGAAGAAAAAAGTAAAGATAAAAATTATGAACAACAAATACATATCTATCAACAAGTGAACCTAAAAATCAAGTGAATTAAAAACCTGAGGGACAGAATAATCTGGTGAATATAATAGAATCATGGGCATAGAAAGGGAGTGGACTGATAATTCTCAGGGGGAAAGGGGTATGCGGGATTCATGAAGAGACTGGACAAAAATCATACACCTATGGATGAGGACAGTGGTGGGGAGGTAAGGGCAGAAGGTGGGGTGGGAAATGGGTGGAGGGGAGCTATGGGGGGAAAAAGGAGAAATAATTGTAATAATCTGAATAAAGATTTATTTAAAAAAATAAATAACACAGAAATTAAAAAAAATAAAAAAATTTGGCTCTCAAAAGAAACGTAAAAAAATGACTCAAATATCAAAGCACAGTACACTTAGGGCCTCCCTTGTCCTGTGCCTCAGATATCATAGCATAGTACACAGTTCACATGGAACTCAGCTTCCTTTAAAATAGGAAGGGATGCCATACTCATGGAGCAGCTACTTCCACACTTACTTTTTTTTATTTAATTTGTATTAATTGTTAGAAAATCACCCTAGCAATTGCCTCTGTTCCTCTCTGTATTGATGCCTTACATTCTGATGTCATTGCTGCGCTTTTATCATCCACTCGCTCTAATAAGATTGTGAATTATTTAAGGGCAGAGATCATGACTTGAGCTTGTGTTTCTCTGTCATGGTGCCTAGATAAATACTCAAATGCCATCCAGTCCAAATGACTGTGATGAGAGAGGCCCACCATCGCTGGAGACCTCTGATTTTTATTTAAGAGGTCTCTATTGTTCTTCGCCTTTACAGAGGGGAGAGTAGGGACTGAGGGAATTTGGGGAGACAGAATTCTCCTCCTGCAAGATTTTGCTAAGCTGGCGCCCGGGACCGCGGGCAGCTTTTTCACCCAAGACCACTGGGCAGCTTCTTCGCCCGGGACTGCCAGGCATTTGTCCAATTAAAACCCAGACACACAGCAATAACAAAGGCACTGGTCTCCCACTGCTAATGCATGGGTATCAAACCCAGCCTGCAGGAGCTCACCCCCGCAGTCAGGACCGGGCCAACGGGTGGATCTGGGCTGGTGCTCCTAACTCTGGGGAGACGGAGACTTCCCGTGGCTGCAGGCTAGAGGCCCCGGACTCCGCGCCACTCACCTGAACAGGTCCATAGTACAGGCTGGTCAGTGGAGCGGCTTCTTCACCCAGGACCGCGGGCAGCTTGGCCTCTTCGCCGTGGGACCACCGGGTGGCTTGGCTTGGCTGGCCCCAGCACCGTGGCCGCAGGGCTGCTCAGGGCCAGCCCCCCTGCGGGTTTGTGTCTCCGCTCTGGCCTCCCTGCGTGGTGTTCTCTCCGGCTCCGGGGCCAGGCGCGGGCTGCCCTGTCTGTTGTTCTCTCAGGCTCCAGCCCACGCCTGGCCTCTCCTCCTGAGCTGGTCATGACCGTTACAGTGTCCCGGCCTAATTTGCATATTACCTCTTTATATATACAGGTATGATATAAGAAGATATGATATATATAATACACTAGAGGCTCGGTGCATGAAAATTCATGCACTGGAGGGGGGGTCCCTTGGCTCGGCCTGCCTCCTCACAGTCCAGGAGCCCTCAGGGGCGGGAGGCGACCTGGCGATCAGAGGAAGGCGACACCCCCATCACACCTCTGCTGCTGCCACTGCCAGCAGCACAAGCCTCGGCCGGCCCGGGTTACCTGAGCCTCAGGTGTCGGCTAGGCAGCCGACATCCGAGGCTTGCCTGGGCCTCGAGCCAGCCCTGGGTGGCTGGGAAGCCGCCATCCAAGGCTTGCCTGTGCCTCGGGCAGGCCCTGAGAGTCTGGGGCGCTGAGGAGACTGAGGGACTCCAGATGCAGGTGGGGCTGAGGGGACTGGGTGCCGCCATCTTGTGGCTGTGGGCACCACCATCTTTGAGGGCATGGCAGTCAATTAGCATATCCTCTCCTTATTGGCTGTGGGCGCTCCCATCTTTGTGAGGCCGTGATAGTCAATTAGCATATTCCCTCTTTATTAGATAGGATATTTATAATGGAATATTACATTACTGTGACCCTTGAATTTGCAGCTCCACTCCCCACTGTTTACATCTACCCTTTGAAATTTTCTTCCAAACATTTATTCACTTTCCAAGGCCTAGATCATGGTTTGATTGGGATTACTGCCTTCCTTCATTTTACCCTTTAAGATTCATTCTCCTCAAGCTCCTGTTTGTTCCTCAATTTCTCATTACCTTTCTTCTAGAGAAGGGCTCTCCTTCTGGTCCCTTTGCTTCTCCTTTCCATGCACAAGTGCAGCCAACATTATGGGCCATCTGTTCTGTATAAGGCACATAGGTGCTTGTTCAAAGTTCTTTCTCTTAGGTTACTGTCTAGTTACTCTCTGGTGAGCAAAAGAGTAGTGAATAGGCAACTACAAGCGAGATGAGTTGTACGAGAAGTTTATGCTGGACTTCAGTGGGGCACTAAGCGACCTGGCTTTTGGAGATGCTTCTTAAACAGTGAAGGGAAGTTAGTAAGATATTAAGGAGGAGGGTTCAGCCCCTTGATTCCTCTAACTTTCCCATTCTGGTTTGCTTGCCCTTTTCCCCAGCTGGATCCTCATGGGAAGCCATTTTTTAAATCGGTGACAGTATTACCCCCCCAACCCTTCCTGGCTTTATCCTCCACCCAGCCAGCCCTTTCCCTTTGAGATCTTGTCAGTCTATTCCATGCCTCTGGTCCTATTTTGTTTGTCAGTTTATTGTGTTTATTAGATTCCATGGTGAGATCATGTAAAAGTGAGATCATGTGATACTTTTCTTTTCTCTAACTGGCTTATTTCGCTTAGCATAATAATATCCAAGTCTATATATGCTGTCTCAAAGGGTAAGAGATCCTTCTTCTTTATAGCCTCATAGTATTCCATGGTGTAAATGTACCACAGCTTTTTTATCTACTCATATACTGATGGGCACTTGGGCAGTTTCCAGATCTTGGCTATTGTAAATAATGTTTCTATGAACATAGGCGTACATATATTCTTTCTGATTGGTGTTTCAGAATTCTTAGGATATATTCCCAGAAGTGAGATTGCTGGGTCAAATGGCAGTTCTATTTTTTTTTTTTTTTTTAGGAAACTCCACACTGTTTTCCATAGTGTCTGCATGAGTCTGTATTCCCACCAGCAGTGTACTAGGGTTCCCTTTTCTGGGAAGCCATTTTTAAAGAGGCTTTTCTACTGTTTTCCTTATTAAGAACTGTAATTCTCACCATGCCAACTCTAACCCTATAAAACCTTCACTTCATTTATGGTTTACTGAGTAATAAATAATATCAGGAATGTCCGTTTGGATAGTGTTTCTGTTTTTTATATTTTTAGGAGGTAGATTGTCGGTAGGAATGAGTGTTAAAAATATGAAAAGGGACAGCAAATAAATGTATTAAAAATGAATGGCAGGTGCCTGGATTATGGTAATGTGTGTGTGAAGATGAAGCTACTTATCCTAGAGCTGTCCTGTCAGCCATGTGGCCCTCAGAGTTTCCCTGAAGGGGGGCATTGCCCAGGGCCAAGGGAGCAGGTCTGGCATCCTTGTTCTTTAACTGCCTTGACCCTGCAGTTCCTATTTAGAGAGCTTTAGCTACTTGACTTTTTATCATGTATGTGTGGGTGTCAGTGGGTGTTCTCTTTATTATATGTTTAGACTTGTTTTGTTTTTTAACAGATTTTTTGTACCTTTAGATCTTTGACCAGTTATTTCTTTTAAAGTAGGTCTTTTTTGTTTTATTTTGTTTTGTGCTTTGTTGTTTTACTTGTTAAAATCCTTATAGTTTGTATCATCTAGCTTACATTAACTTTACCACTTTTACTTCCTGCTGTTCAACAGAGTTAATAGAAAACAGCAGCATAAGAAATAAGCTATGAAGCCAATCCATACTCCAAACAGAGCAAGCACATTGCTGTTGATTCTAATAAGCTCTGGATAAAACTTTGTTAGTGCCAAGTAGTTTCTCTCTGTGGACCCTCGGGGGTAATTGCCATCCCCAAAACAGTTAGCTCCGAGGAACAGACAGACCGTTTAAGACAGGTGGCTGCACAGATTCCTAACCAGGGAGGGACGTGAGAAACTGAGCTCCAAAGACAAGGGAACTGATGAGCTATACGGTTTGTCTCTAGAACAGGGGTTATGTGAACTGTATCTGTTTCTTTTTCTGGGAGAGGTTTCCTTATATCCAGTTGTTATAATTGTTGATGACCCAAAATAAAACAATTGCCTCTGTAAAGTCATTGAGGCATAATATAATCATGATCTAAAACCCTACGTCTCCTTCCAATCAAGTGGCTCATGTGCATCCTTAGAAGCACGTTTAGGAGAATGTTGGTGTAGCGATGGGGTGGAGTTGGAGTTTCACCTAGAGAGTGCTCTCAAATTACCAAGTAGAGGCTCCCGCTAAAAATGTCAGTTCTTCCTTATCAAATTAGCAAACTGTTTCTGGGATTGTCCTTTTGATTGAACTGGTTTTCAGGAATGAATTTCTGAAGTTGGGGATATAAGAGTTTACCACAGGGGAAAGGAGACTGACTGCCTGGTTTATGACCAGACACAGAGAAGTCACTAAATGAAGTTCTCAGATGAGTGAACGGACATTGGAGTTCTGCTGTGCTCTTCACCAAAGTCACGAACCTATAGATGCAATAGCAGTAGCAGTGATAGGTAACGGTAATTTTTGGTGAGAGCTTTCTTGCCTTGTAAGTTCTTTATGTCCATTGACAATTTGAGGTCAAATAAGCCAGTCCCCCGGGCCTATAGCACTCAGTCTGGGGAGGCTGTTTTCTTACTGCTCCCTGGAGCAGCTGTGAATTTGTTGATACGACTAAACAAGATGGCCCTGATTACCTACAGTGGTCTCAGCTGTTCCTGTCTGTGGTGGGTGAACCCCATAGTCCTGGGTGTAGTTCCCCCTTGATGGAAGATAAACCCATCACCATCATTGTCCTTCCATTAGAGCAGAGCACTGGGGAAGGGAGGTAGTGACAATTGCCCTTAGTTCTGTGTAGTACCTCTTACTGTTGAGTCACCCAAGGTTCAATTGCCCTGGACAGGTAGTGCTATGAGAGATAGTCTTGTAGTTCTGGACATGTAAAAGCAAAGAATCAAACCCATGTATTAAAAAGCTGGTACTAGACCTAGTTGTGATCCTGGATTTTAAAAAAGAATTGCTGTAAAGGAAACCATTGGGACAGTTCTAAAAAAATATATGAAAAGATATACTCCATCCATATCATATCTTTAGGGAAATGCAAACACAGTGATGAAATAGTGCTACACATGTATTGCAATGGCCAGAATTAGGAACACTGACAACACCAAATGCTGGCAAGAATGTGGAGCAGCAGGAATTCCCATTGCTCATGGGAATGCAAAATGGTTTAGCTACTATGGACAGTTTGGCAGTTTCCTACAAAACTAAATATATTCTTACCATACAGTCCTGCAATCATGCTCCTTAGTATTTACCCAAGTAGTTGAAAACTTAGGTCTACACAACAAACACCTGCACAGGGATGTTCATAGCAGCTTTATTGATAATTGCCCAAACTTGGAAGCAACCAAGATGTCCTTCAGTAGGCAAATAGATAAATAAAACTAGTACATCTAGAAAATGGAATATTATTCAATTTTAAAATAAAGTAAGCTAGCCCTAGCTGGTTTGCTTCAGTGGTAGAGCATCGGCCTGCAGACTGAAGGGTCCCGAGTTCGATTCTGGTCAAGGGCACGTACCTTGGTTGCAGTCTTGATCCTTGGCTCTGGTTGGGGCCCTGTGTGGGAGGCAACCAATTGATGTGTCTCTCCCACATCAGTGTTTCTATCTCTCTGTCTCTCCCCTTCCCTTCCACTCTCTCCAAAAAAAAAAAAAAAAAAAAAAAAAAAATCAATGGTAGAATATCCTAGGGTGAGGATTAATTAAAAAATTAAAATAAAATAAAGTAAGCTATCAAGCTATGAAAAGACATGGAAGGACCTTAAATGTATCTTACTAAGTGATAAAAGCTAGTCTGTAAAAGCCACACACTGTATGATTTCAACTACATGGCACTTTGAAAAAGACAAAATTATGGAGACAGTAAAATGATCACTGGTTGCCAGGGATTGTGAAGGGATCTTGAGATAAGTAGGAGGAACACAGAATATTTAGGGCAGTGAAAATACTCCGTATCATTATACATTTTTCTAAACCTATAGAATATACAGCACCAAGAGTGAACCATATTGTAAGCCATGGACTTTAGGTGATTATGATGTGTTAATATAGGTTCATCAATTATAACAAATGTACCATTGTGTTAAGGGGATATTGATAATGGGGGAGGCTATGCAAGTGTAGGGACAGGGGACACATGGGAAACCTTTGTACTTTCCCCTCAATTTTGCTATGACCTAAAATTGCTCTGAAAAAAAGTAAAGTCTTAATTAAAAAAAAAAAAAATGACCATACTGTCTGCAATTTACTCTGTATGGTTCACCAAGAAAATAATAATAGTAACAAACAACCTGAACCACAGTAATATGTATGTGCATTGTATTTGGAGAGGGTGACAAAGCAAATGTAATCTAAGGTTCACCCTTCACAAATCCAGGTCAAGTGTACAGGAGCGTTCTTACATGTTTTCTGTAAGTCTGAAAATATTTAAAAATAAAGTATTGAGGCAGAGACTCTATTTTAGGAAGCCACAAAACCTACTTCCAAGAGCAAAGAACGTGGACTGAAATGGAGCATGGAGGCCCAGGGGCAAGAGCTCAGAGCAGTTGTCCTCTGCTGTTTATCTTGGTGTTTTGGAAGGGTATGAAGTGTGGGCATGCAGAGATTTAAACTGGCCCAGAATTGAGCCTTTTATTTTTAATTTCATATCAAGGTCTCTAAGCACACAACAATCTGCAAAGAGGTGGAAAGAAAGCAGGCCACAGAAGACCAGACAGAGTAGGAGGAGTCAAGGCCATGACCTCTGCATAGTTCCAAGGATCCTTCAGGCGAGGAGCGCTTGCTCCCTAACTGAAACGTGAAGCCTGGATAACTAAACCCCCGTGCAGCAGAGCTGCCCCTTCCTCATGCCACGTGTGAATAAACACGACTTGATGTGGTGACAGTGGCCTCTGCTGCCCACACACCTAATTTTATTCTTCCCAGGGGGTAAAACCAACATCTTCCAAATTAGACAGGCTTCTCACGGGCTCTTTCCATTGCCACAGGGTTGATTTCAAACATCTGTCAGCTCCCTCATTGCTGAGAAACAGGTCAGCCACGGGGTACTTTAGCCCTAATGAATTCACCTCTTGCACCTCGTGATTGGCTAACTCAGTGGTTATCATGGAATACCAAATCATAAGGGACACGTCAGTGCTTAAGTATTCACAGGCTGTCCGTGCAGAATGGCTCTTGAGTAGTTTCCTCTTCTATTTTCACTGCTATGCATTTCATTCCGTGCCCGAACCACTGCAGTGACTTCCAGCTGGTTACCCACCCTCTGCTGAGGTCTTCTTTTTTCAAGTCCTTTTGTGTCCTGCTGCTTTTGCCACAGTCCTGACATAAATTTTGGAAGCCTGGTTTGGACCTGCTGCTCATTTACACAAAAATATTAGGTAGTTCCTTATAGTGTATTACAATAGAGACTGCTTGTCAGTGTACAAGTTATGATTCCCTCATACAACTTTCCCAAGTTTGTTTTCTGTTGCTCTGTTATTTATTCTGTGGGCCAGTTAATGAACCAACTTAATATTCCTGGTATTTCCCCCCTCACTCTGCCTCGCATGTCTTCATTTAAGACATCTCAAATTCTGTTTTCTCATCAAGTCTGTCCTGATTCTTTCCAGCTGTATGGGCTCTCTCCAGTGTTTGAACCCTTGTAGTTTTTTGTTTGTTTTTTAAACTAGTGTTTCTCATGCAGTACTTGTCATATTCTTCTTAATGGAAGAGCTGTTACATGGGTTTCTCCTCTCTTCATGCTTTGCAGATGGAGTGGTGACTATGGACATGGCACAGAAGAGGCTTGCAGTTATAAAATGTGCTGTAATTTGCAGTGACATTATAGAAACACATTTAATAAACAACTTTAAACCTATAACAAATAAGAAAAATCTAAGTTAATGCCACAAATACCACATTAGCTATTTTAAGAAATTATTTAAACAGATTTTTAAAATGTATTCACTGAAAAACATCTAAGAAAGAAAATTAATGCTATGGGAGTCCAACAATAGGTTAGTCTTTTAAGTATTAGACTTTATTTTTAACTTTTATTCAGCATCAAATATTAAATGTGGGCCATTTCTTGGTAGTCATTTTAAGAGGCCTTGTGTCTCGTACTGTGAAATAAAAGGTGAAAACTGTGATAGTAGTCCTGGGAGCAGAGGCCTGGGACCTGGTAGAGGCCAGCAGGCCCAAGAGCCTATCCAGTCCATACAGGAGTGGCAGGGGGTTCACTCCCTATGCTCAGCTGGTGAGGAAATCTTACTGTTTCTTTCCTCATTCTATCATTAGATTTTAAAATGGTCCATCTAGTGACAACTCCTTAAGAACCTTTTCATCTAGGAATTAATATTTTAAGATTTGGGTCTTTTTATATTATTACTAGAGGCCTGTTGCACGAATTCATGCATGGGTGGGGTCCCTCGGCCTGGCTGGCAATCTAGGCCCATTGGGGGGGGGGGAGGCCGGCTGCGGGGAGGGGCCCCGGGAGGTTGGCTGGCCAGCCCCGATCAGGGCCTATTGGAGGGGGGCTGGCTGGCTGGTGGGAGAGGCCGTGGGAGGTTGACCAGCCAGGGTGGGGAGAGGGGCCGCAGGAGGTTGGCTGTGGGAGCGCACTGACCACCAGGGGGCAGCTCTTGTGTTGAGCGTCTACCTCCTGGTGGTCAGTGCACATCATAGCAACTGGTGTTCCGGTCGTTCCTGTCATTCAGTCATAATGGTAGCTTAGGCTTTTATATATATTGATTATGGTATCATTTTGGTCCTTTAGTAGCTAGATGTTTACTATCCAAATAAATAAAAAGCAGAGAACTGTCATGTGTGTGATATACATATGTGTCTTGTAGTCAGCTTTTAGGTAATTCTTACCTGTCAGCATCTTCAGCTTTGAGAATGATTTTTCCAAGTTCTTTTAGGCCGGCTGTAATTGTCCCTTCCCCTCTGCCTCGGTATTTTCTTCCTGCTCTGCAATTTCCCACTGAGGGAGGGCCACATGGGACATGCATGGTACCTGCACTGGAAGCATGGCCCTCTTGTGGCTCTTCATGGATGCGTCGGTGGTGTTCTCCTTTACTGTTTTGCCACCCGTATTACCAGGTGAATCAGAAGAATAAGATTCTGGGCACACGTGTCTCTCAAGACCAGCTGTTTGGATATTGTGGTTTAGTTTTAGGTAGTATTTGCTATTTTCATTGGCTTTTCCTTTGTTTTTTATTTTATTTTATTTTTAATGAATTCAAATGTTTTCTGGCTTCTGCACTTCCATGTTTGTTTGTTTTTAATTTTGTGGTGAAAAACTCTCCAAAAGTCTCCTATGAAAAAAAGGAAAAGAATTATAAATTATTAAGTATTTGTTTGCTATTTTTCTCTTTTCAGGTATTTTTAGTAAGAAGTTAAATTTACTTTTTAAAGATTTTTTTTAAATTGTCTCTTTTAGTGAGTACTCCATTAAAAATACTTTATTTTTTTCAGAGCAGTTTTAGGTTCATGGCAAAATCGAGTAGAAGATCAGAGATTTCCCATATACCTCCTGTACCCATGCATGCATAGCGTCACTCATTATCAGCATCCCCCATCAGAGTGATGCATTTATTACAATTCATGAACCTACATTTATGCATCATTATCACCCAAAGTCCATATTTTACATTAGGATTCACTCTTGGTATTGTACATTCTATAGATTTGGACAAATTTATAAACTTATAAAAATGTGTAAATTTATATATAACTGTATTTTTAAGGTAGTGTTTTATGCAAGCTTAATAGAATCTAATCTATCACAAAACGTCTTGTTTAATGTTTGGACTATTGGTGAAGGGTTTATGGCCTAGTCAACATTTCCTGTTAGGTTTATATTTCATAGAAATATTTACTTATTTAATTTAATATATGCTAACTAAAATACTAATATTTCTAAGTTACATTTTTAAAGACTTATGAAGTAGTGAAAAATCTTCCAAATACAATAAGTTATATATGGGGCCTATCTAGGATACTGGAGATGTTTTGAATTTCCAATTAATTTAATTAACTTGTGATGAAATCTATATTTTATAAGTAGAATTTTTAAATACAGAATATCAGTGAATATATAAGTAAATATTAATATAAAGAATTTTTTTGAATTACATTGAAACTGAAAGTTTTGTTTATACTCTCAGATTTCATGCTGAATTTACAGATCACAATTGACTACCTAATTTGATCATTGGATTCCACAGGGCTTGTGTGATGATAGAATGATACTATGAGCTTGAAAATCTTTCACAAATTGGAAAGCACAAGTATTTCTATTAGGTTGCATGCCACTGTATATGGATCTTACAATGGCTGTTGGGTACGAGATTAAATGAGACCTCCTTCCTTCATATAGGCATGTAGGATTTCCCATATCCATGGATTTCTTTCACTATCACTTGACAGGAATTTGCTTGCCCTGCTAGTTTTTAGGATTGATGTGAAATGCTTCTTGGTTTTTAGTACATCTATGAAAAAAATTTGCTTCTTTTAATAGGGTGTTCATTTTCATGATCTGGCCATGATTTACATTTTACTCCAGTGAAGGGGAAATGGCTTAGGGATATGGGTGGTTCTTGTCACTTTCTCCATGATGAGATGGAGCCATCCCAGTAAATCTTTTGGATTGTTATAACCTACTTGTATTTCAGTAACAAATATTTTCTCATGTTACTGTTTGGAATCTTACCTTGTATGCTTATTGTATAGGATCTGATCAAAATAACATGGTAGTAACCCACCACCAAACCACTGTGCTTTTTAGAGCTTATATAACTACAAGCATCCTTATAAATACCTATTTGGAACTTTACTAAATAAGCATTTTATTATATTGCATCCAGATCAATTGGAACTTAGTATGTTGGGACTTTCACCTCACTTCCTTTCCCCGTCCTCTTTGATCATATGGACATCCTCTAAAGGCATTTAAGTAAAACAGATATAATCCATACAGAGGTATGTGAGAACGTTTTTTTCAGATTAAGATATAATTAACATACCATATAATTCACCATTTAAAATTGTACAGTGGTTTTTTTAATCTATAATAATAAAAGCATAATATGCTAATTAGACAGGACAGCCCAGTGGTCGGCAAACTCATTAGTCAACAGAGCGGCAAACCGCGGCTCGCGAGCCGCAGTTTGCTGACCACTGGGACAGCCAAACAACCTTCCGGATTCCTTCTGGATGAAGCGGCAGTGGCAGGGCCGAGGCCGAGGTGGTTAGGGGCGATCAGGCAGGCAGGTGAGCAGTTAGGGTCTATCAGGCAGGAAGGCAGAGTGGTTAGGGGCAATCAGGCAGGCAGGCAGAGGTGGTTAGGGGCGATCAGGCAGTCATGCAGAGTGGTTAGGGGCAATCAGGCAGGCAGGCAAGCGGTTAGGGGTGATCAGGCAGGCAGGTGAGCAGTTAGGGGTGATCAGGCAGGGAGGCAGAGGGGTTAGGGGCGATTAGGCAGGCAGGCAGGCAGCAGTTAGGAGCCAGCAGTCCCGGATTGTGAGAGCAATGTCCAACTGCCAGTTTAGACAGACATCCAGCAGTCAGACATCCCCCGAGGGGTCCCAGATTGTGAGAGGGTGCAGGCCAGGCTGAGGGACCCTTCACCCCCCCCCCAAATGCACTAATTTTGTGCACTGGGCCTCTAGTATATTCATAATTGTACAACCATCATCACAATCAACTTCAGGACATTTTCATCACCCTAAAAACAAACCTCATACCCATTAGCAATCACTTTTCATTGCCCCCAAGTCCCTAGCACTAGACAAGCATTCATCCACTTTCTCTCTCTACGGATTTTCCTATATTGGAAATTTCATAAAAATTAAATAATTCAATATATGGTCTTTTGTACATAGTTTCTTTTACTTAGCATAGTAGCAAGATTTTATCCTCATTGTAGCATATGTCAGTACAGCATTTCTTCTTATTGCCTAATAATATTTCATTGTATGGCTATACCACATTTTGTTTATCCATTCATCTGTTTATGGACGTTCGGGTTGTTTCCGGGTTTTTTGGGTTTTTTTTTTTTTTAGTATTATCAGTTATATTTGTATACAAATTTTTATGTGGACGTTTATTTTCATTTCTCTACACCTAGTGGTAGAATTGCTGGGCATATGATAATTCTATAACATTTTGAGGATCCATCAAACTATTATGTTACATTTTACCAGCAATGTGTGTGCACACCAATTTCTCTACAACCTCATCAACGCTTATTATCTTCTCTTTGATAATAAGCATCCTATTAAATATGAAATGGTATTTCATTGTAGTTTTTATTTGCATTCCCCTAGCCTAGTGACTAATGATTTTGAGTATCTTACCATGTGATTCTTTCTTGTTTTTATGTATTCTTGGAGAAATGCCTATTTATGACCTTTGCCCATTTTTTAGTTGGGTTACTTATCCTTTATTATTGTAAGAGTTCTCTATATATCCTGGATTCTAGTCTCTTATTAGATATATGTTCTGCAAATATTTTCTCCCATTCTGTGTGTTTTTTCATTTTATTGATAGTATCCTTTGAAGCAAAAACATTTTTTAATTTTTATGACATCCAGTTTATCTTTTTGTTGTTGTTGTTTCTTGGGCTTTGGGTGTCATATCTAAGAAGCCATCACCTAATCCAAGGTTAGGAAGATTTACTGTTATGTTTTCTTCTAAAAGTTTTATAGTTTTAGCTCTTACATTTAGGGCTGTGATTTACTTGAAGTGTGTGTATATGTGGTGTAAGAAAGAGATCCAAATTCATTCTTTTGCCTATGGATACACAATTATTCTACACCATTTGTTTAAAGATTATTCCTTCCCTATTGAATTTTTTAAACAACTTTCTTGAAAAAATCAACTGACCATAACTAAGGGTCATTTATTTTCCATTTATTTATGTGTCTGTTCTAATGCCACTGTTGATCTATATGTCTGTATGTCTTTATACCAGTACCATGTCTTGATTAATGTAGCTTTATAGTAAGTTTTTAAATTAAAAAGTGTGAGTTCTCCAACTTTGTTCTTCTTTTTTCAATATTGTTTTGACTATCGTAGACCCCTTGCATTTCCATGTGAATTTCAGAATCAACTAGTCAGTTTCTGCAAAAAGGCTGTTTGGGTTTTTTTATAGGAATTTTATTAAATCTTTAGATCAATTTGGAGATTATTACTGTCTTAATATTAAGTCTTCTGACTATGAACATGAAGTATCTTTCCATTTATTTAAGAATTCTTTCATTTCAACAGTGTTTTATAGTTTTCAGAGTATAAATTTTGTACTTTATTAAATTTATTTCTAAGCATTTTACTTTTTAATGCTATTATAAATGAAATTTTTGTTTTTAATTTCATTTTCACATTGTCCATTGGTATTGTATAGAAATGCTCTGATTTTTTTTTTATTAAGCTTGTATCCTCCAAACTTACTGAACTCATTTATTATTCTTAATAAATTTTTAGAGGATTCCTGACGATATACAAGGTTATTTCATCTTCAAATGGAGATTTTACTTCTTTCTTTCCAGTCTGGATGCACTTCTTTTTCTTTGCTTTAATTTACTTGCCTAATTTTTCTGACTAGAAACTCCAATATAATGTTGAGTAGAAGGGGGAACAGCAGACATCTTTGTCCTTTTCTGGATCTTAGAGGGAATGTAGTAACCATTAAGTATAATGTTAGTTGAAGGATTTTCATAGATGCTATTTTTGAAACTGAGGAAATTCTTTGGTATCCTTAGTTTGTTGAGTGTTTTTATTATGGATTTTGTCAAATGCCTTTTCCATGTTTATTCTATTCATATGGTTGTATTATATTAATTGATTTTTTACATGTTAAACCAACATAGCATTCCTGAGATAAATCCCTCTTATTTATGGTATATAATTCTTTTAATATGTTGCTGGGTTAAGTTTGCTCATATTTTGCTGAGTGGTTTTGCAACTCTATTCATAAGAGTTATTAGTATGTAGTTTTCTTTTCTTGAAATGTTTTTAATTTTGTGTGATATTAACATAGTAGTCATCGCTTATGATACCCCCATGCAGGTTCCCTAGATTGGGGTAGGAGGGCAGGCACCACTCTGACCACCACCTGGAATGCCTCATCCTGGATATCCTCCAGGTCATGCTCCCCTAAGGGCCTTCTTTTGGATCTCCTATGGGTCACTGTAGTCCTGTGCTTCAACATGGTGTAGGTAGACCTCTTCCACTGATGCCCCTTTGTGGATACACTGGCCCTTCACCCCTAACACTTTAGGGTTACTTGTGAGGGCTCCTTCCTCACCCAGACCCACTCCCAGGCCTCCACTTCCCCATCATGGCCACTTTGAGGCCCTTCCCCTCATTAATTTCTCATCCTTGTTCCTCCTGTTACATCCTCCCAATGTCTTTTTTTTTCTTTTTTTATTGTTGACACTATTACAGATGTCAGTCAGAGTTGCTGTAGCTTCCTGGGACTAAGGCACTAATTCCTCTCAGGTCTTTCTTTTTTTTTTTCCAAGCGCAATTCTTTACAGGTATTTTTCTTTTTCTTTTCTATGTTGTTCCTAAATGTTTCACAAATACACAAAGAAAATTAAATACATTGTTTAAAAAAAATGCTCTAATGAGAAAATGTTTAATGGATAAGAGTCATTTAAGTGATACTAGAGTCAATTGTTATGTTGTAAATATATTGTTATTACACAAATGTAAAAATTGTAATCTGACCTTTGAAGCAAATAATAGACTTACATTTCTAAATAAAGGAACAACGTGAAAGTTGAAAAATGTGGCAAGAATCACTGACATAAAATAAACATTTGACATTAAATAATAGCATCATTCAGATGCAGTTGAAGAAAGTGGATGGAAAGTCTAATGATTTTTTTTGTCTATAACAATTGTGAACTCAAGAAAAAAACATTTTAATAAATATAGAGTGACTAATAATTGTCAAATTCACATCTAACTTGTATAAATATGAACATAAAATGTCGGAACTTTTGAATCTAAAATGGCAGAAATTTTTGACAGAACACGTCAGAAAGTGAATTTATAAAGGTGATAGTCTGACAAGCCTCATAAAATTATAATCTTAAAATTTACAATTTGTTGGGCAATGTTCTAAGTTTATTAAGGCATTTCATTTCATTTTTAATAAAAATTCTTTATAGTTGACACTAGAGGTCCAGTGCACGGATTCGTGTACTAGTGGGGTCCCTCAGCCTGGCCTGCGCTTTCTCGCTATCCGGGACCCCTCAGGGGATGTTGGACTGCCGGCTTCGGCCGATCCCCTCAGGCCAAAAACAGGGATAGGGCCAAAACCGGCAGTCCAACATCCCCCAAGGGATACAGTAATGCGGGAAGTGGCAGGTGGCCGGGGAGGAGCCCAAGCCCGGGCCGGGCACCATGCTGCTCCTGCTCATCCTGCCCCGCTGCGCCTGCCACCGCCGGGGCTCAGTAAGCTCGCTGAGTGGTGGTCAGTTTGCATCATAGTGACTGGTTGACTGGTTGTTTGGTTGTAGGTATAGATGATTGCAGACTTTCCTCATTTCCCCCCTTTGCCCACCTCCACCTCCCCTTATTTGGCCTTCACCACACTATTTTCGGTGTCCATGGAATATGCTATGTTCTTCAGCTAATCCCTTCAACTTCTTTATTCATTTACCACCCCTCCCCCCGCCTCTGGCTCCTGACAATCTGTTCCATGTTTTCATATTTCTGGACCCATTTCGCTCATCAAGTTCTTTTGTTCATTAGATCTCACATATTAGTGAGATCATATGGTATTTGTCTTTCTCTGGCTTATTTCACTTAGCATAATAATCACCAAGTCCCTCCATGCTGTAACAAAGGGTAAAAGTTCCTTTTTTTACAACCCCGTAGTATTCCCTGGTATAAATGTACCACAGCTTTTTTTATCCACTCATCTACTGATGGGCACTTGGCCTTTTTCCATATCTTAACTATTGTAAATAATGCTGCCATGAACATAGGAGTGCATACATTTTTTTCTGATTGGTGTTTTGGGATTCTTATGATATATCCCCAGAAGTGATTGCTGGGTCAAACAGCATTTCCATTTTTAGTTTTTTGAGGAATCGCCATACTGTTCTCCAGAGTGGCTACACCAGTCCGCATCCCCAGCAGCAGTGCACTAGGATTCCCTTGTCTCCACATCCTCTCCAGCACTTGTTCGTTGATTTGTTTGGTAGTAGCCATTCTGACAGGTGTGAGGTAATGCCTCATTGTCATTTTAATTTGCATCTCTGATTATTAATGACCTTGAGCATTTTTTCATATGTCTATTAGCCATCTGTATGTCCTCTATGGAGAAGTGTCTGTTCATGTCCTTTGCCCGTTTTTTAATTGGATTGTCTTCCTAGTGTTGAGTTGTATAAGTTCTTTATATATTTTGGAGATTAATTTTTTACCAGATGAATCATTGGCAAATATGTTCTTCCATGCAGTGGGTTCACTTTTCATTTTGTTAGTGGTTTTCTTTGTTGTGTAGAAGCTTTTTAGTTTGCTATAATCACATTTAATTAGTTTTTCCTGTATTTCCATTTCCCTTAGATATCAGCAAAAATATTGCTCCAAGAGGTGTCTAAGATTTTACTACCTATGTTTTCTTCTAGGATTTTTATGGTTTTACAACTTACATTTTAGTTTTTTATCCATTTTGAATTTATTCTTGTGTATGATGTAAGTTGGCTGTCTAGTTGCATTTTTTTCAGTATGTACCCATCCATTTTTCCTAACAACATTTATGGAAGAGACTGTCTTTACTTCATTGTATGCCCTTGCCTCCTTTGTCAAATATTAATTGACCATAAAGGTGTGGGTTGATTTCTGGGCTCTCTGTTGTATTCCATTGGTCTATTTGCCTATTCTTATGCCAGTACCAGTCTATTTTGAATACAGTGGCCTTGAGTATAGCTTGATATCTGGTATTGTAATACCTCCAACTTTGTTCTTCTTTCTCAAGATTGCTAATGCTATTCCAGGTCTTTTTTGGTTCCATATATATTTTTTGAATATTTTTTCTAGTTCTGTGAAATATACTATTGGCATTTTAATGTGAATTGCATTGAATCTATAGTTTAGATTGCTTTGAGTAGTATGAACATTTTAATGATGTTAATTCTTCCAATCCAGGAACATGGCATATGCTTCCACTTATTTGTATCTTCCTTAATTTCTTTCTTCAGTGTCATATAGTTCTACTAGGTGTACCGATTAATAATGTGGATTTTTTTAAATAGATGGAGTTACACGTATGTTGATATATATGCAATTTGATATGTATGCTATTTTTGTTGTATTGACAGCAAGCTTCAAAACTTCATATGTCAAATTTGCTGAAGGTGTTAACATCATAGATATTTTTACGCTTAAAAATGTCAAATTTCATGCCAAAAAAAAGAGCATTTGTGGGAAGTTTTAATTCATTATTTTGAAGATACCTGTGAACACTAGTTTAAATGCTTTAAAAGTGATGATTTTGATGTGAAAGACAAACAACGTCCAGGTCAACCGAAAAAGTTTGAAGACCAACAACAGGGGTCCTCAAACTTTTTTTTTTTTTTTTTTTTTTTTTCAAATTTTTATTAAGGTATTATATGTGTACATATCTTATCATTGCCCCCGACCCCCACCCCACTCCCATATATGCCCTCACCCCCCAATGTTCTGCATCCGTTGGCTACTCTTATATACATGCATATAAGTCCTTCAGTTGATCTCTTATTTCCCCCACCTCTCCCTAACCTTACCACTGTAATTTGACAGTCTGTTTGATGCTTTACTGCCTCTGTAACTATCTTTTTGTTCATCAGTTTATAATGTTTTTCATTATCCCCAAATGAGTGGGATCATGTGGTATTTTTCTTTCATTGACTGGCTTATTTCACTTAGCATAATGTTCTCTAATTCCATCCAAGTGCCTACAAATGGTAGTAATTCCTTCTTTTTTACGGCAGCATAGTATTCCATTGTGTAGATGTACCATAGTTTTCTGATCCAGTCATCTGCTGATGGGCATTTAGGCTGTTTCCAAATCTTAGCTATTGTAAATTGTGCTGCTATGAACATAGGGGTGCATATATCCTTTCTGATTGGTGTTTCTGGTTTCTTAGGATATATTCCTAGGAGTGGGATTACTGGGTCAAATGGGAGTTCCATTTTCAGTTTTTTGAGGAAACTCCATACTGTTCTCCACAGTGGCTGCACCAGTCTGCATTCCCACCAGCAGTGCACGAGGGTTCCTTTTTCTCCGCATCCTCGCCAACACTTGTCGTTTGTTGATTTGTTGATGATAGCCATTCTGACAGGTGTGAGATGGTATCGCATTGTTGTTTTGATTTGCATCTCTCGGATAATTAGTGACTTTGAGCATGTTTTCATGTGTCTCTTGGCCTTCCTTCTGTCTTCTTTCGAAAAGCTTCTATTTAGGTCCGTTGCCCATTTTTTTATTGGATCATTTATCTTCCTTTTATTAAGTTGTATAAGCTGCCTGTAGATGTTGGAAATTAAACCTTTATCAGTGATACCATTTGCAAATATGTTCTCCCATACAGTGGGGTTTCTTGTTGTTTTGTTGATGGTTTCTTTTGCTGTGCAAAAGCTTTTTATTTTGATGTAGTCCCATTTGTTTATTTTCTGTTTGGCTTCCATTACCCTAGGGGCAGTATCACTGAAAAAGTTCTTTTGGCATATGTCTGAGATTTTGCTGCCTGTGGATTCCTCTAGTATTTTTATGGTTTCCCGTCTTATATTTAAGTCCTGTACCCATTTTGAGTTTATTTTTGTGTATGGTGTAAGTTGGTGATCTAGTTTCATTTTTTTGCATGTATCTGTCCAATTTTCCCAACACCATTTATTAAAGAGACTGTCTTGACTCCATTGTATGCTCATGCCTCCTTTGTCAAATATTAAATGCGCATATTGGTTTGGGTCGATATCTGGATTCTCTATTCTGTTCCATTGATCTATATGTCTGTTCTTGTGCCAGTACCAGGCTGTTTTGAGGACAGTGGCTTTGTAATACAGCTTGAAATCTGGTATTGAGATCCCTCCTACTTTATTCTTCTTTCTCAGGATTGCTGTGGCTATTCGGGGTCTTTTTTTATTCCAGATGAATTTTTGGAGAGTTCTTTCTAGGTCTGTGAAATACGCCGTTGGTATTTTAATGGGGAGTGCATTGAATCTATAGATTGCTTTGGGTAGTATGGACATTTTAATGATGTTGATTCTACCAATCCATGAACATGGTATGTTCTTCCATCTGTTTACATCTTCCTCTATCTCTTTTTTCAGTGTCCTGTAGTTTTCCGCATATAGGTCTTTTACCTCCTTGGTTAGGTTTATTCCTAAGTATCTTAATTTTTTTGGTGCGATGGAAAATGGGATTGCTTTTTTAGTCTCTCTTTCTGTAAGTTCATTGTTGGTGTATAGAAATGCCATAGATTTCTTGGTGTTAATTTTGTATCCTGCTACATTGCCGAATTCATTTATTAAGTCTGTTAGTTTTTTGATGGAGTCTTTCGGGTTTTTTATGTACAATATCATGTCATCTGCAAATAAGGACAGCTTTACTTCTTCTTTTCCAATTTGGATGCCTTTTATTTCTTCTTCTTGTCTAATTGCAGTGGCTAATACTTCCAGTACTATGTCAAACAGGAGTGGTGAGAGTGGGCATCCCTGTCTTGTTCCTGTTCTTAGGGGAAATGGTTTTAGTTTTTGCCCATTGAGTATGATGTTAGCTGTGGGTTTATCATATATAGCTTTTATGATGTTGAGGTATGATCCTTCTATTCCCACCTTGTTGAGAGTTTTTATCAAGAAAGGGTGTTGGATTTTGTCAAATGCTTTTTCTGCATCAATTGATATGACTATGTGATTTTTATCTCTCAATTTGTTTATGTGATGTATCACATTTATTGATTTGCGGATATTGAACCATCCTTGCATTCCTGGGATAAATCCTACTTGGTCATGGTGTATGATCTTTCTGATGTACTGCTGGATCCTATTTGCTAGAATTTTATTGAGGATTTTGGCATCTACATTCATGAGAGATATTGGCCTGTAATTCTCCTTCATTGTGTTGTCTTTATCTGGTTTTTGTATTAGGGTGATGCTGGCTTCATAGAAGGAGCTGGGAAGTGTTCCTTCCTCTTGAATTTTTTGGAATAGTCTGAGGAGGATAGGTTTTAGTTCTTCCTTGAATGTTTGGTAGAACTCTCCTGTGAAGCCGTCTGGCCCCGGGCTTTTGTTTGCCGGAAGCTCTTTGATGACTGCTTCAATTTCTTCCATAGTTACTGGCATGTTGAGCTGTTTAGATTCTTCCTGATTGAGTTTTGGAAGGTTATATTTTTCTAGGAATATGTCCATTTCCTCCAGGTTGTCCAGTTTGTTGGAATAGAGTTGTTCGTAGTATTTTTTAACAATCCTTTGTATTTCGGCGGGATCTGTTGTTATTTCACCTCTTTCATTTCTGATCTTGTTTATTTGGGTCCTCTCCCTTTGCTTCTTGGTGAGCCTGGCTAGAGGTTCATCAATCTTGTTTATCCTTTCAAAGAACCAGCTCTTGGTTTTGTTGATCTTTTGTATTGTTTCTTTGGTCTCTATGTCGTTTATCTGTGCTCTGATCTTTATTATTTCCTTCCTTCTGCTTACACTGGGCTTTTCTTGTTGCTCTTTTTCTAACTCTTTGAGTTGTTGGGTTAGGTAATTTATTACCCCTGTTTCTTGTTTTTTGCAGTAGGCTTGTAGAGCTATGAACTTCCCTCTCAAGACTGCTTTCGCTGTGTCCCATAGATTTTGGATTGTAGTGTTTTCATTGTCATTTGTTGTCATGATGTTTTTTATTTCTTCTTTGATCTCTCTGGTAACCCAGTCATGGTTTAATAGCATGCTGTTTAGTCTCCATGTGTTTGATTTCTTTGGGTTGTTTTTATTGTAGTTGATTTCCAGTTTTATGCCACTGTGGTCTGAGAAGATGCTTGATATGATTTCTATCTTCTTGAATTTGAAGAGACTTTGCCTATGTCCCAACATATGGTCTATCTTTGAAAATGACCCATGTGCGCTTGAGAAGAATGTATATTCTGTGGCTTTGGGGTGAAATGTTCTGAAGATGTCAATTAATTCCATCTGGTCTAGTGAGTCATTTAGGATTGATGTTTCTTTGCTGATGTTTTGTTTAGAGGATTTGTCCAATGGTGATAGTGGGGTATTAAAGTCTCCTACTATGATTGTATTGCTGTCAATGTCTCCCTTAATATCCTCCAGGAGTTTTTTTATGTATTTGGGTGCTCCTGTATTGGGTGCATATATGTTTACCAGAGTTATTTCTTCTTGTTGGATTGCTCCCTTTAGTATTATGAAATGGCCTTCCTTATCTCTTGTTATGTCCTTCAGTTTGAGATCTAATTTGTCAGAAATAAGTATTGCTACCCCAGCTTTTTTTTCAGTTCCATTTGCCTGGAAAACCTTTTTCCATCCCTTCACCCTCAGTCTGTGTGCGTCTTTTTTTCTGAGGTGGGTTTCTTGTAGACAGCAGATATATGGGTCGTGTTTTCTTATCCAATCTGTTACCCTGTGTCTTTTGATTGGGGCATTTAATCCATTTACATTTAAAGTTATTATTGATAGGTACTTATTTGTCGCCATTCCTATTCTTTACCCCTGTGTTACTTCTTCGCTTCCTGTTTCTTTCTTTCTTTCTTTTTTTTTTACAGTAGACCCTTTAGCATTTCTTGCATTGCTGGTTTGGTGGTAATAAATTCCCTTAGTCCTTTTTTGTCTGTGAAGCTCCTGATTTCACCTTCAATTTTGATTGACAGCCTTGCTGGGTACAGTATTCTTGGATTCAGCCCCTTCCTTTGCATGACTTTGTATATTTCATTCCATTCCCTTCTGGCCTGATGAGTTTCTGTTGAGAAATCAGTTGCTAGTCTGATGGGGGTTCCTTTGTATGTAACTTTCTGTCTCTCTCTTGCTGCTTTTAAGATTCTTACTTTGTCGTTGGTGTTTGCCAATTTAATTATAATGTGCCTTGGCGTCGGTCTTTTGGGGTTCATTTTGCTTGGGACTCTGTGAGCTTCTTGGATTTGTGTGGGTTTTTTCTTCCCTATATCTGGGAAATTTTCTGTCATTATTTCTTCAAAGAGGTTTTCTATTCCTTGCTCAGCTTCCTTTCCTTCTGGAACCCCTATTATGCGGATGTTGTTTTGTTTCGTGTTGTCCCAAAGTTCCCTTAGACTCTCCTCCTGCCTTTTAATTTTTTTTTCTAGAAGTTGCTTTTCTTGGGTATTTTTTTCCATCTTGTCTTCTAGCTCACTGATGCGGTCCTCTGCTTCTTCTAGTCTACTCTTGATGCTTTCTATTGAGTTCTTTACAGCAGCGATGTCATTTTTCATTTCTTCTTGGTTCTTCTTCATTTCCTCTTGGTTCTTGCTCATATTGTCGAATTTGTCTTCCATTCTTTTCAGCCACCTTATGACCATTTCTCTGAATTCTTTTTCTGGAAGGTTGCTTGCCTCCATTTCGTTTACTTCCTTTTCTGGTGATGCCTGCTTTTCTTTCATATGCGGGCTGCTTCTTTGTCTCCCCATGGTCTCTCTTCTCTGGGTGTCTGGTTATGTAGTTCTCTCTCTCCTGGGTTGATTTAAAGGCACAAAATACAGCACTACCAGGTACAACTCACAAGGCACTGAACAGAAATGTATTCACGATATTAATAACCTCCAATAAAGGTGACCACCAGAGAAAGGCAAATTAGGTGATAGGAGAGAAAGAAGAAGAGGAAAAAAGAAAGAAAGAAAGAAAAAAAGAAAAAAGGAGTGTGAAAATGAAATTGGGAAAAGGGAAAGTAAAGAGAAAAAAAAAGTAAGAGAGACAAGAAAGTGACTAAGAGAGAAAGGGGAACAGACTATATATATTGGGGATAAAACTCCAATAGAACAATCACTAATCCCGGCAAATGCCAGCAACAAGTGCCTGGGGATTAATACAAACTACAACACCAACTAATATGGATTGAGGCAAGGGAAAGCTGAAGCACAAAACAAACAAAAAAATAAACAAAAGAAGAATAAGCAAAACAATCTCACAAAAACAGCATAAAAATTGGATATAATCTACATTCAAGCAAACAACAACAAAAGGACAGAGAGAAGGACAAGTTTATGGATAGCTCAGACAGCGAAGGGAGAGGTGTATGTGGACTTGGAGCAGGGGATTAGAGATTAGATATGTAAGTAGGGTGAAATTTTAACAAGGGGTAAACAGAAAGAATAGGGAAAATCTAAAGCAGTAAAAGGGTAAGACAAACAGGACACTGAAAAGGGGGAGGTTAGGAAGAGAGTGATGGCCTAAAGGTAGAGTTGAGATAGAGTAAAACGATGCTAAAGGAAAGATAAAAAATAGAATGTAGAACCCTAATCCCAAAATAAAATGAAGAGAAAATAAAATGACACTTTAAAAAAAAAAGATAAAATAGCAGTAGTAATAATACGGATTGAAAATAAAAATGTAATCATTAAAAAGGTAAAATCAAGTGATGAAAAAAGAAAAAAAAGTTTCTTGATTAAAGGATGCAAAAAATGAAAATAAAAAAAAAAATAAATAAAAAAATAAAAGGTAAAAATAAAATGTGAAGTAGTGAAGGTCATTCACTTCCTCTGTTTTTCTGTTTGGCACGCCTGTTTCTCAGTCCAGACAGTATTGCAGTTCCCTGCGATCCACTGCTCTTCGGTGTTGTAAGCCAGTCCTGATTTTAAGCAGGCGGTGTGTCTTAATTTCTCGTATTCCTTTATTTTTGATTACGCAAGAGTCAATTTGTGATTCAGCCCCTGGGTGGCAGTGTTTCTGGATTGACTTCCGGGTCTATCTATGGCCTCTCTAGGCAGTGTTAGAGCCTTCTTTCCCTGTGGCACTGCCACCGGCCTGTGGGCGTGGTCTGCCTCAGAGCTGACTCTCTGATGGTCACTCCCCGCTCCGATCCCCAGGTTCCAGAAAAACAACTTTCCCCTGCAGTCTCCCAGGGTGTCCCCAACTGGGTGATCCTATGTATTGGGCTTAATAATCAGAAGCAAGGATTTGAAGAGGAAAAAGCCCAAGTGTGCGAACTCCAGGACTGCGAGTAAACCCAGGCACAAAGGGAGCGCACGGGCTGCGCGTAAGTCTGGACAGCCTGAAATTCTTAGGGTGTCCCTGCACTTCAGATCAAAATGGGTTGCTTTTTAGAGTGCCCTTCTCTTAGCAGCTCTGAGGACCCCTTTCCACAATCACAGATCACGCCAGCCCCTACAGCCACGGATTTTTCTAGGCACAGACTTCCCTGGTCCTCCAGCTCCCGCAAAACGCGCGTTCCTCTCTCCCGCCGGGACCAGAGACCTCACCTTATCCCAGGCGAAATCTGACCTTTCCGTGGTGGAGTGTAGAGCTCCTCTGAACCCGTGTGCTTGCGCCAGTTGGGGAGCGTTGTTCTGGGGCTCGCAGCTGTTCCTGGGGTGCCGCCGTTGTGGATTCTCAGGCTTCAGATAAGCTCCACTTTCCGGATCAAGATGGCGCAGACTCCGCGTCCAAGCCCGCAGCTCCGGGAGGGAACCCAGCCGCAGTTGGTGCTGCCAGGTCAGGGGAACCCCGTTCAGCAGTCCCCCACCTCCTTCTGGAATTCAGCTGTCTCCCAACCAGCCAACAAACACTCCTTGTGCGTCCCTCAGCTGTTCTTTCTTTCTGCTCCGGGACAAGGCTCGGAACACGTCTGTCTATTCCGCCGCCATTATTCCCTCTCGAGGAAGCATCTTTAGGGACAACATGATGGATGATACAATAGTGATTTAGAAGTTAAAAATCTAATAGTGCCCTAGCCTGTTTGGCTCAGTGGATAGAGCATTGGCCTATGGACCAAAGGGCCCTGGGTTTGATTCCAGTCAAGGGCACTTACCTTGGCTGCAGGCTCCCGGTCCTCAAACTTTTTAAACAGGGGGCCAGTTCACTGTCCCTCAGACCATTGGAGGGCCGGACTATAGTTTAAAAAAAACAACTATGAACAAATTCCTATGCGCACTGTGGTCCCGGGACGAGTCGGCTGCTAAGCAGGACAGGCAGCGGCACCCAGCGGGCCGGATAAATGTCCTCGGCAGGCCGCATGTGGCCCGCAGGCCATAGTTTGAGGACCCCTGACCAACAATTACAAGCATTATTGGATGAAGATGCATGTCAAACTCAAAAACAACTTGCAGAAAGATTAAGTGTTGCTCAGCAAACAATTTCCAATCGTTTACAAGCAATGGGAAAGAGTTTAAAGGAAGGAAAATGGGTGCCACATCAACTGAACAAAAGACAAATGGAAAACCGAAAAGTCATCAGTAAAATGTTGCTTCAATAGCATGAAAGAAAGTGTTTTGTGCATCAAACTGTGACTGGCGATGAAAAGTGGATTTATTTTGAGAATCCCAAATGCACAAAATCATGGGTTGGTCCAGGTCAACCATCAACATCGACTGCAAGGCCAAATCACTTCAGAAAGAAGACAATGCTCTGCATTTGGTGGGATCAGGAAGGTGTGTTGTATTATGAGCTTCTAAAACCAGGAGAAACCGTTAATGCTGATCGCTACCGACAATAAATAATCAATTTGAATGACGCTTTGATCGTGAAATGACCAGAATGTGCCAGAAGACACAGCAAAGTAATTTTGCTTCATGATGACGCACCATCACACACTTCAAAACCAGTTAAGGACACATTAAAAGATCTTGCTTGGGAAGTATTAACCCACCGCCATATTCACTAGACCCTGCTCCTTCAGATAACCACTTGTTCCGATCGATGGCACACTCACTTTCTGAGCAGCACTTCAAAACATAGGAAGAAGTGGAAAATTGGGTCTCTGAATGGTGTGCCTCAAAACAAGAAAAGTTCTATTGGGACGGTATCCACAAATTACCTGAAAGATGGGGGCAATGTGTAGCTAGCGATGGACATTACTTTGAATAAAGCACTTTTGATGTTTCTCTTGAAATTATAGTGTTTTCTTTGATTACAAAATCTGCCATTATTAACCGGTACACCTAGTTTGAGTACAGGTCTTTTACCTCCTTGGTTAAATTTATTTCTAGGTACCTTATATTTTTCTGTTGCAATATTAAATGGGGTTGTTTTTATAGTTTCACTTTCTGATAGTTCATTATTGGTGTATAAAAATGCCATCAATTTCGGGATGCTGATTTTCTATCCTGCAACTTTGCTGAATTTATTTTTTAGATATACCGTGTTTCCCCGAAAATAAGACAGTGTCTTATATTAATTTTTTCCCCCAAAGACACGCTAGGTCTTATTTTCAGGGGATGTATTACTTTTCCATGAAGAAGAATACGGTACACATTTATTGTTAAATGAAAATAAAGGAAATTTATTACCTGTATACGGTACGGTAGTACGGTAGTTGTCAACACAAACCAGACAAACTGTGAATCCTACAGTATCAAGAATTTACTCATTTATTCAATGACAATCATGTCATCATCTTCTGGAACATCATCATAACAATCCAATTCCTGAATTTCCTGGTGAATTTCTTGTGACTCCATTTCTTTCAGAATCAGTGGACCAAATCTCTCATGTTTAGCAATAGCACTGTCTTTAAATGAGTACTTCTTATCAAGGTAGCCTGCTCGCAGTGCATTTGCAATGCAACCGTCAGTGATTTTCTCCCATGAATTCTTCACCCAAGTCACAACTTCTTGCAGTTTAGGTTTCACAAAGTTTCCACACTGATTTCTCTCCATTCTATTTTCAATGTAGTCATTAATTTCCATGCACAAATTGTCTTTGAATGGCTTGTTTATTGCAATATCAAGAGTCTGGAGATAGGCCGTCATTCCTGCGGGAATCATTATCTGATCTATTTTTCTTTTGTGAAGAAACGTCTTCATGTCTTTAGCGCGGTGAGTGCTGGCTGCATCCCAGACTAGCAGACCTCTTTGGCTCCCTCGATTAACAAGCAGCAGCATTAAATCGACCCACTTCCTTATAACTGCTTGTGTGGCCCAGGCTTTTTCAGTTTCAAGAATAAAAATGCCCAAAACACGTTCAATCTTTTCCTTCTTGCCCTTAGAAATGATTAAAGGTGGGATTTCAGTGCCATCCAGACGAATTGCCAAAATACAGGAAACACGCGCACTTTCGTAAGCAGTGGAGGGAATGTATGCCAAGGAGGCACCCTGCCTTTCAATTGTTGTTTGAGATGATTGGCCCATAAACACTGCAGTTTCATCCATAGCAATCATGTTGGAAAGATTGTATTTAGAGAAGTCAGCATCATCAATAAAGGACTTGAATGCAAGTGCTCGCTTAATAACTTGAGTATCTTCCAACCTAAACAATGTTGTAGATCTTCTTAAAGACAGTTCACTTTGCTGAAGGAAATTATCCAGCCAGTGTTGTGATGCTTTGAAGTCTTCGGGGGCTATGTCAAACTGTGGTGCCATTGCAAGGGCAAATTCTTGAATCTGAGCCCTATTCACAACCAAAGCCTTTGCTCTCCTGTCAACAACCCATTCACAGATCGGGTCTTCCAGCTCAGAAAATAATGGTTGCCGACCTGATCCACACTTGCGCTTTTTAGCATTTCCCTTGTCCACTTGTTCAATGAGGTTACCATACTCTGCTCGCCATTTTCGGACCAATCGGATACTCAACATCTTCTCTTTGCAGAAAGCAGTAAGATTTTGGCCCCAAGAGTCTTCCACGATTCTTTTCTTGTACTCCACGGAGTAGCTTTTTCTTTTTGCGCTCATTTCTACCGTAGGGGTAAAAAAAAAGGAATTGGTGTATCAAGGTGGGGGGAGGGGGATCACTCAAAATGACACAGGGGGGATCAGAGGGGGGAATCAAAATGGCACAGGAGAATCAGAGGGGGGATTACCATTTTAGTAACCCCTTTTGATCCTCCTGTGTCATTTTGATTGTCCCCTCTGATCCTCCTGTGTCATTTTGATTGTCCCCTCTGATCCTCCTGTGTCATTTTGATTGTCCCCTCTGATCCTCCTGTGTCATTTTGATTGCCCCCTCTGATCCTCCTGTGTCATTTTAAGTGATCCCCCTCCCCCCACCCCTGTGCCACTGAACACCTTCACCAGACATCCTCCCTACCCCTTTATCAGACATTTACCCCCTGGGGCCTGCCTGGGGACTGTCACTGGGCTTGCTGGGGCCTGGATCTGGGCTGGAGCAGGGTCTGCCACTGACTGAGAACCTTCAGTCATCATGAAGGCGGCTGTGAGCATCAGGTAGTGTCACCAGAGACAGACCAGCACTCACCACCTTCACCGCGTCCTGTCCGCTCTAATCCTCCTGTTCTTCTACACGCATCTGCGAAAGTCTCCTCCTCTCTCCCGCCCCGCGCTCACCGCTCGCTCCGCCTCCACATAGCAGTGAAGTCAGGACTCCGCGTAAGGTCACTGGTTGCTAGATGCCAGTCCGGGTGGCCCTAGCGACCAGTTTACGGTAAATTAAATTTCATTCTGAGACAGAGCCTGGGGGCCCTTATTTTCGGGGGATGCCTTATATTTCACTCAGAAGGAAACCTGTAAGTAGGTCTTATTTTCGGAGGATGTTTTATTTTCGGGGAAACACGGGTAGTAGTTTATAGGTGGTCTTTAGAGTTTTCTATATACAATATTATGTCATATGCAAATAATGACAGTTTTACTTCCTCCTTTCCGATTTGGATGCCTTTTATTTCTTCTAGTCTGGTAGCATGGCTAGAACTTCCTGTACTATGTTAAATAAGAGTGGTGAAAGCAGACATCCCTGTCTTATTCCTGATCTTAAGGCAACCCATTAAGTATGATGTTGACTGTAGTTTTGTCATTATGGCCATTATTATGTTGAAGTTTGCTCCCTCTATTTCCACTTTACTGAGAGTTTTTATCAACGGTGGGTGTCAGACTCCAACTCTAGTTCCTCCTAAGGTGGCCTTGCTGCAGGACCAAGCTGGGTACAGCCTGCAGCCTTCTCTGCAGGAGCAGTTCCAGTTGCCCTGGGCTGAGAGGTATTGATCAAAAGTCTCCAGATTTACAGCTACAGTACTGCGCAATCAACTTGAAAAGGTTGAGAATGTTACTGTCCCAGTCCACAGGAGGGGGCACTTCCTCCTGGCCCCAGACTTGGAATGTCCAGCTCTGGGCAGCTCTGCATTCCCCCCAGAACTACGCTGAGGGGGTGGGGAGGTGAGGGAGGAGGTCCTGGACTTCACAATGCTGAAGCAGTGAAGTGGGGACGAGACTCCCAGCTCCACTGGTGCTCTCAACTCTTCGCAATGCGGGCCCCAAATCCCTGATCTACCCGGCTTTCCGGGCTGCTGTCCCCTCAGGGTGAGCAGCCCTGGAGGCTCCACAAGTGGGGGGAGGAGATTCAACCTGCACTCGAGGTGGGAGAATCCTTTCCCCTTTCCCCAAGCCAAACAGTTTACTCAGTAACTGGGGCTCTCTGCACAGCGCCTGCAAGAAAATAGAACTTTCCAGAGGCCCCTCTGCTGGACCCAAACACCACAGCACAGCCTTTCCAGTTGTCAGAGACCGGAGCGAACTTCTAGGGCTGGGGCTGCTAACAATGGGAGCACTCCTTCACCGGGAGGTGCTCCCAGTCTCCCAGGCACACTGAATCGCCCTGGTTCCCTCCACCAATGCTATGCGGGCTCTTCTTCCTGTCTCTGCTGCTTGGGTTTGGGATCCCTGCGCAGGGTTGAGACCCCACACTCCCAGGGGGAGGGAATTTTGCAGCTGATATCCTCCCTTCCCTCCCCCCCCCCCCCCCCCCGGCCTCTCAGCCACCCCACCTACTCAAGGGGGTCCTCCCCATTTCCGTGACTCCCCTCATCTTACCAGCCTCTACATTGTTTCTTCACTGCACCTTAGATATATTTCCAACCAGCTATACTGGCACTTCATTTGGTTTTTCACGTTGATTGCACAGTATTTTAGTTATAAATCTGGTCCCTGGCTGGGAGCAAGGGCATGTAGCTTCTGGCTACTCTGCAGCCTTCTTGTCTCTCTCCCATTTCATTTATTTTAAGAATTCTGTGACATATAAATTAAATTTTTTACAGTAGAGTAATTGTGTCAAATTTTAAATCTCTATCTTACTTGTACAGAGAGAAGTAGAATTTTGAAGTGAAAAGGAAAATTCGATGTTTCTGTTTTGGGAGGTGCTTTGTGTTCTGCTGAAATGATTGAGTCTGAGTTTCTGTAGGGTCACCTTTAGGTGGTATGTGTCTGCTCACCTTGTAGAGTCAGTTAGGAAGTCTTCTCTCTCTTACTTTTCCGCAGAGTTTGTGAAGGGTTGGTAGAATCTGTATCAGTGAAACCATCTGGGCTAGGGCTTTTATTTATTGGAATTTTTTAAATTACTGACTCAGTCTCTTGATTTATTACAGATCTATTCTGAAAGGTTAATGTGGGGGGTGCACTGGCAGGCTAAATGGCCATCTCAGATGGGGAATAAAAGACACTGAATTTATTTAAGGAAAAGGGGATGGAAGGTGGGGATATCCAAAAGGAAGGGCTAAATAGCTCTGAGCTAAAGGGTACTGGGTCCATGATGGCAGCAAAAATATACTTAGGACAGTGAAGCAAGGAAGGGCAGACGGAGCAACAGGAGCGCCTAGGCTGGGCTGCTTTGGCTCACTGAGAAGTCAGAGAAAGGGGGCCCTAGGAGACAGGTTCAAGGAGTTAGCCTGGGACACGCTGCTGCTTCCCATTGCTCCCCTGGTTGCATGTCTCACGGAGTCCCTTAGAGATTGGGGGATATGTGCCTGTGGGGGAATGGCATGGACATGCTCCGGAGGGAGAGCACGCACTGGGTCCTTTGTCCTGAGCGTATTTATCTATTTTTTTGTGGGTGGAAATCTTAGGGGAGATTTCAGGGTAGGTTTTTAATAGAATTTGCATCAGCTTTCCAGGTGTGCTCTTTTCAGGATTATAGTCTCCACTGATTGGTTGGTGCCAGGGCAGGGGGTCATTAGTCACTGTAGATGGTCCTGTGGTAGCCATGGTGTCACTTGTCAGATTTTGCTGCTTTTCTGGGCCTGGAACTAAAACACAACTAGAAGCCTAGATGTTATCCCTAGGGAGATCCAGGGTCCACACTGCATGACCAGTGATATGCTAGGGAAGGATAGGTTACCCTGGGGTGACATTCTTGTTTTCCCAATTTGCCCCTTGCTAGGTATCTGAGGCTTTCTGCCCTGGTGAGTTGCTGTATCTGGCCCATTGTTCTCACTCTGCTATTCAAATTCTCTATTTTTACCTCTCAGTTTTGGTAATTTGTGTCTTTCTAGGAATTTGTCCATTTTATTTCCTTTATCTAATAATTGGCATATAATTGTTCATATTATTCCCTTAAAGTATTTCATATAACATCACTGATTTCTGTAAGGTTGGTAGTACTTCCTCTCTTTCCTTCCTGATTTTTGCCATTTTAATTTTCTCTCATTTTTTCATGGTTAGTCTAGCTCAGTGGTCGGCAAACTGCGGCTCTGTTGACTAATGAGTTTGCCGACCACTGCCTTAGGAAAAACACTTAAAAAACATTTTAATAATGTCCTAATGTCTTTAACCTGAAGTCAAAACTTCTGGGTAAGGGTAATGCCTTATGCAGTGGTCGGCAAACTCAGCCAACAGAGCGGCAAACTGCGGCTCACGAGCCGCATGTGGCTCACGAGCCGCAGTTTGCCAACCACTGGTCTAGCTAATGGTTTATAAATTTTGATGATCTATTTGAGGAACCTTCTTTTAGTTTTGTTAATTTTGTTTGTTTGTTTTTCTGTTCTTTATTTCAGTTATTTCTGCTTAATCTTTGTCATTTTCTTCCTTTTCCTTGCTTTAAGTTTAGTTTGTTCATATTTTTCTGCTTTTTTAATAAGGATGGTGAGGTTGATTTGCCACCTGCTGCTCAGGCATCGCTCCAAAAGACAGCCTGGTAAAGAAACTACACAAGGCCGGGTTTTCATTTGTAGAGCCTGTTCCTGCAGACTTGAGGTACAGCGTGGAACAAGCGTTGACAGGGCACTAATGCAGCGTGAACGTATCCCGCTTCCCCGCCATGTAGCTTTCTGTTTACTTTTTTATGGAGAGAGAAACACACATGCGTGTGCACGCATGCACACACACACATCAAATCAGTAGCTGCACACCAAACCTAATAGAATCCACATCTGTATCAGCAACTGCAACTGGAATTGCTCCCTAATTAAGTCTGTGATACTGAATACCACTGTCAATCTCAAATATTGATCTTCCATATAGGCTTGCCACACAAAAAGAGATATGTTAGGAATCACCATCATCTTTCAAGTTTCTGATGGTGACATTAATCTTTGTGATTCCCCCAAAAGATGCAGTATTTCTTTTACTTTGCTATTTTGGCAGGGAAGAAAAGCCTAGGAGTTTCTTTTTAGCTCTTCTAATCATGGTAGTTCTTATTACATGGATCAAAGTGAAAATTTTGGAATTTTGCCTATTTCTGAATATTCCATTTATAAACTCAGAATCTGGACAGATAATCATAAGACAAACTCCATTTGTGTTTGTCACCCATAAAGCCTTCAACTTGACTGGTTGAACACAGAGGTATTTACTTCTTGGGGATCAACATCAGTTCAGGGACAATGTCCAATAAATCCTGAAAGGTTTGGTTATTTCGCTTTCTCCAATGCACAGTTGTACTCAAAAGCAGCTACAGATCCTCTGGGAAAGGGTAGAAGGAAGAGCTAAATTACATGATTATGATTATTATAGGCCCGATGCACGAAATTCATGCAAAAGTAGGCCTTCCTTCCCCCGGCTGCTGGCACCGGCTTCCCTCTGGCACCTGGGACCCAGTCTTCCTTCCGGCACCCGGGACCCAGGCTTCCCTCTGGCCGCTGGCAGGCACCCAGGACCTGGGCTTCCTTCGCAGCCCCGGCTTCGTCTGGAAGGACGTCCGGTCTAATTAGCATATTACTCTTTTATTATTACAGATTGATATTATTGAAGGGTTCTTCCTTAAAAACCCAACCTCTCCCTCAATTAGGGGATTTAAGACGGCTTCCTATCTCAGGCTGGGACCTAAAAGAGAGGCCCTGGATATTGCTGATCAGACAAGGCAAGATCAGATAGGAGTTTCTTGGTCTTCTCAGCTGCTTTAGTCCTAGAAATGCCTCATCAGTTATCCACCACCACCAATTCCTATAGTTCAAACCATTACTTTGGTCCTCCTTCTTATGTCCACTATGTCCATCTTCCCTGTGGACACTTAGCTCTGCTGCCTCAGCATTTGCTTATCCTCGTTTAAAGCATCCCATTTCAAAGGCAGCACCTACAATACTCACCTTCCTCTCCATGACTTCCTGGGGGTATGTTAAGAGGTGGATAAGCAAGATACGTGGTAAATCTCCCTAAGTCTTTATATTTCAACTTCTGTATTTCACCTAGACATTTTTGCCATCTGGATACTCTATTTCTATTCCAGGCATTATTATATCATGCAGCAGACAGAAAGTTTGAGTTACTTTGTTTTAGGGCCTAGGAGAGTGCCATTTACAAACATTTTGGCAAGTGTGATGAATTCCAAGTTTTATAATTTGGATACATTTATTAGTAATCTTACCTAATAATAGACAAACATGTAAATTGACCATACCTCCACTATGCCCACAGCCAATCAGAGTGACTATGCAAATTAACTCAACAAAGATAGCAGTTAATTTGCATATGTACCTGGGTCCCGGGAACATCCTCGGCACCCAGGTCACTCTGAGCTGGCCATCGGAGGGGCGGGGGCCCCCCAGCCCAAGCCTAAAGCCTCGGGCCGAGCCTGTGATTGGAGGGGCAGGGGCTGAGCCAGCTATCAGAGGGGCGGGGGCCCCCTGCTCAAGCCTAAAGCCTCGGGCCGAGCCTGCGATCGGAGGGGCAGGGGCCAAGCTGGTGATCGGAGGGGCGGGGAAAAAATCAATGGAAACATATCCTCAGGTGAGGATAAAAAAAAAAAGAAAGAAAGAAAGAAATGTCATATCCTATGAAAGACACATCTTAAAATGCCTAAAGAAAGTTGTCATTTTTTCATGGTGAAGGGACTAGAGTCTGGGTTGATGAAAATTCCTTGGTGGCTGCAGTGACTGGCAGTGGCTGCAGCAGCGGGGTGATGGGGCTGGCGCCTTCCCCTGATCAGCCCAGTCACCTCCCGCAAAGGGAGGCCAGACTGTGACTTAGGCCCGCTCCCAATGGGAAACGGGCCTAAGCCATCAGTGGGACATCCCCTGAGGGCTCCCAGTATGTGAGAGGGGGCAGGCTGGGCTGAGGGACCCCTCCCCAGTGCACGAATTTCGTGCACCAGGCCCCTAGTGAATTATAATACCTAAGAAGCAAAAGCTAGTCAAGTAACTCCTCAGAGTACTTTCATGTCTATTTTCTTATTTCCTCTTAGATAAACCTGTGGGGGAAATAGGACTAGATTCTTACAGATGTGGAAACAGATTCAGAAAAGGTAATTCTCCAGAGGCAGAACTAGGCCTAGAGCATATTTGTCTTGTGCTCCTCCTTCACCACATAGTACCTGAGTGACATGTTGATTTGTACACAGGTATCTGCACACATACAGTGAAGCCAGCACACATGCCATGCCTCTATCCAGGAACTACAACTTATAGTCATGTTATTGTTTCTAATAGCAGCATATGTTAAGAAACTCAAATACAATATTTTTGTTGTTCGGATGAATGTAAAATCTTATTTTTATAATAGCTACTATAATTGTTGCTTATTGTTGTAATATTTTTTTCTAAAAACTTCAAAAATTGCCTAAAATACAACTCTCGAAGGAATTTTCAGTCTCATTTTTAATCAGAAAAATGTAAGTGAAAGTATCTTTGACAGATTACTATTTTTCAACTATGTGTGCACTTATCTGTGCATACACATATGAATGCTGACAAGGTTTACAGTATAATAGATACATATAAACTTTATAATTGTCTTATAATTAAGCAAAGTTTTTTAGAAATCAGTATGGCAGTATGTCGCAAATTTGGCAGTGGTAAGAAATTGTATACTCAATTTAGTTACCCATGCCTGCAAATTTATTCCAAGGATATTACTTAGCAAAAACACACAAAAAAATTATGTACATTGAAACATTCTTGTAAGAGACCCCCTTCCTCCCTTCTCCCCAAGAAACATTTTACAGTTTTAGAGTTTCACACAGTATAGAAGATCGTTATACAGCATGGGAAAGTGTTTGATATATGCAAAAGACAGTGTACAAAATATATGTTAAATATGCTTGTTGAGGACTCTAGGAAGTTACAAATGAAAATTGATATAACAGGATTATGCATATAAACGTTTGTATTTTCTTTGTAATACTTGCACCATTTCGTTTGTATCTGTTTACAGTATTTCCTTTAGAGAAAATGCTTTTACTACTGTCTGAACGTGTCCATGCCTTCTTGAGTGGGACTTTGGTCTTTTTCTCATGGAAAGGAGTTTGGAGACTGGGTTGTTGGGTTTGTTTAATTGAGGAAGTTCTGCTGGTTGAGGCCCAAACTATTCTGTTGTTCATCTTACCCTATTTACACACTAAATGCCTAAGGCAACTATTTTCAAGCTTTTTCAAATCATGGCACACATAAAGTAATTACTAAAATTCTAAGGCACACCAAAAAATACATTTTTGCCAATTTGACTAAGAAAATGTAGGTATGATTTTGACTCATTCACACCAGTCAGCTGTTGTGTTGGCTGTTGTCATTGTTTTATTTTACAAATCTAAGGGCAAAGAGCTCGGTGCCCCGGACTAAATAGTCAGGCATTGTACGTTTTAAAAATCCTTGCAGCACCCTGGTTGAAAATCACTGGCCCAAGGGGATTGGTATGCTGATGATTGTTGGTAAATCATCTTTCCTTGTTTTCCCTCCACGTAGCAAACAAAAAAGTACTTTTGAAGATTAACAGTAAATATGCCTTAAAAAGCCAGCTCTGTTCCTGCCCTCCCTCCTTTTAATAAAAAATATCCATCTTTAAAGCGTAACATTGGGAAGTTCTCAGCGTGATTTAGTGCAGGCTCAGCTGTTATCTCATCTGAAGGGTTCGCTAGAGGCTGGAGTTTCCCCACAGTCTGACCCGGAGCGTGGAATGTGGTACTGACGTCACAGCCGCTCCTGGGAATGTTTTGCATTCTTCTTCCTGGCAGTGGTCAGGTGGCTTCCAGCAAGAGTGAAGGACAACAGCTTCCAAAAAAGAAAAAACGAGAGGAGGAAAAGAACAGTTTATAACCAAACTATTGTGGAGGAGGCGCTTTTATACTGAGCCAAAATTGAAATTAGAATCAGATGTCTTGCATTCTGATACTGCACGATGTTAAATACATTGATTAATGACTGTAATAGCTGAGCTGTTTAGTTTTATTTTTTTTTACTGAACTTAAATTTTGAAACTCTTTTTAAGGATTATGGAAAAACAACTTCTTGTAGCTGACATTTTAACTATTAAAAGCAGCTTTCTGAGTATAAAATGAAGAAAAGGCATACTTGTTCATAGATGTTTTTAAGGTCTGTTAATCTTCTAAAAATTCGCTTCTGTAACCTAAAATCTCTGTTAAGCTGTTAATGTATTTTGTGCTAATCAACCACTCATTGAGGGGAAAGTTACATTTCAGATAAAGGTATATGCAGATTGAAATACCTTCTATGAAGTTCTTTTTCCCAAAATATTTACATTTCCATTGTTATTTCTGTATATTATATTACTGGCCAAGCCAAATAGTCTAAACAAAACTTAGCAACTTCTTTATATAATAAACAGAGGTTTTGCCAAAGGCATGCAACTCTGTAATAATGCGTGCAACAGAAAGCTGGGCAGTAATTGAATTACATTTTAAATTAATTTGTGTTTTCCTTCTAGCCACTGAAGTACCTTTATTCAAATTTATTATACTGGTTTACTAAATCACAATTTGTATGTTTGTGTATTTTTAAATAAAATACTTTATTCCTTTTTTTTTAACCAATGCCTTTTTGTAGATTATTACTTACTTTGATGAAACAGCAGTTAGATTAACAGCAGTTCTCCAGTTTAAGTGAAATGTGCTTGAATACTTCCTGTTATACATTGAAATGGAAACTTGGCTTCATGTCGTAGGTCATGTTGCTGGTAAGGAATTTCCAGAAACGTAGGAAAGTGCCTACTCGCAGTGTGCAATGCACTCATCCAGCGACACAGTTCGGGCTCGAGGGGGTTTCCTGAGCGCGTGGCTGAAGCAGACAAAATATGCCGCTGTGATGTACTGTTTTATTTTAGATGTAGGGCTGGGTGGAGGAGGGGCTGTTCTAGTGCTTGGGATAAGATCCTTGATAATAGCTTCCAAAACGGTAAAAGTTCCAGAGTTGGGAGGGGGTCACGTGTGTTTTTCTGCAGTCCGTTAGAATTTGGGAAGCAGGTTGTGATAGTCACCTACTGTTCCCTTCTGCTTCTGGCCCTGCTGGTGGACCCTGTGGGATGGGGTGGCTCTGTAATGTGTCAGTCAGAGTGGTGCTTTTTTTAGGAGGATTGGTCCAGGAAAACGTCTGTGGTATTATATCTTTTATGTCTGTGACTAGAAGTCACTGAATCTAATATCAATTTACTAAAGGCTTTAAATAGTGGCTGATGGGAATTAAGAGAAAAACTAGATTCGTTGCCTTTAACTTGCCTGCACTGTCCTGGATATTTTACATTTGTTAAATTGTCTGAATCTGAAGTTACTAACTGAGATTTATTTTTCACTCATTTGGTATGGAAATGATTTCAAGGTTTGGAGGAAGAGGGGCTTTCTACAACAAAAATTAACCTTTTAAACCTATCTCTGGTCCCACAGTTAATATATTCCAAATGTGTTCATCCATCAATTTCACAACCATTTACTGAGTAACTGCTCTGTGGCAGGCCAGTGTTGGTGCTATTCTACTGAAGACCAGAGCAAGGAATATATGACCATAAATACGGAAAGCATCCCTTTAAGGTTGCTATGGTAGAAATCTAAGGGTAGAACCCTATTTTAAAACTATTTTCTGATTTTCTTAAAAGTAGACAAAAGGAAGAACATAATTGCTTGTGAACACAGCCCCACGCAGTGGGACATGGCACCATGCTGTAGAGGCTTGGCCTGCACCTTAGAAAGTCACTAGCCATAGTTGTCTAGTGTGCGCCCCAACAATAAGCACAAAGTCAGTTAGCTTTTATGACTGTCAGTGTTGTCTTTTCTAAAAGATGGAAAAGAAATCCTTGACCTATTTTATAGATTGTTCATGAGGAATTATTAATAGAATGAATATTTCCAATATTAATAGTATCTCATATTTCCAAATGTGGGATATCATTCTCCATCTTTTTAAGTGTATGTTCTCTTAAACAGTAGCAAAGAAGAATCTTGTTAACATTTGGCTGATATTCTGCATGAGAACCAAGTGAATACCAATGGGTGGTAGACATCAGCTCTGATGCGACTCAAATAAGACAGTATTGAGGGGGCACCCTGGCCAGTGTGGCACAGGTGATTGGGCACAATTCTGTGCACCAAACGGTTGCTGGTCCCATTTCCTCTCAGGGCACATGCCGGGTTGTGGTCTCAATCCCCAGTAGGGCTTGCAGGCGACAGCCGATCAGTGTTGTGCTCTCTCATCGATGTTTCTTTCTTCTCCCTTCTTAAAAAAAAAGAAAGAAAGAAAGTGATGAAGGGGCACTTGGGCCTGTCACACTGTCTCCAAAGGATCCTGGGGAAGACTCATGATCCCTTTGGGTAGGTAATCTACAAAGCTCAGGGCCAGAATAATCACATATGTGTTTCTTCAATAATAATTATACGACTTTAATTATATATATGTATGTGATTTCTGTCTATTTTTGTCAATTATGAAATTCTAGGATTACGTTGCCTAAACTGTCTGTACACATCTTGTAAGTATATATTCAATGTTTGTTGACTAAATAAATGAGGTGCCCTACTTTTCGGCAAAATTACATTCTTTACTCTGTAGACTCCCATGTATACACACACACATAGTCCATGGTATGCTTTTTAAATTGTGGTAAAATATTCATAACAAAATTTATCATTCATACTTTCGGTGTATTCAGTGGCATGAAGGGCATTCATAAGGTAGTGCAAGCACCACCATGTCCATTTCCAGAACTTTTTCATCGTTCCCAAACCGAGACTACACCCATTTAAAAAGATTCCCCAACCTCACTCCACACCTTCCCCCAGCTCCTGGTCACCTCTATTATACTTTTTGTCTCTATAAATCTGCGTATTCTAGGTAAGTCACGTAAGTGGAGACATACAGTAGTTACCTTTTTGCGTCTGTCTTGTTTTACTAGGAGTAATGTCCTCATGCTTCATCCATGTTGTATCAGAATTTCATTTCTTTTTAAAGCTGAATAAATATGCCATTATACATATATACACCACATCTTGTTTATCTCGTCATCTGTTGATGGGCATTTGGATTGTTTCCGTCTTCTCACTATTGTGAATGGTGCTACTGTGAACATAGCTATACAAGTATTTGTTTGAGTTCCTGCTTTCAGCTTCTTTGGGTATATACCCAGGAGTGAAAATGCCCACAGTTTTTCTGTTTTATTTTAGATGGAGGGCTGTGTTTATGTTAATTAACATAAATCATATGTTAATTCTGTGTTTAATGTTCTGAGAAACCGGTATACTGTTTTCCATACCAGCTGGAGCATTTTACATTCCCACCAGCAATGCACAAGGATTTCAATTTCTCAACATCTTCACTAACACTTGTTATTTTCCCATTTTTTAAAACAGCCATTCTGATTAGTGTGAAGTGGTATTTCATCGTGGCTTTGATTTGCATTTTCTTGTGGACTAGTGATGGTGATCACATGATACACTTTTAAATTATGAAATACCTCCCTGTAAGCAGACATTATTATCTGCAAAATAAAAGTCTGCAACGAAGTCTGATGAAGGGTTCCTCATCAACCCTTCCTTACTCCAATACCAGCTCTTCTCTTGCCTACTGACACTGGTGGCTTGATGTGATTTGCATGTCTGCGGCCACGGGCCACCCTTAGATGGCCACTGCTCAGAGAAAGAGTAGGTTTTCCTCCAGCTAGCTCGTCCTCCTACAACCTAGTCTTTTGCTATATCTGTATCAAATTCATTAGGTATCCAGAGGATTATGTTTACTTACACAGATTTTAGTTTTATAAAAACCAAGCTTTTAACCTGGAGCTGTAATATATAGGCATTAAATAAGTGGAAAAGAAAATATTGTGAAATTAGTACTATACTGTAAGGACAGCTTGAAAACATGAAATCAATGAAATGTTTGTTTATTTATCTACTAGTAATTTTATGGTTTCATTATTTATATTTAATGTTTAATACATTTGAAATGTGGTTTGGAGTATAATATGAGATAGGGATCAACTTTAATGTTTTTCCAAATAATTTAATCAGCTTGACTTCCTAAGTAATTTTCCCTCACTGATTTTGTTGTTAATCCTCACCTAAGGATATTTTTCCATTGATTTTTGTTGTTGTTGTTGTTTTAAAATCCATTAATTTTTAGAGAGAGGGGGAGAGACAGAGAGAGAGAAACACTGATGTGAGAGAGATACATTACTTGATTGCCTCTCGCTCATGCCCTGACCAGGGCCGGGGATCAAGCCTGTAACCAAGCTACATGCCCTTGACCAGAATTGAACCCGGGACCCTTCAGTCCGAGGGCTGACGCTCTATCCACTGAGCCAAACCCACGTGGGCTCTCCCACTGATTTTAAATGGGCCCGCTGGCCATGAGTTTGACATGCTTGTTCTATTTCATTGTATTGACAGTCTATAAACCTTGCCCTAAATTAGTGCCTTACTGGTGTATATGAATAATTTATAAATAAATATGATCTTAAAAAATTTTAAGCAAGATGCATCATTAGTTTCAGAAACAGGAAACACAAAGTCTGGCATATTTTTAAATTTTACTTCTTGCTATTGTATTGCCCCTTGCACTCCTCATTATAGCACATATTCATCTTGAATCCTGGGGGAGCGAGGAAGGTTAGCTACCAAAGTATAACCGGAATTTTGCTACAGATAACATAGTCTCCTTGCATGGACTTTGATACGGAGTATCTATTATTTAATTCTGTTAGTTTTCTTTGTTTCTCAGTTTTTCTGAGGAATTCTAAAAAGAAGTTTTAGGATAATATGCCTTTTATAACAGAGAGACTAATGTTTTATACATACTATATTAATCAGTGGTCTGCTAGCTTGCTAATGATCAGTTTAACATTTATTTACTACTAGAGGCCCAGTGCACGAAATTCATGCATGGGGGCGGGGTGTCGCTCAGCCAAGCCTGCGCCCTCTCCAAACTGGAAACCCTTGAGGGATGTTGGACTGCCTGTTTAGGCCTGATCCCACTGGGACATCCCTCTCACAATCCAGGACTGCTGGCTCCCAACTGCTTGGCTGCCTGCCTGCCTGATTGCCCCTAACCGCTCCCCTGCCAGCCTGATTGACACCTAACTGCTCCCCTTTCAGCCTGATTGCCCCCAACTGCCCTCCCCTGCCTGCCTGGTCACCCCTAACTGCCCTCCCCTGCAGGCCTGGTCCACCCCAACTGCCCTCACCTGCAGGCCTGGGTTTCTCACCCAACTGCCCTCCCCTGCTGGCCTGGTCTCCCCCAACTGCCCTCCTCTGCCAGCCCAGTCACCCTTAACTGCCCTCCCCTGCTGGCTTGATCGCCCACAACTGCCCTCCCCTGCAGGCCTGGTCCCCCCCAACTGCCCTCCCCTGCTGGCCTGGTCTCCCCCAACTGCCCTCCTCTGCCAGCCCAGTCACGCTTAACTGCCCTCCCCTGCTGGCTTGATCGCCCACAACTGCCCTCCCCTGCAGGCCTGGTCCCCCTCAACTGCCCTCCTCTGTAGGCCTGCCAACCCCCCAACTGCCCTCCCTTGGAGACCTGGGTTCCCTCCCCCCCAAAACTGCCCTCCCTTGCAGGCCTGGTTCCTCCCAACTGCCCTCCTCTGCAGGCCATCTTGTGGTGGTCATCTTCTGTCCAAATGGGGGCAGCCATCTTTGACCACATGGGGGCGGCCATCTTGTGTGTTGGAGTGAGGGTCAATTTGCATATTACTCTTTTATTAGATTAGATAGGATTGAAATGGGTACACATATGGAATGTTTAATATGAATTGAACAAAACTTGAATTTTATGCTTGTATCATCAAGCTCCAAGAAGTCTAGCTCAAGAATGTTTGGTTTGTTTATTTTAAAATTTAAGATCCAGAATATTTGTATCCTGGATTTTTTTCATCTTGGTCTCTTAGCTGATTCCTACCTCTCTCAGTCTAACTTTGGCAGCTCAAGACAGTGTGTTAAAAATAGCACGAAAATTCTTAACTTGTTTCCTTAAAAAGAAGATAATCATACTTACTGCTTTGTGTGGGTTATTTCCTTTAATCCCTAACACAAGCATAAGAGAGTCATTCTTATCTTAAATGTAGCTAGGGAAACTGAAGTCAGGGAGATGATATTCTAGTTAACTGGCCTCCGAAAAGAAGCCTAGCTTTGTCAGACTTGCTTTAGTGTTTAGCATACAGGTGAGTTGGGAATGTCAAGTTTTCTTGACCCTATAGTAATCTGAGGAAATTTAAACCAATCAGATGAATCTCACAGAATTTTCTAGGGACGTGGCTGCAGAACTGCGGCTTTCCTTCTGTGGGTACAGCCTTACCTTGTTCTTCACTGCAACCCAGCCTCCAGGTGAAGGCGGACATGGTCTCGCTTCTTCAGAGGAAAATGCATGGTTAGCATTTTAAGAATTAATATTGGGTCCAAGTTTCCTGCCAGCAGAGAGTGGGGCGTCTAGTCAGAGGCAAACCAGATCGAATCCACTTAGGCATCGGAAGCCTGACTTCTAGAAGGATGGCTCCAAGGGGAGGTTGAGGATAACATTATTCAGTGTTACTGTAGAGATTAGATTGAAGTTGCTTTGACTAATAAACTAATAATAACTATGTTTCCCATATCTTTATTTCCTTTCTACTTTCACCCTAAAAGTAAATAATTAAAAAAAAAATTATGTCTTGAGTATTATGGAATGTATGTTGCTGTAAATGGAGAAAAGGAGGATTTTAGGAAAAAAATCCAGACGATTCTGTTCTTAAAGAAGAGAGATCCGTTTCCTATTTGGAAGCAGTCCAGTCCTTTTTGTAGATGGAAATCTAATGGAATCAGCAAGATATGGTAATATTTTGTGTCAATGAAGGATGTTCCTAGTTCTTAGAAATATATGAGCCGCAAAACAAGAATTTGAGTGCTAAGGGGTCTTCCTGTTCCCTCTGCCGTCCCTCGTTTCGGATTGTTTACTTTTGCTCTGTGGTTTCTGCAGCATCCATATATGTGACTGTATTTACTCACATGTACTTCCCCTCGCAGGGTATCTTTCCTCGCATTTGTAAAGAAAGTACTTTAAAGCTCATTTATTTTCCCCACTTGGTTGTCAGCAGCAGGAAAAGCTGCTGAAGGTGGGGTCAGAGCCAGCGTGAAAATGAGGGCCTGTGAGCTTGAAAGGAAAGAGTGAGTTTCTGCTGTCCCTGCTGCCAGAGTGACCTCTGGCCGACACCCTCCCCTCTGCCATTTGCAGAAGTTGGGCAGGATACAAATGTGTTACTCTAAAAAATTACAAAATATCACTGTGTTGTATGTACAATATTCTATTGCTTGCTCTTTTTAAAAAGACAAAAGGAGAAAATATTTGCCAAAATTTTAAAATGTGGTTTTAAAATCTATCTTTACATTTTAATCTTTAAAAGCGTTTTATTTACTGGATGTCCTTATTTCGGATATTATTTTTTCCTGCAGTTAGTAATATTCTGTTTCTGAGAAAGCTCTCCATACAGTATTATTTGTGAAATCTTTAGTAACCTAATAATGTTTCTACCATATTATTTTTAAAACATTTAAAATAAAGATTTAGAGCTTTTAAAAAGCAAGTTTTTCTTTCAGAATTTAAACCTTAGTACCACTTTGCTATATTTTCACCTAAATTCCATTGTGTGAGTTTTCTGGTATTTTATTGAAAACCTATTCTATCTTATTTGACCCTAACCAGACCAGTAAGATTGAGGCATTGCACAGAAGTGGTCTTTAGTAGGACTGTAGCCACAAATGTCAGTTCTGTGACCAAATAAACACCAGTATGGACTGGGAACAGGGCACATTCCCACTGATCATGGAGGTTTAAAGACTGTGTGTGCTTTAGGGGAAAAGACCAACTGAATACAGAGGTTTATGAACCCTGACCTATGAACCAAGGTCGGGGTTCATTTCTCAGTCAGAGCATGTGTCCAGGTTTCTGGCTTGATCCCGAGTAGGGGGCATGCAGGAGGCAGCAAATCAATGATTCTCTCTCATCATTGATGTTTCCTTCTCACTTCCTCTCTCCGAAATCAATAAAAATATATATTTTAAAGTGTAACTTTAATACTTGAGCTGTTTAGAAATTACTCCAATTTAAATAATGTAAAATTTTGATCAGTACCGGTTGCGGTTTGGGGGGCTGTTGTCCTTTTGACTTCAGTGCTGATTTTCCATTTTAGTTAGTGGTACAGGTTACATTTGATCTGTGATGTAAATTGGATTGCATCTAGGCCTGTCTCTCTTTCTCTGTATTACATAGTGCTGTGTGAGGATGCCTCTCAGATTTTTCTTTTAATAATAACAACAGCACAAGCAGGCATAGTCTTCTCAGTAAGTGCTAACTTCCTCAGGAAAACAGAAGTGTGGTATTACATCATTACATAACCTAGTTTCCCTGGTGTTAAAATTTTAGAATTTGAGAGCTATTGTGAAGTCTTTGCACAGAACTGTGGACCCTTGTGTTTCCCTGTCTTAGGGCAGCGATGGGTCTTTGTCCACTTCCCCAAAGAAAGCACAGTGACAGCCGGATTAAGTGGCGTGACGTTTCAGGCATGGCTCACTGGTGTTGGCTTGACTCTCAATCCTGACTCCCAGCACGGAAAGTTGTCTTATGGATCAGTTCATTGCACTGACACCTGCATGGAATTACCAAATAAAACAGAGAACACCCAAGTAAACATGAATTTCCGGTAAACTATGGTGTAAACTTACACTAAAAAGTTATAACTCATTCATCTGAAATTCACATTTAACTGGCCATTATATTTTATTTGGTAAATCTGGCAACTGTACACCTAATCATTCATATAAAATAATGTCATTGTAGGGATGAGCAATATTTCTCCTTCTTTAGGAATCACCTAAACCTTTAAGGTTGGGAAGTCTTTTCTTCGTAATTATTTCTTCGATGCTCTCCTCCCATACATCCAAATGAAAATGTATCTGGCATGTAGCTCATTGTTTCACATTCCTGACAGCAATCCCTGTGGGCTCCTATAATCATAGTATCATTTTGGTGAGGCTCAGCAGGTGGGTAAGATCCTGACTTCTGACACCCTTTCCCCATGCCAAATACAATCCCTTTACCCCCCACACTCACCTACCCCCCAAACGGCAACCATAGATTCAGGATTAGCATTTGTCCCTGCCCAGCGTGATGTTCCTGGCCAGCTACAGGCAAATAAACCTTCTGGCACATTTCAGGGTTTGCTTGGACCAAAGTATGTGACTTTTCTCATTCTCTCAGGATCTCAGTTCTTATATTAAATTATTCAAGTGGCCCAGAGAACAAGAGGGGGGTTGATGGTGCATGATGTAAGAGAGGGGTCAGAGGTTGGAAGGGAGCAGAGAGAATGAAGTATATTTAGTGCCTTCTAAGACTTTAACAGTCGGTGTCCAAAGGAGAGCAGAGCAGAGCTAACAGTTCCTACCAAGGATGCAGGTTGTGGGAATTCAGACGTTTCTTCCACAGGATTGCTAATGTTATTTGATAGTAAAATTTAGGCTTTTTTTTTTTTTTTTTTGAAGATCTTTTACAGAAGGAAGCTTTTATTTCTACAGGACTTCATTAATTAAGGATGACACACCCTATTTTGAGTTGGATTTCCTGCTAGTTCTGATCGGAGGCATTCTTCCCGGACCAGGGTGAATTCAGTCCCAGTGTTTGCTTGTAAAGCTGAATCCAGTCATTGTATTTGCAGTTTGGCTTCCTGCCTCGTATTAAAGTACAGAGCAAACTTCAGCTGGTTCCTCCCTCCCTGGGATTCTATGTCCTCCATCAAGAGCAGGGAAAGGAGAGGGGAAAACCCAGAGGGTGACTGAGTTCATTTACTTGCCACGCCAGAGGGCAGCTGTGTGATGCCTTGTCATCACATGATTCTTTGGAGAATCCTGATATTCCAGTTACGGGAATAGGAGACAGCCTTAAAAAAAAAACATAAATAAATAAAAAAGACTGGTTCTCTCTTTATGGTTCTGTCATCAGCATTAGCGGCTGAATAAACCCACTTTGCTACCAAGTACAAGTTAAAAACAGGAGATTGTATGTTTCTCCCTCTTTTCAAAGTTTTGTGTGTAAAGAAAGAGCTTCTATAAAGAGCGATCACAAGGCAGGAATGTGGCACTGTTGGCTGGTCCAACCTGACTGTGCCCACTGATTGGTCCTGGTCGGAGCCCCAGGTGCTGCAGGCTGCCTTCTGGATTTGTGGGTAAGGTCTTCCCTTCTCCCTGGAGTAATAGAAAATCTGACTCGTGTGCTCATTGTAACTCCAAGCACCCCCGTGATGGTAGCTGACAAAACTCAGCAGATTGTGGATTAGAAGGGATCATTGCTTCATTAAATGTGAGGGGATCCAGATGAATACAATGGCACCAGCCTGAGTACCCTTAGGAGTAATGGATTTATTGTGATTCCCCAAAATTAAACTTAGCGCCTCTTTATTTGGAAAAAAGACAGAATGGAGAGATGGCTGTTGGTTGGCCTTGCCCAGGGTCTGCTTGCCACATGGTGCTGAAATAAGGAGTGTGGAAATGATGCCTGAGGCTTGTGGCACCATCTTGCCCTGGTGACATTGCAGCATGTGTATCTCTTGTCACCCCAATTTTATTATTTACCTAGGAGCCCAGCTTACGATGGGAAATTGCATGGCACCACCCACCCTGAAGTCGCTGGTCTGGCCCTGCCTCTCCCTCTCCGGCCCTTGAAGGAGCCGAGGCTGCTGCTGATCGGACCCTCCCCCAGCGCAGGCGCGCATAGGCCCCTGCCGCCCTGCCCCCCACGCTGCGTGGGCAACCTCCTCCTGTCCGGTCGACCCGTTACAGCATCCCAGTTAATTAGGATACTTCTCTATTTTTTATATATATATATATATATATATATAGAGAGAGAGAGAGAGAGAGAGAGAGAGAGAGAGAGAGAGAGATTCTAATCTGGCCCATTGGATTAGAGCCAAGTTACCTTTACTTAAGACTTAGTTTTATATAAGTGGAAGAAATTTGACTGTTTAATTGAATAAATATCAACATATTTGAGTTTATTTTAACAAATAGAGGCCCGATGCACAAAATTTGTGCAAGAGTAGGCCTGCTTTCTTTCCCCCCCCCGGCTGCCGGCACCGGCTTCCCTCTGGCACCCAGGACCGGGCTTCCCTGACAGCTCTGGCTTCGTCCAGAAGGTCTTCTGGTCTAATTAGCATATTATGCTTTTATTATTATAGATAAATAAGGAGTCTGCTACCTTACTACTACTTTGCTAGGTGCTAAAAGAAAAATATGAACATTTAAGACACAGATTATGGGGAAATTATAGACTTCCTTTAGATACAAACCTTAAAAACCAGCAAATTGTCATATAGCAACAGAACATGAACAAAATAAAATTAGGTACCTGCTTGCATGTTTTATGGAGATGATACATTCAGCTGCCTAATGTTCCAAGGAATCAAATGTGCAGAAATGAAGAAATGGTTGACAAGATTCCCAAAGCTAACCATAGAGTGCAGCAGGGATGGTTGCGACTGAACATCCAGGAATGATAACATGGCAGTGCATACAGGGGCCAGAATGAAGCAATCACAAGTTCTGACTTCCAGTTTCTGGACTGACATTATAAGGAACTTGTGAAAATCAAGAAAAAAAGCAGAACAAACAAAATCAGCAAATCCGTTCGATCAACCAAATTTTGAGATCACCACACTTCTGCCGCCAAAATTGGAGAGACAGACAAGAGGATGCAGAGAATGACAGCTTCCCAGAGCAGAAGCCGAGGAGCAAGAACATCCTCTGGAACCGGTACCAGGGTGGAAAAACTCCCATTGCCGGAGGCAGAGAGTGGACAAGCCAGGGCGTTAAAAACTACAAGGGGCCCCAGTCATGGGAGGTAGGAGGGGCCATACTTTTGTGAGCTTTACTTCCAGGAGCCCTGCCAGGTTCTCATGGTGAAGACTGGAGAAAAATGTCCTCATGATTCTAACTGGGGGAAGGGAAAGTAGCCATTTTGAAATATGCCACAGCATTCTGTTCTTAACGAGGCCTACTCTCAAGAAAAACTAACCAGACCCTCCCTTGAGGTTTTAGCAGTGCCCGGCTGACCTGAGGGGAAGGGGAGACCCACATGGCTCTCGTCTTCCTGTCTCAGGAGGGAGCAACAGGCAGAGAAGCAGTTGAGAAGGTTGCAGTCCCGAGGCAAAAGCCTGAAAGCTAATAGGGGGGCTGAAGAGCACGTCCCTCTCACCACAGCCTTACCACCACATCCACGGGGCTCCTGAATAGCAGCAGAGGAACACAGCGGGGAGAGCCACGCGTCTCGGACTTTATCTAAGAAGATGTCTCTAGGGAAGTGCAAAGAAGACAGGAGAGACAAAAACACAAACGCCAGAGAAAATTTTTGCTCTGACAACTACAGTTACAGCAGAAGTAAAGACAGAGGAACTCCTGGCCTGGTAAACATAACACCTCATGCTCAAAGACTGTCTACCTTAGTTCCTTTGACCCAGTGCATCACAGCTGGCTCATGACAAAAAAATTACAAGGCATTGTAAAAGCCAAAAGTTATAGTTTGAAGAAAAACAGTGCAGGCATTAGAACCAGGCTTAGTTATTGCAGAGATGTTGGAATTAATCAGACTGGGAATTTAAGACAACTATGATTAAAATGCTAGGGACACTAAAGGAAAAAATGGAGAACATGCAAAACAGATGGGCTCATCCAGAGAGTGGACATAGCCAAGTAAAGAATTAGTGGGCTTGCAAAAATGTCAATACAAACTTCCAAAGAGGAAAAAGGGAACATGATATCTTAAGAACTGTGGGACAATTACAAATGGTGTAACATAAACATAATGGGAATACCAGAGAAAAAAGAAAGGAAAGAAAGAAATATTTAAAGCAATATAATGACTGAGAATTTTCCAAAATTAGTGATAGGCAATAAACTACAGGTTAGGAAACTCAGAGAACATCAAGCAGAATTAATAAAACAAAATCTATACCGAGGCATATCTTATTCAAATGCAGAAAATCAAAGATAAAGAAAAGCATCTATATCCTACAGCTTTATTTGTTTATTATTTCTAATAGTTGTTTGGGTTTTTTTGTGGAGTCTTCAGGGTTTTCTATATAAAAAATGATGTCATCTGCAAAAAGTGATGATTCTGCTTCTTTATTCCCAAGTTGGATGCCATTCTTTATTGTTCTTACCTGATTACTCTGACTGGGACTCGCAGCACTATGTTGAATAACAGTGGTGAGAGTGGACATCCTTGTCTTCTTTCTGATCTTAGAGGAAAAGCTTTCAGTTTTTCACCATTGAGTATGATATTAGCTGAGGGTTTGTCATATATGGCCTTTATTATGCTGAGGTATCTTCTGCTATATATACTAACCATGAAATTTTAGAAAAAAATTACTTTTGCAATTGCAACAAAAAGAATGAAATACCTAGGAATAAACTTAAAGGATGTCAAGGAGCTATATTCTGAAAACTATAAGATTATTAAAAGAGATTAAAGAAGACACAAAGAAATAGAACGTACTAGTAATATTTTGTGTTCATGGATTAGATTAATCATCATAGTTAAAATGGCCATGTTATTCAAAGTGATATACAGATTTAATGCAAAATCCATCGAAACCCCAATGGCAAATTTTAAAGAAATAGAACAAAAAATTATCATATTGTTATGGAACCTTAAAACACCTCAAATAGCCAAAGCAATCCTGAGAAAAAAGAAGGAAGCTAGAGGTATCACACTCCCTAACTTCAAACTATACTACAAAGTGACAATAATCAAAACAGCATGGTATTGTAAAAAGGCAGACAGACCAATGGAACAGAATTGAGAGCCCGGGAATAAATCCACATGTACATGGGCAAATAATCTTCAACAAAGGAGCCAAAGCATACAATGGAGAAAAGAAAGCTTCACTAAATGTGCTGAGAAAATTGGAAATCCACTTGCAAAAGCATGAAACTAGACCAGGGGTGGGCAAACTTTTTGACTCGAGGGCCATAATGGGTTCTTAAACTGGACCGGAGGGCCAGAACAAAAGCATGGATGGAGTGTTTGTGTGAACTAATATAAATTCAAAGTAAAGGAGCAGAGGGGAGAGCAAGAGAACCCTCCGCTCTTTCAGCTCCACGGGCCGGATAGAACAGCCGAACTGGCCGGATCCGGCCCACGGGCCGTAGTTTGCCCACGGCTGGACTAGACTATTTGCCACCATACACAAAATGGATCAAAGACCTAAATATAAGACCTAAAACAGTAAATTACATAGAAGAAAACATAGGTGCTAAACTTATGAACCCTTGATGTTATAGAAGATTTTATAAATTTGACCTCAAAGGCAAGGGAAGTAAAAGCAAAATAAATGAATAGGACGATATCAAACTAAAATGCTTCCACACAGCAAAAGAATCAACAAAACAAAAAGACAACCAACTGAATGGGAGAAGATATTACAAACAACAGCTCCAATAAAGGGTTAATATCCAAAAATATGTAAAGAACTCATACAACTCAACAGAAAGAAAACAAACAATTCAATTAAAAAATGGGCCGGGACCTGAATAGACTTCTCTCAAGACATACAATGGCTAACAAATGTATGAAAAGATGCTCAACTTTACTAGCTATTATGGAAATGCAAATCAAAACTGCAATGAGATACCACCTCACACCTGTTAAAATGACTATCAGTAACAAAGTAAGTAATAAGTGTTGGAGAAGTTGTGGGGAAAAGGAGCCCTCATTCACTGCGGGTGAGGATGTAAACCGATATAGTCACCATGGAAAACAGTATGGAGGCTCTTCAAAAAATTAATAGAGTTACCATACGACCCAGCAGCCATTCTTCTGAGTATCTACCCAAATTCTGTAAAATTTGAAAACATCTGTAAATATAGATGTACCCCTTTGTTCATTACAGCAGTATTCACATTGGCCACGACATGGAAATAACCAAACTGTCCTTCAATAGATGATTGGATATATGGTACATATATACATATAATGGAATACTAGTCAGCCTGTAAGAAAAGATAAAATACTGCCATTTGTGACAACATGGATGGATCTTGAGAATATCAAGCTAAGTAAACTAAGACAGAAAAAGTCAAGAACCATATGACTTCACTCATGTGAGATATAAAACTGAAAGCAACAAATGAACAAATAAGACAAATAACTCATAGACAAATAGAGCAGTATGCTGGTTACCAGAGGAAAAGGGGTGTGGGGAAGTAGTAAAGGATAAAGGGGGTCAAATATGTGATAGGAGATCTGACTTTGGTAAACACACAATGCAATCCTATCTAATAAAAGGGTAATGTGCAAATTGACCATCACTCCAACACACAAGATGGCTAGCAGGGGAAGGCAGTTGTGGGTGATCAGGCCAGCAGGGGAGGGCAGTTAGAAGGGACCAGGCCTGCAAGGGAGGGCAGTTGGGGGTGATCAGGCCTACAGGGGAGGGCAGTTGGGAGGAACCAGGCCTGAAGGGGAAGGCAATTAGGGGCAACCAGACTGGCAGGGGAGGGCAGTTAGGGGTGACCAGGCTGGCAGGGAAGGGTAATTAGGGGCAATCGGGCTGAAAGGGGAGCAGTTAGGCATCGACCAGGCTGGCAGGGGAGTGGTTAGGGGGTGATCAGGCTGGCAGGCAGAAGCAGTTAGGGGCAATCAGGCAGGCAAGCAGGCGAGCGGTTGGGAGCCAGCAGTCCTGGGTTGTGAGAGGGATCCCAGATTGGAGAGGTGCAGGCTGGGCTGAGGGACACATACACCCCGCCCCCCGTGCACGAATTTCATGCACCGGGCCTCTAGTACTATATAATAAAAGCCTAATAAGCAAATCGAATGGCACTACAACTGGTGGAACAACTGGTCGCTATGACACGCACTGACAACCAGGGGGCAGACGCTCAACACAGGAGCTGCCCCTAGCCCGCAGGCCCCAGGCCAGCCAAGGCAGGTGCCAGCAGTGGCCCCCTGACCGCCCTGCCAGTCGCCCCACAGAGGGAGGCAGCATCGGCAAGGGGATGGGGCCGGCAAGCAGGCGGCGCCAGGCCAACCAAGGTGGGTGCCAGTGGGGGCCCCCCCAATTGCCTTGCCAATAGCCCCACAGATTGGCCCTGATTGCCAGCCAGGCCTAGGAACCCTACTCGTGCACGAATTTCGTGCAAGGGGCCTCTAGTATATAGATAATGTATTATAGAAATCTACACTTGAGACCTATATAATTTTATTAACCAATGTCATCCCAATAAATTTAATTTAAAAGAATAAAAGAATAACATCTTGGGAGAAACCAGAGGAGGGGAGAAGCAAAGATAAGAACTGCTTCAGACTTGAAAAAATACAAGCAGGAAGAGGGTGTAGTGAAATATTTAAAGTACTGAAAGAAAAAACTGACCAGTCTTGAATCCTAATCTAGCAAAAGTATCCTTAAAAAATAAAAGAGAAATAAACACTAGCTCAGACAAACAAAATCTTAAGGAATTTTTTGACAGTAGAACTGCCTTGTAAAAAAAAAATGTTAAATTCTTCAGAAAGATGGAAAATAAAACAGGTCAGAAACTAGGATCAACATAAAGAAAGGAAGAACATAAGAGAAAGAATAAATTAAGGTTAAAAAATATATATCTATTCTTAATTGATCTAGCAGATAACAGTTTGTTCAAAATAATATTAGCAACAATGTATGTCCCAATTCTAGCTTATATATGAGTGAAATGAATGACAGCCATGTTATAAATGACTGCAGGGGTGAAATGAGAATACTTTGTTATAAAGTATGTGTACTGTCCATGAAGTGATAGTGTTATTATAAATTGGATTACGTTAGTTGGAAATATATATTGCAAATTCAAGAGCAACCACTAAAAAAAGTTTTCAAGGGAGGTACAATTGATATGCTAAGAGCAGAGAAAACTAAAATACCCAATTAAATTGTAAGACAGTAGAAATAAAGAACAAGAGCAACAAATAGAAAACAGTAACTAACATGGTAGATATTAATCCTATTACATCAGTAATCGCTTGACATGGTGATCTAAATTCACCAATTAAAATCCAACTATGTTATCTGTAAGAAACCCACTTTAAACATAAATACAATTAAAAATAAGGATATGGCATTCTTGGTGGAATGTAAATTGGTACCAGCCTCTGTGGAAAACATAAATACAATTAAAAATAAGTATATGGCATTCTTGGTGGAATGTAAATTGGTACAGCCTCTATGGAAAATAATATGGAGATTCCTCAAACAATTAAAAATAGAACTGCCATATAATCCAGAAATCCCACTTCTGGATATTTATCTGAAGAACACAAAAAAAATATTAATTTGAAAAGATATCTACACCCCCATGTTTATTAGAAGCATTTTTTTATAATAGCCAGTATGTGGAAAACAACCTAAGTGCCCATGGATGGATGAGTGGATAAAGAGGATATGTGTGTGTGTGTGTGTGTGTGTGTGTGTGTGTGTGCGCGCGCGCGCGCACATCTATATATTGAATATATGAATACTATTGAGCCATTAAAAAGAATGAAATTCTGACATTTGCAATAGTATGGATGGACCTCGAAGGCAATGTGATAAGTATATGAGAATATTTTATAACTCAGAGAAAATCAAATATCATACAGTCTCACTTATACGTGGAATCTTTTTTTAAAAAGCTAAATTTATAACTTCATTGATTTTTGTTATTGTCTTTATTTCCTTTCCTCTGCTTTTTGTGTGTTTATTTTGCTCTTTTGTAGGTTTTGAAGAGGAAGCTTAGATTATTGGTTTGAAATCTTTCGCATGCATTCATTTACTGCTATAAAATCCCCTCTCAGCACTGCTTTAGATATATCCCACCAATTTTGATGTGTAGTATATTCATTTTCATTCAGTAGAGCACATTTTCCAATTTTCCTTGAGACATCCTCTTTGACTCATAGATTTTTTTAGAAGTATGTTATTTAATTTCCAAGTGTCTGGAGATTTTTCTATTCATCAAAAGACAAGAGTAGCTTTTGCCTTAAAACCGAATAATTAATATGATAAAGTATAGATTAATGGCACATGAAATATACAGATTAAGTAAAACTGATAATTAAATATATACTGATTAGATCTGCTAAGCATATTAACACAAAGAGGGTAAGAAAATAGAGTAATATAAATAGTTGATGTTTTACAATACCAGTTTTAGTAAAAATGATGGAAGGACTGATTAAAATTATCTTAAGAAACAACCGGAAAGAGTCTATCCTGTAGCTTTAAATACCCTACTCCTTTGTGTTTAAATAAGTATACATTCCCCAGGCCCAGGCTGCATTGCTTAGCTGGTTGGAGCGTCCTTCTGTACACCACGGGGTTGTGGGGTGGATTTCTGGTCGGGGCACATATCTGGGTTTTGGGTTCTATCCCCTGTTGGAATGCGTTCCGATGGGGGACGGGCAACTGATCTATGTTTCTCTCTCACATCTCTTCCTCTCTCTCTAAAATCAATAGAAAACATCCTCGTGTGAGGATTAAGAAAAGAAAAGAAATGTGCATTATCTGGGTTAAATTTCAAATGCACGTGTCCCATAATTTTGATCATTCAGAAATACCAGGCTCCTATCTTCCTCCTCTTGGTCTAAAAAGCAGTGGATAAACTTCTTTCCCCTTCTATCTTAGATGGTCATGATATAATCTAGAGTACTTATTAAGGAAAGAAGTTGTATAATCAGTCCCATTTTTATTTTATCTTTATCTTTACTTTGCTTTGATTAATTCCATTCTCTTTCTCTGCATGCAGAACCTTTTTTTATTATCCTGAAGCACAGGTTTCAGAAGTTGTATATTTACTCTTAGAAAAGAAATTAGGAAATATGTTAGACATGAATCTAGCAATTGCATTCCATTATATATAATAACCATTCCAGAATAAGAAAAACTTTCTGAAGGAAACTGAGAAAAAATGTATTCCACCACGTATGTATTGGTGCCTACCAAATTCTTTAATTTGGTACATACCATACAAGGTAAATAAAAATACAAGATGGCTTTTTCGGCTTTCGGAGGCTTAGGTGCAACTTTCTTCCGTTGTCTGGAATCTGGTTCATCTGACACCAGTAGCCTGCACCAGGATGCTGAAGTTCGACCCCAGTGAGATCAAAGTCATATACCTGAGGTGCACTGATGGGGAAGTCTGTGCCACATCTGCCCCAACCCCGGGGCCTGTCTCCAGAAAGGTCGGTGATGACATCACCAAAGCAACGGGTGCTTGGAAGGGCCTGAGGATTATAGTGAAATTGACCATTCAGACCAGACAGACCCAGATTGAGGTAGTGCCTTCTGCCTCCGCCCTTATCTTCAAAGCCCTCAAAGACAGACAAGAAAACTCAAGCACAGTGGAAATGCCACTTTTGATGAGATTGTTAGCTAGAGAACTCTGGGCTGCCCTGTCTGTGGGCTGCAGGGTTGATGGCCGCCACCCTCATGACATCAGCAGTGGTGCAGTGGAATGCCCTGTTAGTTAAGAACTACAAAGGAGTGTTTCCATTAATGTTTCAGTTAAAGATCATTTGACAGCAACAACAACAAAAAATAGATGTAATTCCAGCCCCTCACATCACTAAAATCTCATTGAGGCAATAGGTGCATTCTACGGAAGGAACTGGGGAGATAGACATTTGCCTATATTGATGTGGTCTAAGAACTTTTCATTTGGTCCATCAACAATTTAGTAACCTGATAAGAATTTGGGTTTTTTCACTTTTATATTGTTGCAAGTTAGAGGATCATTGGACTTAGATTTCTTCCTGCAGACATTGCATTCAGTGGAGGTGATAATGTTTGGGATTGGTCGTCAAGGCATGTTTATTCTTTGGATTATATGATGTGGCTTCCCCCAAGAAGGGAGACTGGTTTTCTGTATATAGCAGTGATTTTCAACCTTTTTCATCTCATGGCACATGTAAACTAATTACTGAAATTCTGTGGGACACCAAAAAAAAATATTGTATTTTTTGCTAATCTGACCCCCCAAAAAGTATGATTTTGACTCATTCGCACCAGGTAGCAATTGCCGTGTTGGCTGTTTTCATCTTTCTTATTTGACAGTCAAAGGGGAAAGAGGCACAGTCTCTGACTAAATAGTCAGGTATTGTCTATTTTAAAAATTCTGTGGCACGCCTGTTGAAAATCGCCTTTCTCCCCTCGGTGTGCAGTGAGTGAGACAGTCTTGAGGAATTGAGTATTAAGGCACTTTGTATCTCAGTTTTTACTGCATCTGGTAAAAATCCCAGTGGCGTGGCAAGAACATGACAGTGTCACACCAAAACAATCATGGACAGTTCTCATCTATTAAGAATGTTAACAGCATCCTATCTACCTGACAGGGTTTGTCATGAGAGCTGAATAAAATAACAGAAGCAAAATTCCCACACAAGTGGAGATGGCTCAGGCTTTGTGAGTTTTTATGTGACCCGGCACTAGCGCCCAATTCCTAAAGCTCCCTGGAGACCCATGTTCTCTCCTATTACATTGCCTATTGTCAGCCAGGAGGAATCTTCCATCTCTGTTGTGCCAAAGAGAAGACAACTAATGGAAATGAATCTGTAGCCTAGTGACCTCAAACACAGCCATGTGGTCCGAGGCAGGATGACCTCAGATGGGTGTGAGCTTTCTGAGTCACTGGTTTAGCTTGCCTGGTGATCGTCGCACGCTGATTCCCAGCCTGCCTCCACCTGCTCTGCCCACTCCCTTGGCTTCATTCTTCCGGGGAGATGGTGGCTATGATCTTGTGCTCTAACTGCAGGAGGAGCAGCACCTCCCAAGCCTGAAATGTCATCTGGGACCTAGATATCGAGGCTGGAAAATTCCTGCTTTTTCTTTTCTGGAACTTGTGTATTATACTAACATATCTGGCCTTTATAGTACTTGAAGAAGGAAGACCTGTGGTTTGTCATAAACAAGTGATGCCCAAACTACATGTTATAATTTAAACTTACAGGTGGATGTTTAGGACTAAAAGTGGTCACAGGTAATATAGTGGTAGGAATAAAGCTTAGTAACTTTAAATTAGATTGTCTGCATGTCCCCAACCTTGCTACTTTTTACTTTCTAAAAATTTTTATTGTTGAAAGCATTATACAGTGTATATGTCCTACTGTTTTTCCCATTGACACCCTTCAGCCCCATCCCACCCCAGGCCCTATTGTCTGTGTCCATGGGTGATGCCTATATGCATACAAGGTCTTTAGTTGATTACCTCTCACCCACCCACCCTCCCCCGCCTTCCCTCCAAGATTCTGCACTCAGTTCCATGCTTCTAAGTCTCTGGATCCACTCGTTCATCGGTTTATTTTGTTAATTAGATTCCACATACAAGTGAGATCATGTGATACTTGTCTTTCTCTGACTTATTTCACTTAGCATGATACTCTCCAGGTCCCTCCATGCTGTATCAAAGGGTAAGAGATTCTTCTATTTTACTGCTGCATAGTATTCCATGGTATAAATGTACCACAGCTTTTTTATTCATTCACCTACTGGTAGGCACTTGGGCTGTTTCCTGATCTTAGCTATTGTAAATTGTGCTGCTATGAACATAGGCGTGCATACATTCATTCTGTTTATTGTTTCGGGTTTCTTAGGATATATTCCTAGAAGTGGGGTCACTGGGTCAAATAATAGGTCCACTTTTAATTTTTCGAGGACACTCCATACTGTTTTCCATAATGGCTGCATTCAGGGGTGGGCAAACTTTTTGACTCGAGGGCCACAATGGGTTCTTAAACTGGACCGGAGGGCCGGAACAAAAGCATGGATGGAGTGTTTGTGTGAACTAATATAAATTCAAAGTAAAGGAGCGGAGGGGAGAGCAAGAGAACCCTCTGCTCTTTCGGCTCCGCGGGCCGGATAGAACAGCCGAACGGGCCGGATCCGGCCCGCGGGCCATAGTTTGCCCACGGCTGGTAGGACTCCCTTTTCTCCACATCCTCGCCAGCACTTGTCATTTATTTATTTGTTAATGTTAGCCATTCTGACAGGTTTGTGGTGATAACTCATTGTCGTTTTAATTTGCAACTTTCGGATGGTCAGTGACTTTGTGCATAGTATTTTCTTACAATCCTTTGTATTTCTGTGGTGTCAGTGGTTACTTCTCCACTTTCATTTCTGTTTTTATTTATTCGAGTCCTCTCTTTGTTTCTTGATTAGTTTGGCTAACGGTTCATCAATCTTGTTTATCCTTTCAAAGAACCAGCTCTTGGTTTCCTTGATTTTTTGTATTGTGTTTTTAGTCTCTATGTCATTTATTTCTGCTTTAATCTTTATTATTTCCTTTCAAAAAAACTCCCAGCAAAAAACTTACTCTGGGCTTTTCTTATTGTTTGCTTTCTAATTCTTTAAATTGTACATTTAAATAGTTTATCATTAATTTTTCTTGTGTTTTGAAGTAGGCTGGTAGTGCTGTGAACTTCCCTCTCAGGACTGCTTTTGCTATGTCCCAGAGACTTTCTGTTGTTGTGTGTCCATTTTCATTTGTTTCTAGAAAGTTTTTTATTTCTTTCTTAATCTCATTGGTAACCCCTTTGTTGTTTAGCCTCCATGTGTTTGAATGTTTTTGGAGTGTTTTTACTGTAGTTGATTTCAAATTTCATTCCATTATGATCCGAGAAGATGCTTGATATGATTCTTGAACTTGTAGAGACTTGTTTTGTGTCCTAATATGTCTTTTATCTTTGTGAATGATCCATGTGCATGTGAGAAGAATGTATATCCTACAGCCTTGGTGTGAAATATTCTGTAAATGTTAATTAAATCTATCTGATCCAGTGTGTCCTTTAGAATCATTGTTTCCTTGTTAACTTTTGTCTGGAAGATATATCTAGTTATGTCAATGGGGTGTTAAAGTTTCCTACTATGACTGTACTGTTGTTCATCTTTCCCTTAAACTACTCTAGCCTTTTTTTATATATTTAGGTGTTCCTATACTGGGTACATAAATGTTTACCAGGGTTATATCCTCTTGTTGGATTGGTCCCTTTAGTATTATGGAATGACCTTTGTTGTCTCTTGTGATGGCTTTCATTTTGATGCCTAGTTTTTCAGATATGAGTATTGTTACCCCAGTTTTTTTTCTTTTCCCTTTGCATGGAAAATTTTTTCCCATCCCTTCACTCTCATCCTGTGTGAGTCTTGTTCTGAAGTGGCTCTCTTATAGACAGCATATAGTTGGGTCATCTTTTTGTGTCCGTTCAACTACCTTATGTCTTGATTGGAGCATTTAATCCATTTACATTTAAGGCTATTATTGATAGGTACTTATTTATTGCCATTTTAATCCTGTATGCCTAGGTTTCTCTCTCTTTTTCTTCTCATTATAGTAGTCCCTTTAGCATTTCTTATAGTGCTGGCTTGGTGGTGATGCATTCCTTTAGCCTTTTTTTTTTTTTTTTTTGTCTGGGAAGTTTTTTATTTCACGGTCTATCTTGAATGATAGTATTGCTGGATATGGTAATCTTGGTCTCAGATCCTTGCTTTTCATTATCTTGAGTACTTCATGCCATTCCTTTCTGACCTGTAGAGTTTCTGATGAGAAATCAGATGACATCCTTATGGGAGCTCCTTTGTAGGTAGCAGTCTGCTTTTTTCTTGCTGCCTTTAACCTGTTGCTATAGAAATTTTGAAACCAGGCAACCAATAGGTCAAAGCTGCTTGTCACTACTTGAGCCAATTCAGCAGAGACAAGGTTGAATCATATATGAGCATTATTACAATAATGCCGGCATTATGGGAGAGCAGCAGTTCATCTACAAAAATCTGCTCTCGATACTTCTTACTTTCTCGCCCTAAAGTGCACACTCCTAAACCATGAATGGGTTCTTTCCCAGAAGTTCCTTTCTTAGACTTTGATTGCATTTTCCCTAAGGACAGTGATAGAAATCATTGCTCCAATCAGGCTGGTTTCCAAAAGTCTGTTCTATACTAATGCATTCTTGCAGTTTACTGATAATGGAACTTCAGCTTCCCTTCACCACCGTGAATACAAGTCCAGATGCTATGGACATACGTATGGCCCCCTGGAGTGGGGAAGATCAGAGGGATGAGGATAAAGGAGACAACTCTAGGTATTTTGGGTACAGGATATCTCAGTGAAATTGGAAACACATTCCTGAACACCAAAACCTAAGTCTTTATTGTCTTCTTAGAGAAGATACCTATCCAAGCCAGCCACTGCTCTGAACTTGGCAACAAAAGGTAGTCACAGGAAGATTATATATGGCAGACAGTGAAGGATAAGTTCTTTCACGCTAATCTGTACAGGTGTTTGATTGTTTCCTAAATTGGAGGCAAGTGGAAAACTGGTTTTATACTCTTTGATGTATACATTTCTCATTTTTCAAAACATATTATGCTACCTCATTGTTACTGTGCTAAATTGTAAATAACCAATGGACAGAAACTAGAGTTGGCTTACTCTTTCTGTATAACCTGAATCCATACTACATGGCTATGTTATAAATTCTTAATTTATCTTTTTGGCCAACATTTTATATAGAATAATCTCAATTTGAACTTGATGAACCTCTGGTGTATTACTAAGGATGCCTAAGATCTTTACAGATATGTAACAAACTTTTGAGTTATGTAATGTTATGTAATTGGTTTAAGAAAATTGGTTCTGATGCAGAAAAGTGCTGTTGTGCGTGCAATTCTAATATTCTTAAGAACAGATAGAGCATTTTTCCATAACGTTAATACAAATGTTTATATTTTGCATATGTATACAGTGTGTCATGAGCCTACATAGCTGCAATTAAACCCAAAATATTTTCCCTCAAAGTGCAAGTGTCCTGCAATGTCTTGATACCAATAAGATACCAGTAGATAATGGACAAATGAAGGTTACACTCAGAATTTGTGGAGGATTATTGTCTTTAGACCCAGTTTGATTTCCATATTAACCTTCTAACAAGCAAGTGAAATATGCATTGGTGTCTTGTGCAGTATCTGACCCTTATTTATAGATTTTATTATCTTTTGTGGTCGCTGCTGACGTGGTTTGATTGAATCTTTGAGGAATGTTTGCTCTTGTTTATTTCTGTAGTTTGTCACTAGTTTATCGGGGAGTATACCTTTAAACAGTTAGCTCTGTGGAACAAAAGAAAAATAAAAGCAGTTTGGGTGCAAGAAGCCAAAGATTCGTAGGTCCCAGCACTTTGTCTGGAAGTCCTCAGGTTTGCTGCGTCCAGTTCCACTCTTGTGTCTTTAGGTGCCAGGCAGCCAAGCTCATTCTTTTTCTCTCCAACTTGCTGCTGCCTCTTACATCTAGAAGCTCCCCTAGGATTCCCAGTTTCCTGAAAAGCCTCCGTTTTAGCCAAGTAGTTCAAGCTATATAGGCAGTTTGCCAAAAATTTCCGGGTTTGCTCAGGGACTCAAGTCCAAGAAACCCAATGGAATTGCTTTTCCATATTGCACCAGAATTACACCATGTTCATTATGGCTGTCTGTGTAATTCTGATATTTTTTTCTTTTTTCTACTTTTCTGATGTTCACTAATTATCTGTAATGGCCATTTATGACTCATAGTCAGAGAAAACTTCTTTTTTCTTTGCTGCACTCCTGTCCTCCCCTTTATGTACCTCGGAGTAAGCAATCTGTTCCTAAATCCACAGCTACTACCACTTTTTACCACGTTAAGAGTTAGTATCTGCATGTGTTTTTCTCCAAAGAAATAATTAGCATTTCACTTAAAAGTCCCTCTACACTCATTGCTGTAAAGTAAAACTGAGTCCAGTTTTTTGTGCCTAGAGGTGTCCTTTCTAGGTAACATATTCGATCATTTAAGGCAGAGTTAGATCAAACCCAGCTTTTCTATTCCTGGCTTTATAATCTTGGTAAGTAACTCTGTCTCCACTTCAGTTTCCTTAACTTTAAACTTGTGAACCAACAGCACCAACTTTGTAATATGGGCATAATGGAGCACTGAGGTAAAGCATACAGGGCATCTAGCAGGATGCCTGGCCTGGAGCAGGTGCTTTATAAAATATTTGCTAGGGTTTAATGATGTTTGAGTAATACATGCATTCAAATCAAACTCGAGGTATGTCCCTAGGGTACGCTACAGTCATGGTCACTTAAGGACAGGGATACGTTCTGAGAAATGCATTGTTAGGTGATTTTGTCATTGTGTGAACATCATAAATTGCCCTTATGCAAACCTAGATGGTACATACCTAAGCTATATGGTATACCAGGTGTACCAGATAATAATGCGGATTTTGTAATCAAAGAAAACACGATAATTTCAAGAGAAACATCGGTAGTGCTTTCATTCAAAGTAATGTTCATTGCTAGCTACACATTGCCTCCATCTTTCAGGTAATTTGTGGATACCGTCCCAATAGAACTTTTCTTGTTTTGAGACAAACCATTCAGAGACCCAATTTTCCACTTCTTCGTACATTTTGAAGTGCTACTCAGAAAGTGCATGCGCCATCAATCAAAACAAGTGATAATCTGAAGGTGCAGGGTCTGTTAATACTGAATACGGCGGGTGGGTTAATACTTCCCAGGCAAGATCTTTTAACGTGTCTTCAACTGGTTTTGAAGTGTGTGATGGTGCGTCATCATGAAGCAAAATTACTTTGCTGTGTCTTCTGGCACATTCTGGTCATTTCACAATCAAAGCGTCATTCAAATTGATTATTTGTTGTTGGTAGCGATCAGCATTAACGGTTTCACCTGGTTTTAGAAGCTCATAATACACCACACCTTCCTGATCCCACTAAACACAGAGCATTGTCTTTTTTCCAAAGCGATTTGGCCTTGCAGTCGATGTTGATGGTTGACTTGGACCAACCCATGATTTTGTGCATTTGGGATTCTCAAAATAAATCCACTTTTCATCGCCAGTCACAGTTCAATGCAAAAAAAGACTTTCTTTTGTGCCATTGAAGCAACATTTTACTGATGACTTTTCAGGTTTCCATTTGTCTTTTGTTCAGTTGATGTGGCACCCATTTTCCTTCCTTTAAACTCTTTCCCATTGCTTGTAAACAATCGAAAATTGTTTGCTGAGCAACGTTTAATCTTTCTGCAAGTTGTTTTTGAGTTTGTTTGACACGCATCTTCATCCAATAATGCTTATAATTGTTTTTCTTCAAACTTTTTCGGTTGACCTGGACAAAGATGATTTCTTTGTCTTTCACATTGAAATCATCACTTTTAAAGCATTTAAACCAGTGTTCACAAGTATCTTGAGATGGAGCATGTTCACCATAAGCATCCTGAAGTATACAATAACTTTCAGCAGCACTTTTCTTCAAAATAATGAATTAAAACTTCCTGCAAATGCTCTTTTATTGGCACAAAATTTGACATTTTTAAGCATAAAAATATCTATGATGTTAACACCTTCAGAAAATTTGACATATGAAGTTTTGAAGCTTGCTGTCGATACAACTAAATGGCATACATATCAAATTGCATATATATCAACATATGTGTAACTTCATCTATTGAAAAAAATCCGCATTATTAACCAGTACATCTGGTAGCCTATTGCTCCCAGGCTACAAACCTGTACAGCATGTTACTCTAGTAAATACTGTAGGCAATTTTAACACAATTGTATATTTGGTATCTAATATTCAAACATACATTAAAATATGGTATAAAATATATTTTAAAATGGTTTGCCTATATAGATAGCACTTACCATGAATGAAACTTGCAGGACTGGAAGGTGCTCTGGGTGAGTCAGTGAGTGAGTGGTGAGTGAATGTGAAGGCCAAGACATGACTGCTCACTACTGTAGACTTTGAGAACATGTACACTTAAGCTACACTAAATCTATTAAAAATACCTTTCTTCAATAATAAATTAACCTTAGCTTACTCTAACTGTATATAACTTTCACTTTATGTAATTTTTTAACTTTTCAACTCTTTTGTAATAACACTTAGCTTAAAATACAATAACATTGTATATCTATACAAAAATATTATCTTTATATCCATATTCTATAAGGTGGGGTTTTTTGTTTTTGTTCTTTACTTTTTAAACTTTTTTGTTAAAAATGAATACACAAACATACACATTAGCCTGGGCCTACAGGGTCAGGATCATCAATATCACTGTCTCACCTCCACCTCTTTTTCCATGGGAGATCCTCAGGGGCAGTAACACTCATGGAGCTGTCAGTCCTATGATAATGATGAATACCTCCCGAAGGGCCCACCTGAGGCTCTTTCAGAGGAGGAGTCACTAAGCAATAGGAGTTTTTCTGCTCAATTATAATCTTACTAGAGGCCCGGTGCACAAAATTTGTGCACTCAGGGGCAGGGGCCGGGGCCTCAGCCCGGCCTGCACCCTCTCGCAGTCCGGAAGCCCTCAGGGGATGTCCGACTGATATCCTTAGTGCTGCCACGGAGGCGGGAGAGGCTTCCGCCACGGCCACTGTGCTTGCCAGCTGTGAGCCCTCCTCAGGGCTGCTGGCTGAGTGTTGCTCCGCCTGTGGAAGCACACTGGCCACCAGGGGGCAGCTCCTGCGTTGAGTGTCTGCCCCCTGGTGGTCAGTGTGTGTCATAGCGACCAGTCGATATGCTGTTCAGTTGATTTGCATATTAGCCTTTTATTATATAGGATGGGACCACCTTCATTTATCTGGCCCATCAGTGACTGAAATGGTGTTATTCAGGTCTGACTGTGCTAGGGCCCGTGAAGTGTTGGTCATATCTATGTGGTAGTATATCAAATATGTGTTTCCCAACTCGAGTATTGTATTTATTTTAGAATTTCCAAATGGCACCTGCAAGCAAGATTGTTCTAACATCCTGACATTTAATCCCAAAGCCTCCTCAGTACCTGACATTTAATCCCAAAGCTTCCTCATTTAATCCCAAAGCTTCTTATCACTTACCTTGAGGCCTTCGCTCGGACCAGCTCCCTCTGAGCCATGCCCTCCTCAGGCTGTGCCTCATAACTCTCCTCCCCTCAGCGACCTGAAAAATCAGTCAGCGGCCTCTCTTCCCATGGGCACACTTTACATTCCGTTTTCAGCCATTGCAGTTGACCTTCAGCTGCACTTCTCTTCTGAGATTGCTCACTCAGTAGTACGTTCCTGACCAACTAACTTTTCATTTTCTGGGCGTTTACTGTCCTGGCTACTGCATTCATCTTTGTCTCTCCCTTGCCTCTGCTCCTGCCTTACTTACCCCTGCCCCTTTTCTGCCTTCCTGAAGGTCGCTCACCCCATCTCTCTTCCGTGGATTCCTCATATGGCCTCTCCCAGTGGCTATTTGTCTCCTGCCCATTCCATATGTAAGAGTTCCTATGTGTTAGCATGGAGCCTTATAAACAATGGTGGATACGTTTTTATTTTATTATATTAAGTATGTTAATATAAAGAAATGCTTATCTAATAACATTGAAGTGGAATACTGAATTTTCTCTGTGAGGCATGATTACAACTGTGACATATATTCATAGAAAGACATAAAGGAATTATACCAAAGTATTCATTGCAGTCTGCTTAATGAATTTTTTCTCATTTTTTTTTCTAACTTTCCAAGTTTTATATAATGTTCATGTATTACTTTTATAACCAGGAAAATTTTTTTTCTTTTTTTCTATTCTCCCCTAAATGTATGTTGGAATGATCACATCCATGAAAGTATGATTTCACCTAACATGACTGTAGCCTTAGACATGTTCTCTTCTCCTTCTATTTGGTATTATACAATACTAGAGGCTCGGTGCATGAAATTCGTGCACTGAGGGGGCGGCCATCCCTCAGCCCAGCCAGCCCCCTCTCACAGTCCGGGAGCCCTTAGGGGATGTCCTACTGACAGCTTAGGCCCACTCCCCTCTCTCTGGAAAGCGACCAGCTGGTCAGGGGAAGGCACCACCCCCATCACCCTGCTGCTGCTGCCACTGCTGGCCACCGCAGCCACCAAGGTGTTTTCATCAACACGGACGCCAGTCACTTCACCACGAAGAAATGACAACTTTCTTTAGGCATTTTCAAGATGTGTCTTTCCTAGGATATGACATTTCTTTCTTTTTTTGTTTTTTGTTTTTATCCTCACCTGAGGATATTTTCCATTGAAAAATCAATGTGAGAGGGACACTTGGATTGATTGCCTCCTGCATGAGCCCTGACCTGGGCCCCGGCCAGGGAGGAGCCTGCAACCTAGGTACATGCCCTTGATCAGAATCGAACCCGGACCCTGTGGTCTGCAGGCTGAGGCTCTATCCCAGCCGTGGGCAAACTACGGCCTGCGGGCCAGATCTGGCTGTTCTATCCGGTTCTCTTGCTCTCCCCTCCGCTCCTTTACTTTGAATTTATATTAGTTCACACAAACACTCCATCCATGCTTTTGTTCCGGCCCTCCGGTCCAGTTTAAGAACCCATTGTGGCCCTCGAGTCAAAAACTTTGCCCACCCCTGCTCTATCCACTGAGCCAAACCAGCTAGGGCAGGCTATGACATTTCTTAGCCCATCCAGCAGCGGACCTTCGTTTTTTCCTCCAGGAGTGAGGTGGAAAAATCCTAGATCACCTTCTTGGATTCTTACTACCCAGGTTACCAAGAACACTGCAAGTGGCGTACTGGGAGCTTAGCCAGTGAAAAGGTATTTCCTTTGTAGCTTACACGCAGAGGTGGGACTGCTGGCGCGCTGTCTCCCAGCGGGGGCAGGCCCCCCTGTGTGTTGTGTCTCCGCTCCAGGCCCGCCCCCCTGTGTGTTGTGTCTCCGCTCTGGGCTCGCCCCCAGCCCCAGCAGCCGCCGCACTGTGGCCACTGGGGCTGGGGGCGGCACGCAGTCCCCTCCCGCCCATCTGTGCACACAGCCTCCTTCTGAGCTGGTCGTGACTGTTACACTGTCCCAGTTAATTTGCCTATTACCTCTTTAGATAGATGATAGATAGATAGATAGATAGATAGATAGATAGATAGATAGATTTCCCCATTCTTCTGAGTGGTATTTGTGACCATCTTATTAATGTCATAATTACATTGGTTTTAAAGATAACTAATTTTAAATAACTTGTTTATATTATTATTACCTATGTAATAGATGATGGTAGGGATTTGAATTCTCAGTTTCAACACTGAGGTCACCTTACACTTAATTTCCTCAAGGGGCAAAATGAAAACAATCCACAGGAGTGCCCGGAGAACTGACAGTCTCTGGGGAAAGGCTCTCTCCACTCTCTACCTTCACCCCAGCTGAGACAAGGGGTTAGGGCCAAATATGCAGGGCTCTCCACCTCAGGAGAAGGCCCGGGGTAAGCAAAGAAAATGCTAACAAATGCATTGTCACCTGAGGTGGCTGCTGGGGATCAGAAGACTGCAGACAGTGTGCAGTCTAGAACTAGCTTGACAATATGGTGCCACTTTTCAATTTGGAGGGGAAAGGATCTCTTTTTCCCACTCATGACTTGGTAAAGGTTTATTTAAAGAACACAATTTTAAGACAGTTTTTTCCTTTAATGTTTTGTCTTTGTTATACGAGGTACACCTGTTTTTAGGGCTTAGTTATAGGCATGGGGGGAATATTTATTCATACTCCTTGTTATATATAGTTCTGTCTTCCACCCCTCCCAAACCTACCTCTCTGACTTTCCTCTTACCATCCACTCAAAATGTACTCCAGGTCTAATCTTAGTTCACTTTATTAGGGAAGTTTCCGACTGCAGTCTAGAGAGAATTTCTTAGGTCTGTTTTGATTTTTGACAGTTCTTTTTAGTAAATATGCTTCCTGGTATTTAGAATCATTGAGCTAATGAGAAACAGTACTTTTCTGCTGTTTCTTCTTTATCTATGAAGACAGAAATGAGCTAATACTCATCAATGACGACTACAAGTTTTGTTCTTTTACACACATAATTAGATTAAATTCTTGCAAAACCCAGGGAGAGATGCAGGCCAGGGTCACACAGGCCTTCTTGAAGCCCAAGGTCCATCTTCTCTCTACCAGACCACACCTCTTGTCATTCTGCTTCCAGGTACCACGCGGCCTTTGGGCTCCTGTTTGTCCACAGAAAAGCAGGATTATCACATGCTCAGGGTGGCCTGTCTAGGTGGTAGTGGGGTGTGAAAACAAGATTTGGGATCTGCAAAAACCCAAATCTTTAGCATTCAGTCTATTTTGCAATAACAATCCTAAAGATAGAAAAGCTCATTGTCTCTTAGTTGATCTCTTTTTTCTGATTCTGTAAGAGAATGGAATGTTTACAATATATTTTTATTGAATTTATTAGGATGGCATTGCTTAATAAGATTATATAGGTTTTAGGTGTACAATTCTATGATACATCAATAGAGCCTCTAGTATTGTATAATACCAAATAGAAGGAGAAGAGAACATGTCTAAGACTACAGTCATGCTAGGTGAAATCATACTTTCATGGATGTGATTTTCACAGGAGCACTGTCTTTTAATAATGTTTTAGTTGCTCGTATTGGAACTAAGAGGGAGAGAATACCTATTTAACATGACCTCTGACTAGTCTTGCATCTATCTGATTACTTTCCTATTCAGTCTAAAGTTGATATCTTTTTGTGTAATAAAATCTTTAAAGTGTGAAGAACTTGTCTAATTCTTCTAATATACACTGAGTGGCCAGATTATTATGATCTCTGAATGCATAATAATCTGGCCACTCTGTGTGTGTGTGTGTGTGTGTGTGTGTGTGTGTGTGTGTGTGTACATACGCATACATACTAGAGGCCCGGTGCACAAAATTTGTGCACTTGGGGGAGCGGGGAGCGGTCCCTCAGCCCAGCCTGCGCCCTCTTGCAGTCCGGGAGCCCTCGGGGGAGGTCTGACAGATGGACATTCTTAGTGCTGTCACGGAGGCAGGAGAGGCTCCTGCCAGTGCCACTGGGCTCGGCAGACGTGTGCCCGGCTCAGGGCTTCTAGCTAAGCAGCGCTCACCCTGTGGGAGTGCACTGATCATCAGGGGGCATCTCCTGCATTGAGCATCTGCCCCTTGGTGGTCAGTGTGTGTCATAGCAACTGGTCATTCCACCATTCAGTCAATTTACATATTAGCCTTTTATTATATAGGCTATATTAGAGGTCTGGTGCATAAATTCGTGCATGGGTGGGGTCCAGCCAGCCTGGACAGGGGGGAGGGGACATGGGCAGTTGGCCGGCCTGCCTGCTGGTCGAACTCCTGGTGGAGGGACAATTTGCATATTACCCTTCTATTATATAGGATATACACTGAGTGGCCAGATTATTATGCTTTAAGAGATCATAATAATCTGGCCACTCCATGTATAACCACTGTTTAATCCCTTTAGGAAATCACATTCAAATATTTACTTTTATAAGGTTTTAGTTAAATATGTTTTTTGTTTGTTTTTTTAAATATATTTTATTGATTTTTTACAGAGAGGAAGGGAGAGGGATAGAGAGTTAGAAACATCGATGAGAGAGAAACATCGATCAGCTGCCTCCTGCACACCCCCTACTGGGGATGTGCCCGCAACCAAGGTACATGCCCTTGACCGGAATCGAACCTGGGACCTTTCAGTCCGCAGGCTGACGCTCTATCCACTGAGCCAAACCGGTTTTGGCTAAATATGTTTTTATAATTCATTGTGCACATGTGCTTTTCTTAAATGCAAATACTATTTTTAAAAATGAAAAGGTTTGGCATATATACATATAAGATTATTGTTATTGGAGGAGAATCAAGATGGCAGCATAGGTAAACACCTATACTTGCTGCCTCTCACAACCACATCAAAATTACAACTAAAAGGCAGAACATCTACCACCCAGAACTGCGTGAAAGCTGACTTAGTGGAAGTTCCACAACTAGAGAGGTGAAGAAAGCACATTGAGACTGGTAAGAGGTGCGGAGGCACCTGGATGTGTTGGCACCTGGATGTGCTGCTCTTTTAATTGGGAGGGAGATATAAGGGAGATATAAGCTCTCGCTTGCTCTGAACTCCAGTTCCAGGCAAGACTCTGGGGGACTCACATACATACGGGGAGAAACTGGACTGTCTGGCATCAGGACAGGAACACGAAGGCGGCTTTCTCTCAGAGGTGCTCACAGCAATCATTGTTCCTGCACGGGGGCACGGGACGTGGAGACCTAGGGACCTCTCTGGTGCAGGGCTGACTGGCAGCCATTGCTGTTTGCTCCGCCCTGGTGATTCCCAGAGACCCCATCCCACCCAATTTACAACCCCACCCAAGCTTTTGCATATGAATGGCCTGTCTTTTCTCCACCTAAAACCTGTCAAACTGCAGCTGGGTCAGAGAGCCCCAGAGCTTCCAAAAGAAGGCCCAAGGCCCAACAGGCAGCAGCAGCCTGCCTTGCTTCACAGCTGGGCATCGTCTGGGCACTTCCAAACCCCTTACAGAGAGAAATCTGCAGATGTCTCTGTAGCTCCTGCTGGGCGGCCCCAGACAGTGGCTAACTTTGCACCTCCTTGGGGATCCAAGAGCCAGTGTACCCAGTGGTCATTGTGAGACCATACCGGATTACAACTCTTCACATCCATAAGTGACACACTCAAGAGGCAGACTCAGTGAGCATCAAAGCCCCACTTAAGCAAGTCCTGCCCCATAAGGGTGTCTCTTGCGCAACAGATCTTCCAGTGTAGACACAGCTGGTCATCACAGCCAATTGGCCTGGAGGTCAATTCCTCCCAGTGATGCCAACAGCAATCAAGGGTTAACTACAACAAGACTGTGCACACAGCCCACAAAGGGGTGCACCAAGAGCATCCACCTCTTGGTGACTGGGGAGGCTGAGCCCCTGGGCCCTATAGGTCACCAACCACACAAGGCTACTCTATCAACTCAAGGAGACTTAGCAGCTAACCAGTACATAGAAACAAACACAGGGAAGCAGCCAAAATGCGGAGACAAAGAAACAAGTCACAAGTGAAAGAAATGGATGAAAGCAAAATACTGGCTATTGTGTTCATAACCATGGTTATAAGGTTACTCAAGAATCTTCTAGAAACCTCCAAGAAATTTAGTGAGAGCCTCAAGGATATGAAAAAGGACCAATCAGAAATTAAGCATACACTGACTGAAATAAAGAATAATATACAGAGATTCAACAGCAGACTAGAGGATCCCAAGAATCAAGTCAAAGATTTGAAATACGAAGAAGCAAAAAAGATCCAACCGGAAAAGCAAAAAGAAAAAGAATCCAAAAATATGAAGATAGTGTAAGGAGCCTCTGGGACAACTTCAAGCGTACCAACATCCAAATTTTGGGGGTACCAGAAGAAGAGAGAGAGCAAGATATTGAAAACCTATTTGAAGAAATAATGACCGAAAACTTCCCCTACCTGGTGAAAGAAATAGACTTACAAGCCAGGCAGCGCAGAGAACCCCAAACAAGAGGACTCCAAAGAGGACCACACCAAGACACATCATAATTAAAATGCCAAGGGCAAAAGACAAAGAGAGAATCTTAAAATCACCAAAAGAAAAATAGTTACCTACAATGGAGTACACATACAGCTATCAGCTGATTTCTCAACAAAAACTGCAGGCCAGAAGAGAGTGGCAAGAACTATACAAAGTAATGAATTGCAAGAACCTACAACCAAGATTACTCTACCCAGCAAAGCTATCATTTAGAATTGAAGGTCAGATAAAGATCTTCACAGACAAGAAAAAGCTAAAGGAGTTCATCACCACCAAACCATTATTATATGAAATTCTGAAGGGTATTCTTTAAGAAGAGGAAGAAGAAAAAGGTAAAGATAAAAAATTATGAACAACAAAGTGACAACAAATACATATCTATCAACAAGTGAACTAAAAATCAAATGAATAAGAAACCTGATGAACAGAACAGACTGGTGAATGTAATAGAATTAGGGGCATGGAAAGAGAGCAGACTGACAATTCTCGGGGGGAAGGGGTTGTGGGGGTTGTGGGAAGAGATTGGACAAAGCGCTTACACCTATGGACGAGGTCAGTGGGAGGATAGGGGGAGGGTCTGGAGTGGAGTGGGACCAGTTGGAGGGGAGCTATGGTGGGAAAAAAGAGGAACATCTGTAATAATCTGAACAATAAAGATTTTTTTTAAGATTATTGTTATTTATTTATTTCTCAAATAAATTTATGAAAAGTATTTCCTTGCTCAAATTAAGCTATTCTTTTTTTTGTAATTCCTTGTTAGTATTTGGAATGTTAACTAAAATTGTGTATATATTTCTTTTTTATATATACATTTTATTGATTTTAGAGAGGAAGGAAGAGGGAGAGAGAGATAGAAACATCAATGATGAGAGAGAATCATTGATTGGCTGCCTCCTGCACGCCCCCTACTGGGGATCAAGCCCGCAACCCAGGCATGTGCCCTTGGCTGGAATCAAACCTGGGACCCTTCAGTCCACAGGCTGACGCTCTATCCATTGAGCCAAACCAGCTAGGGCGTGTATATATTTCTTTTATTTTATGTTTATTACCTTTGTGCAAAAGAAATTGAATAACCAAGTCTAATTTGCTCTTTGGGTGATTTGCATACTTTAGGGAGTAAAATGAAACATTAAGTTATAATATAGAGTAATGTTTGCAATAAGTTCCTAAAATACTTGTATATACTTTTAAAGGTGAAAATAAAGACCTGTGTTGCATCATTCTAGTGTTTTATAAACATTATTAAATGTGTTATTGCAAATTTTATTTCTGTTGAATTTTTTTATTGAGGTATAATTGACATAAAATTAGTGTCAGGTGTACAACATAATGATTTGCTACTTGTATATATCACAAAATGATCACCTCAGTAAGTATAGTTAACATCTGTCAACCATGCATTGTTACAACTTTTTCTTGTGATAAGGACTTTTAAGATCTACTCTCTTAGCAACTTTCAGATATGCAATACAATGTTATTAAATACTAGAGGCCTGGTGCACGAATTTGTGCACGAGTGGAGTCCCTCGGCCTGGCCAGCAATTGGGGCCATCTCTCCCAGTCCCGATCAGAGCCAGCTGGCCAGGGGGAGGGACCACAGGAGGTTGGCTGTGGGAGCGCACTGACCACCAGGGGGCAGCTCTGGCAGTCCCGGATTGGAGAGGGTGCAGGCTGGGCTGAGGGGCCCCCCCATCCCATGTACACGAATTTCGTGCACCAGGCCTCTAGTTGTAAATAATGCTGCTGTGTACATGGGTGCATATATATTTTCAAATTAGTATTTTGGACTTCTTTGGATAAATACCCTGAAGTGGAATTGCTGTTTCATAAGGTAGTTCTATTTTTAATTTTTTTGAGGAACCTACATACTGTTTCACATAGTGGCCTCCATACTGCAGTTCCACCAACATTGCACAAAGGTTCCCTTTTCTCTACATCCTTGTCAACTCTTGTCTGTTGATTTATTGATGGTAGCCATTCTGACAGGTGTGAGGTGATACCTCATTGTAGTTTTAATTTGCATCTCTCTGATGAATAGTGATGTTGAGCACTTTTGCATGTCTATTGGCCATCTGTATGTCCTCTATGGAGCAGTGTATATTCAGGTTCTCTGCCTATGTTTTCATTAGATTGTTTTTTTTTTTGGTGTTATATTGTATGAATTTGTTATAAATTTTTTTATATTAGCCCCTTATCAGATATATTATTGATGAATATCTTATCTTAATTGGTAGGTTGTTTTTTTAATTTTGTTGATAGTTTCCTTTGCTGTGCAAAAACTTTTTAGTTTGATGCAGTAACATTTGTTTATTTTGGAGTGGTGGTAGTTTCTTTGTTTAAGGAGACATATCAGAAAAAATATTACTAACAGCAATGTCAGAGAGTTTACTGTCTATGTTTTCTTTACAAGTTCTATGGTTTCATGTCTTACACTTAAGTCTTTAATCCATTTTGAGTTTTTCCTTGTAGATGGTGGAAGAGGTAATGTAATTTCATCTTTTGGTGTTTATCCAGTTTACCCAACTCAATCTATTGAAATAAACTGTCTTAACCCCATTGTATGTTCTTGCCTCCTTTGTTATATATCAATTGACCATATAGGTGTGAATTTATTTCTGGGCTCTCTATTTTGTTCCATTGATCTCTATTATTTAATGATCTCTAGGTCTGTTTTTATGCCAATATCATACTGTTTTCATTACTATAGCCTTGTAGTATAGTCTGATATCAGATAGAATGATACCTCCAAATTAGTCTTTCTCAAGATAGCTGTGGCTTTTTTGTTATTGTAGTTTCTTATAAATGTTATAATTATTTGTTTTATTTCTGTAAACAATGCCATTTGTATTTTGATAAAGATTGCATTGAACCTATAGATTGCTTTGGATGGTTTAGAAATGGTAATGATGTTCATTCTTTCTATCTGTGGTACTTCCGCTTATTTGTATCTCTTTAGTTAGTTTCTTCAATGTCTTATACTTTTCTGAGTACTTGTCTTTTACCTTCTTGATCAAGTTTATTCCTAGGTTAGTTTTTTTATGCAATTGTAAATGGGGTTGTTTTCTTAATTTCTCTTTCTGATAGTTTGTTATTGGTGTATAAAAATGCAACTGATTTCTTCATATTAATTTTGTATCCTGTTGCTTTACCAAATTCACTTATCAGTTCTATTAGTGTTTGGGTGGAATTTTGAGATTCTCTATATATAGTATTATGTCATGTGCAAATAATGACAATTTTAGTTCTCTTCATTTGTTAAAATCTTTGAGTTATTTCCTCAATGTTTTTTAGCTTCAGAATACAAGTCATGTGCATGTTGTGTTAGAATTATATCAAAAGTTTTTTGGTTTTTTGCAATTAGAAATTATTTAGATTTTTAGTTTTGGTGTCCAGATGTTCATTGATAGATATAGAAACACAAATTAAGTTTTGTGTTATGCTATGATCTTTCTGAACTCACTAGTTTTGGGAATTATTTTGTTGATTACTTGAATTTTCTATGTGAGCAATTGTAACCTGCTGATATTCTATTTAGTAGTTCTATTAAATAATGGGGGAGGGGAGTTCCAGTCTCCCACTTTAATTGGGGTTTGCTGATTTTTCCTTCCAGTTTCATTAGTTTTTGCTTCATGTATTCTGAATCTGTGGTGTTTGATGCACACACATTTAAGATTGCTGTGTCTTCTTGGTGGACTGACCCTTCCATCATTATTTAATGTCCCTCTCTATCTCTGATAATTCTTTTTGCTCTTAAGCCTGATTCATGTGGTATTAGTATTCCTTCCCCATTATATTTGTATTAATGTTAAATGATACATTTTTTCTATCCTTTTACTTTCATCCTATCTATATCTTTTTTTTTTTTTGAGAGAGAGAGAAACATCGATTTGTGGTCCCACCTATTTATGCATTCATTGGTTGATTCTTGTATGTGCCGTGACCGGGGATTGAACCTGCAACCTTGGTGTGTCGGAACGACATTCTAACCAACTGAGCTACACAACCAGGGCTGATAATATATGTTTATATATATATATTATTTTTATAGCTATTTTATTGGTTGCTCTAGTCATTACATTATATATATACTTATCACAGTCTATTGGGTTAACAATTTGCCATTCTGATGAAGTGTATAAATCTTATTTCTTATATCCCTATATTGTTCTCATTTGTAATATTATTGTCTTAATATTTCCTGTGCATATATTTAGAACCATATCAGACAGTGTTATGATTTTGCTTCAAATCCAAATAAATTCTTGAAAACAACAGGAGTAGAAAAACCTATTGTACTTACCTGTATTTTCCCACTTATATTTCTTTGCACAGATGTGGAGGTTCTGCTCATTGTTTTTCAGTCTGTGTTTTCTTTGTTGTTCATATTGGTTAAAGTCTATTATTTTATCTTCAAGTTTACTTATTCTTTTCTCTGGTCCCTCCATTCTGCTGTTGAACCTATTTATTGATTTTTTAAAATTATTGTATTTCTTAGTTTTGAAATTTCATTAAAAATATTTCTTTGCCCAGACTGTATTTGTTTGCTGAGACTTTCTACTTTTGTCTTGTTTGCATTTATAATTGTTCATTGAAGCATGCTTATAATGGCTGCCTTAATATCTTTGTCAGATAATTCTAACATGTTTCATCTCAGCATTGTCATTTAGTAATTGCCTTTTTTTATTCAAGGTGAGATTTTTTCCCAGGTTTTAGTATAACAAGTGACTTTTTATGGCAACCTGTACATTTTGGGTATTTGACATCTGGACCTTATTTAAATATATGTATGTGGCTTTGTATGATACTGCTCTGAGACAAGAAGGGGGCTTCTTATTACTGCCAGGTGGAGGTTGAAGTTCAGATTTCCCACTTGACCTCCATTGGTACCTGACTGGGAAAGGAGTCCTTATTACTGCTGAGCAGATATGAGTTCCATCTTCCTGCTAGGTTTCCAATGACATCAACTGGCTGGGAGGGAGCTTGGTTACTGCTCCCACCTGGCTTCCACTGGTAACACTGTAAAAGGTTGGAGGGTGGAAGGTGGCTCAGTAATGCTGGGTCTGACATTCTGCCAGGCCTGTTTTGACTCTGTGCCAGAGGGGTGAGGAGGGATGTTTGATTACTAATGTTAGGTGGGGGTGGAAGTCCAGGTGGTCACCACTGTTGTAGTGTGTATGTGGGGAAACTCCTTACAAGCCTGCAGGGATGAAAGCCCCTATCCCGCCTTCTCACACCACCACTACGGGCTATGGGGACTCCTATTACAAGCCGATGAGGGTGGAAGTCTGGGTTCCCCTCACCCTTTGCTGGTGTGCGTGAAGGGGGAACAGTTTTTAGAGGAGAGCAGGTGTTTTCTGTCTCACTAGGCTGCTCCTTCCCTCGTCCTTTGGTTGAAGAGATGAAGCTTTTGTGGCGGCTTTTCCTGTCTGCACCTATTACTGTTTCCAGATTTTCAGGTTCCTCAGCTCCACGTCTGGAATATAAGAGGCAAAAAGAAAACCCAGGAACTTGTCCTCCTTCTCTCCACCTTTCAATGTCTTCTTACATTTAATTTATGTCTAATGTCAGGTATTTCAGTTGTACTTAATGAAATAGGAGAACATATGTCTGGTCCATTTTCCCAAAAATGGAAGTCATAATTTTTTCTGAATGTTAAGCAACACTGTCTGTTTTGAGGCAAAAGTGTTAGGATCTTCTCAAATCAGATGTCTGAAAGGAACCAGGAGAATGTCTCTTGTATTACCAGACTTCTCTACTTAAATATGAGGCATGTCTGTGACTGTGGTCCATTTGGGTGTATTCCTTTGATATTTGATGTCAAGTTACCATATTGTTCCATGTATAAGATGCTATTTTTTTTTCTAAAATTGTTAGACTGAAGTCAGCTGAGGAGGGAGCCAAGCGGGTGCTTAGCTGCCCATACCTTGTCAAACAGGCTTCCTCCAATCACGAGCCTTCTTGTTACTCACATCAGCTGATGCTGAAACTGGAGGTGAAGGTGGGGAGTGTGCAGATGCAACAGGGACTGGGGCGTTCTGAGCCCATAAAGATGTCAAAAATAAAAAGATAAATACTGGTAAACGATTGTCTTACTCTGCAAAATTCAAACAATGCAATCAGCTATGCAAAAGAGCATGGAAATCAAGCTGCAGAGACAATTTGGACCCCCTCCCACTGAGTGTATCATCAGAGAGTGGAGAAAACAGAAAGAACAACTCCTTAAGATGCCAAAAAAAAAGGCCTTAAGAGGAAAATCAGCAATATGTTTAAAATATTTATTTCTTTTTTTAAAAAAAATTTATTTTTATTGATTTCAGAGAGGAAGGGAGAGAGAGATAGAAACATCAATGATGAGAGAATCATTGATTGACTGCCTCCTGCATGGCCCCTACTGGGGATCGAGCCTACAACCTAGGCATGTGCCCCTGACCGGAATCAAACCCGGGACCCTTCAGTCCACAGGCCAATGCTCTATCCACTAAGCAAAACTGGCTAGGGCAAAAATATTGATATCTCAATTTTGGGTTGGAAAAGTAGGGGGCATCTTATACATGGAAAAATACAGTATTTGAAAGATCAGACCTGTCAGAAAGTATGAAGGTGTTATTTGTAAACAGCATTTATTTATTTGTTTGTTTATTTTTAATGTTTACATTTTTATTGTTGAAAGTATTATACCTGCTCCCTCCCACAGCCTTCACCACACTATTGTCTGTGTCCCTGGGTTATTCAAATTTGCATGTAAGTTCTTTGGTTAAGAGATTAATAGCATTTATTTTAATGGTGAATTCTTTGAGCTTCTTGATAGTCTTTGCTCACTGCTTGCACTTCTCCCTGAGGGATCCTAAGTCCATCTTCTACCAGAGTAGGAGGGTCTCAGAGAAGCCCAGGCACTAGCCCCTCTCCTGACACAGAACTTTCACTGGGAAAGTAAAAGCAGACCCATTGACAGTCACTCTTGAGTGTGTGAGGGCGGCTGTCACTCAGTGGGCTTGCTTTTAGCTGTAGAAGCAGGCAAGTCATTGTTCTTTGTGTTCCTGATTTTGAAAGAACATAAGGGGAAACCAGCTTTGCAAATAAACTGTTGTATTTTTCCCCTTTCCAGGCAAAAGCTTATTATCCCAAATGGAAGTTGCCCTGTTATTCTGAATACTTATTTCTGCAAGAAAGTTGTTGCCAAAGAAGATTCAAGAATAACACATGAAGTGCACTTCTGGGACACACCCCTTCCAAGAAGAAACACCACTTTATCCCAGATGTTTAGATTTAAGAGTCTAACAAATAATTCACCTGAAAGCCAGGTAACTCTCTTTGGCTTAGACCTTTTATGCTTTGTAATAATATTTGAAAGGATTATAAGGGGAGATGTTTACTTTTGGTCTTACTTCAAATATTCAGCTAATATACTGTATATGCTAGAACATAATATATATGCATTATTGTTATGCCTAAAGAAATTATAGTTCAGTTCAGTATTTAGTTGTGATATTTTATAGTATTTTATGTAATTTTAGTATTTATTCTAAATTATTAATATACTAGAGGCCCTGTGCACAAAATTCGTGCACAGGTAGGGTCCCTAGGCCTGGCCGGCTATTAGAGCCGATTGGGGCCTTCCTTTGCCGGCTGCCTGCCGGGGCCTTCCTTCATTCCGCACCACCCCCTGGTGGTCAGCACACATCATAGCCAGCAATCGAACTCCCAGTCTCCCGGTCGAACTCCTGAGGAGACACTTTGCATATTAGCCTTTTATATATATTGATATGAGTGTTGATTTTTTCTGTTCTCATTTTATAATTACCTAAGATTTTTGTTTAAGCCCTCTTTTATTATTAAAATGCATTTTTCTTTTTCACACTATCTGTATCACTTGGGATAAAAAGAGCTGCAAAAACTTGAAATTATAAATTGTAGATTGTTTTTGGCATTTTATTGGCCCAGAGCCCTGATCATCTGCCAAAATGAGTTTAAGGAATCACCAACCTTCCCTTGCTGTGAGCATGAAGTGCACTCCTGGGACCCCTCCAAGCTATGTGGCTCCCAGTGCACCTGGCTCAGGTTGCCAAGTTACTTGATCCAGCACTGAATGGAATGCTGATAGTGACAGACAGCATGAGGGGACATAAGAAAGACAGAAAAGCAGATAGATTTTCATCCTGTCTTGTATAAGTGTAATCAAGCAGAATCTCCCTTGGCTCGGTTGGAGCATCCTCCCATACACCAAAAGGTGGCAGGTTCGATTCCAGTCAGGGCACATGCAAGAGACAGCTAATTGATGATTCTCAATATCTCTCTCTTTCTCTCTTCCTCTATCTAAAATCAATTTTTTAAAAAATATAGGCGATAAACTTTTTAAAAAATTAGTGTCTGGAGGGAATTATGTGAAAAGGAGAACTCTCTAATCAATTTAAAATATGGCTCAAAGTATATTAATGCTTCACCTTCATGAAATATGTTTTCAGCAACAGCGATAATGAAGCTGCAACATAGCCTAGTGGTTAAGAGTATGGACTTTGGAGCCAGGTGTTCTGGTTCAATCCTGCCTCAGCCACTTTCTTCTAGGTAACCTTGGGCATTTTTCTTTTAGTGTTCTGCATTTACATCATAGGATTACCTAAGAATATCATCATTTGTTAGTGTGTGCCATCATGAGTCAGACTGAAATCTTCCCTTGCGTGTCTTGGCCAGGTTATGTGCAGTCTCCCCACCCTGAGGACAGACTGGACCCACAGGCACTGCTCATCTCAAGCGCCCCTCAGCGACTCGCTCCTGGACACAGTAGAAAGCCAAGGAGCTGCCACGTGGTCAGGAGTTGGAGTCCCAGTGGTGGTGCAGAGAGTTTACTTTCTTCCCTGCAGGTGTCAGCAGGGAGGCGGCTCAGCTGCTCCACCCAGCTCAGACGCACCGAGCTTCCGGTGAGTGACAACACAGGCATGGGGTACCTAGAGTTACTTAGAGAAAGGAGAGGTCTTTCAGGAGCAGTTTCTTGTCTACACTCACCATATACATGGATTATTTTTGCTTGTTTGTTTTCTAGCATCAACATTTGGGACCAGGGTATGACAAAGGATTCTATTTATTTATATAAAAAGTCCTACTAAAATAATTATATTTGTACTGTTTACTTTTACCTTTAATGAGTCATGTTATTGCAAGTAATACAAATACAAGATATACTAGAATTGTTGTAGAAAAGCCAAGATGTGGTTACCCTTGCCCTAGCTGGTTTGGCTGAGTAGATAGAGTGCATGGACTGAAGGGTCCCAGGTAAAACGATGCGGTTACCCTACCTAAAAAGACCACTAACTGTATTATCTATCAAATTTTACATCTCTTAAAACCTGAGTACATGTCAGTTAGTAGACTGTAATCTAGCCTTTCAGAGACACTGTTTTCATCCATGCAGCACTACTTAACAGCTTTCTGCAATGATGTAAATTGGTGTATCTGCGCTACCCAGTGAGGTAGCCACTGGCTACACGCGGTTATTGCGCACTTGGCTAGTGGGACTGGGGAACTCAATTTTAAATTTTATTTAATTTCAATTAACTTATTTTAAGTAGCTTCATGTGTTTAGTGGCCCGTGTTGGACAGTGCTGCTAGGTGAATACATACATAAACAAGGCCAAATGTGATTCAGAGTCACTTTTACTCACATGAACAGAGAAAATGATGTCTTCTTTTCTTCTCAGATGTAGGCTCTTCCTGGCTTTACATTTTTTCAAACTGCTATAGACACATTGTTGACAGAAGTTTATTTCTTTATGTCGGAGCCTTGAGGTTGTCTTTCTTCCTATGTTAAGCTGCCCTTGGAGCAGTAATATGGATTTACAACAGAAGAGAACTTAAAAGTATAGATGCCAGTTCAGCAATCATTTTTTCTATCTACTCTTAATAAGAAAACATATTATAGAAATAATAATAATTCTATTTTAAGGGTGCCTTCTGATGCTATTCAAAAGGAGCAACAAGGAACACTTCTGTATTAATTATGAATTCTCCTCAAGTGTATGGCCCCTGATTTGAAAGTACTATGAATTTCAAAATGTCTTTTTTAGGTGTGGAGTTAGAGAATATTTCTTTTGGATTGTAGAAAAAAGTTTTTTATTTATTTGTGTGAAATACATAAAGAATCTATCAGTTTTAAGGTTTTTACTATGACTTGTACTATTGACCAGTCTTGTACTCGTTGACTTAATTCTGTGGTAAATCCAAATAGAATTATCTGAGATAGTTAAGATTAGACATAGGTTTTGTTTTGTTTTGCTTTTTATGGCATACTAGAGGCCCAGTGCACGAAATTCCCTCTCCAATCTGGGACCCCTTGAGGATGTCCCTCTCACAGTCCAGGACTGCTGGTTCCCAACCGCTCACCTGCCTCTGCCTGATTGCCCCTAACCGCTTCTGCTTGCCAGCCTAATCACCCCCTAACCACTACCCTGCCAGCCTGATCGACCTCTAACTGCTCCACAGCTGGCCCGATTGCCCCTAACTGCCCTCCCCTGCCAGCCTGATCACCCCTAACTGTCCTCCCCTATAGTCCTGCCCCCCCCAACTGCCCTCCCCTGCAGTCCTGGGTTCCCCCCAACTGCCCTCCCCTGCAGGCCTGGTTCCCCTCCCCAACTCCCCTCCCCTGCAGGCCTGCCCCCCCCCAACTGCCCTCCCCTGCTGACCTGGTCTCACTCAACTGCCCTCCTCAGCCGGCCCAGTCACCCCTAACTGCCCTCCCTGCTTGCCTGATTGCCCACAACTGCCCTCCCCTGCAGGCCTGGTCCCCCCCAATTGCCCTCCCCTGCAGGCCTGGGTCCCCCCCAGCATCTCTCCCTTGCTGGCTTGGGTTCCCCCCAACTGCCTTCCCCTGCAGGCCTGGTTTCCCCCTCCCCCAACTGCCCTTCCCTGCTGACCTGGTCTCACTCAACTGCCCTCCTCAGCCGGCCCAGTCACCCCTAACTGCCCTCCCTGCTTGCCTGATTGCCCACAACTGCCCTCCCCTGCAGGCCTGGTCCCCCCCAATTGCCCTCCCCTGCAGGCCTGGGTCCCCCCCAACATCTCTCCCTTGCTGGCCTGGTTACCCCCAACTGCCCTTCTCTGCTGGCCTGGTCACCCCTAATTGCCCACAACTGCCCTCTCCTGCTAGCCATCTCGTGGCGGCCATCTTGTGTCCACATGGGGGCAGCCATCTTTGACTACATGGGGGCGGCCATCTTGTGTCTTGGAGTGGCGGTCAATTTGCATATTATCCTTTTATTAGATAGGAGGATACCCAGTATTAGGCTTTGGAGAAGGTAATACTGAGCAAGCTAGGCAAGCTTTCCCAGACCAGCACCAACCACATACTTTGAGGAGATGGGGACAGCAGGGACTGAGTCACAATGATGAGAAGACAAGATAAAACTGACAGTAAGGTTGCTTCCTTATGAGTAATCACAAACAGCATGCACCTCGGAGGTTGTGTCCCTGCAGCTCCTTCAGTAGTACTTGTTTTATGTGTTGAGCAAGTTGGAAGCTAGAGTGTGACGAATTGCTGTCAGTGGTCCAGAACATGGGTTTTTTTGGATTTGTACCTTAAGACACACACTGGGACATGGGATGTGACTGTGCTTGTGGAAGACTGAAAGAAGGCCAGGCATAAACCTCAAAAACAAGAAAACAGTTATTTAGATGCGATGAAATGCTTTTTGCATGGCATGTTTCTTGTAGTGCACATGCGGTTGTATAATGCTGAGGCTAGAGTCCCATTTTACAGCTGAGGAAACAGCCTCAGAGATGTTCCTATTTACTGACAATTATGTTGGTGGACCAAAAAAAACCAAAACATAATGAGCTATAGAATCCCAAAATGACAGGGTTGTAGGAATGTTGATGCCAAAAAGGGAGAAAATTGAGTTAGAACCAAGGTGTGCTTAGATTGAGGCTGACTCAGAAATTAAGTCATCCTGGGGCAGCAAGAGATGTGCAAGTGCCCAGCCATGGGGAGAATTACATGGACTGTGTGGGAAAATGAGCTTTTGGACAGAAGGCCATAGCATTTGGCCATGGGTTTGAGGACAAGGCATCTGAGATATTTTTTTAGTGCAAACAGTCCTATTGTATAACTGATAGCTAATATTTTCTGGCTTCATTTGCTACTATAATGATCAGACTCTCGAGTTTACAAATCAAATTAATATAAAATAAAAATTATACTTAACCCTCTACTAATTCTTTGCTAATCTATACTAATAAAAGCATAATATGCTAATTACACCGGACAGCCGAACGACATTCTGGACTTCCTTCCAGACTAAGCCGCGGTGGTGGGGGCCAAGGCAGAGGCAGTTAGGGGCAATCAGGCAGGCAGGGGAGCAGTTAGGGGCGATCAGGCAGGCATGCAGAGTGGTTAGGGGTGACCAGGCAGGCAGGCGAGTGGTTAGATGCAGTCAGGCAAGCAGGCAGGCAAGCGGTTAGGAGCCAACAGTCCCAGATTGTTAGAGGGATGTCTGATTGCTGATTTAGGCCCGATCCTTGCAGGATCCCTGCAGGATCGGGCCTAAATCAGCAGTAGGACATCCACTGAGGGGACCTGGATTGCGAGAGGGTGCAGGCCAGGCTGAGCGACACCCCCGTCCTGTGCACGAATTTCATGTACTGGGCCTCTGGTGTGTATATAAAGAAAAACATTAAATTATCTGCCTTGGAGAATTATTTAACAACTAGAGGCCTGGTGCATGAAATTCGTGCATGGGGGGGTGGTGTCCCTCAGCCCGGCCTGCACCCTCTCCAATCTAGGACCCCTCGGGGGATGTCCGACTGCTGGTTTAGGGGCATTAACTCCAGCCATTAGGAAAATCACACAGAATGTCCTTGAAATACAAACAGTTTGGTTTTATGAGTTGTTTTAATAATAATGGCCATTTCTTTAAATAATATCTGCTTACATACAATATAGCTCATACTATGTGAATTCAGAATGTTAAAGTCACAAAATCATAGATGGTTGTAGTGGAAATAACCTTGAATTGTCTAGTCCAAACTTTTATAAATATTGGAATTCCCTTTTCAAAGATTTTGATTGCTTTTTGTTCTGAGAAGCTTAACCAACTTTTGAGGCAACCCATTTTCTGTGAAAGGACTGGGGGACTCCAGCAGGGCTGAGGGGACTGGGCATCGCCATCTTTGTGACAGCATGATGGTCAATTTGCATATTCAATCTTTATTAGATAGGCTGTTTTCTAATGTGGACTTTTTTATACATACACATGTACCATGTACAGGCAGTCCTCGGGTTACGTCCGACTCAACTTACATTGTTTCGTGGTTACGTTGCCATCTCCCATTTACAGTATTTATTAAAAAAAAGTTCTGTCATTTCGACGTATGTACATATGTGCTTTATGTTTTTTATTATTTATTTACCACAAGTAAAGGTCAGGAATTGTTATCTTTCTTTTAATTTTTTTTACTGTTTCACTTCATTATGCTGTGTATGTGCTCCATGTGAGTGATGTAGGTGCTTATGTAGGTGGGTTCCAACTTACGGTGAAAATCGAGTTACGTCATGCCGTAGGAACAGATCTCTGACATAACCCGAGCACTGCCTGTATATAAGAGGAAACATTATTAGAAGTCTTAGGTATATACCTTGGAAGAAACCTTTCTTTTCTGCTTACAGTTTCTACCTGTAACTTCTTGATCATGGACAAATTTGAGTGACACCCTGTGTAACACATTTGTGTTAAGCTTGTCTAGAGGCACAAGTACAGCAGACACAGAGGGACATTTCAATGTGACCCCTTACCACTGAAAACAGCTCTAAGTCTGCTCTCTTGTCATAATCTGATGTACCCTAAAGGTCTTTCTATCAGTGAACTGAAAGACAACTTTGACCACTATATGTTTTCTACAAAATATCAGAAATTACTATGTCAGAAGAAATTAAGGTCTGTGAAAACCAAAACAACTCTGTGTTATGGTATATACTTTTTGCCACATTAATTCTCCCTTCCCTGCTCAACCAGGTCAGATGATTCCTGGTGAAATACTAGGATGAGTTTTATTATAACTATTTAGCACCTTGATTGTAGGAGTCAATCAAGGTGCTAAGTAGTTAGCACCTTGTTCCCAGTGTTCTACAATCACTTTTCTGAGATCAATGAGGGCTTATCTTCTGATGGCAGACTGCACAATGTTTGCCAACTTTGAAATTAAAGGAAACTTATTTCAAGCCAGCTGGTCCTGAACACGGTCAGATAAATTCAGACAAAAGGCTCATGTCCCCTGAGCTGTGAAACATTAGCAAAAATATACTTTAGATTTCAGAAACGTAATATGTAAGAGTCTTCTGTCCATTGTTCTTGGGGACTTCTTTTAACTCATGCTGTTAAAACATTTCTACCAGGTTTCTCAAGGTGTTATGTCAGAGTAACCAACAATAATTTAAGTTTTATAAATCACTAAAATCAAAGGTAATAAAAAACCAGTCCAGAAGCACTCCGTAATTATTAATCTAGGGGGTCAGTTTAGAGCCCCAAAACACCTTTATCTAGATCCACTGCATGTTGAATGAATATTAAATAAATGCATGACTAATAAAACCATAGGCATTTTTAGCAGAAAAGGGAACTTAGATCTTGGAGATAATCTATAGTGGAAGAACCTGAGGCAAAGAGTCCCTACCTTGTTGGTATAGCAGAATCTAGACCAGTGGTATTCAACCTTTTTCATCTCATGGCACATATAAACTAATTACTAAAATCCTACAATACACCAAAAAATATATTTTTTGCCAGTCTGACCTAAATAGGTATGATTTTAATTCATTCACACCAGGCAGCTATTGCTGTGATGGCTGTTGTCATTGTTTTATTTGACAATCTAAGGGGAAAGAGGTCAGTGCCACTGACTAAGTAGGTATTACATACTTTAAAAATTCTTAAGGCTCACCAGTGTACCTCTTGCAGCCCACCAGTTGAAAATTGCTTATCTAAACCAGATTACTTTGCTCCCAGTCCTAGGGAATTGCCATTAAACGCTGCTTTCCTTCTCCCTTTCTGAGACATTCACTTCCTTTGTCCTTGAGACATTTAACTTAGAGACAAATATAGTTTAACTTTATTCCTTAGAGATGCATGATCTTTCCTGCACGTCACTGCAGAAATGTTTTCAAAGAGGGAATTCGTCTTCTGTGAGGACACAAAGCTTGCTCAGTGTCCATGCATTTGGACAGAAAGCCAGAAGGACAGAACCTTCTAGTGTAACAGTTTAATGGAAATTCGTTGAACTGAACTCAGGAAGCACATTTTCCTTTTTCTGTACCTTGATGTTTTAGTCTCTGTTTCAATCTTTTGACCCTTCCTTTAGTCTCTTGTCTCATATTTTTTCCTCTTTTTCACTAAGAAAAAGTATCCCCCATTTTTCTGGACCATGTTCTGGTTCTGCAGTGGTTAACAAGACCAGACATCCTAGCCACCCATGGAGTCCCACACAAAACATTAAAAACAGATAATGTTTATGATTATAAGTTGTGATAAGTGCTCTAGTAAGAAAAAGTGGAACACCATGAGAAAGACCAGTGGAAAAGAGACAGCATTTAGTTTGGAGGATTCAAGGACAGGTGTTCTAAGGCAGTATTATTTAAAATGACACTTGAAATATAAGTGGATGTTAGGTAAAAAGAGAACTTTATGCGAAAGGGACAATACCTCCACAACTTCCTAGACAGGAGGAAGAAGACCTGTGGCCAGGTGCACGGCCAGCACAGGTGAGCCCAGAGAGGCAGGCCAGCCACAGCATGCGGGCTGTAGTGTTTGCTATGGCTGCTCACTGACCCAAAATAAGGTTTACCTGTTTGAAAGGCACCTTAAACTGTTGGATGGAAAATGGTTAGGGAAGATGGGGAACATGGAGCAGGGTCCCAATGGAAGCAGAGACCCAGGAATAGGCCACCCAGGCTCCTGGGTCTCATGTCTGACCACTGGGAAATACAGCTGGGGCTGTTGCGTGTGAGATTCCTATGAGACATCCAACAACAGATGTCAGATGAAAAAGTTGGATATACAGATCTCAAATACAGGGAAGGATTTTGAGTTGGAGGTAAATATTTGGGGGTTTTCTGCCTGCAGCTGGTCCGTGTGTATATTTGTATGTGCATTTCTTGGAGTAGGTTGTGTTTGTCCATGGTACTGAGTTCCAAAGGCACAGGAGTATGCAGTGAAAGGCAGATGCCCCAGCTCCTCTCATCATAGATGGACCCCCCAACTTCTCCCCTCTGCAGCCCCTTCCAGAAGTGTTCTGTCACAACTAGGAACTATCTAAAGCCAGGACAATGGACAAGGTCACATTCGGGGGAAAGTTTGTACTGAAGAAGAGACTAAAGGGGAAGGGCGGAGAAACCAAGATGGCGGCATAGGTAAACACCTAAACTGCTGCCTCGCACAACAATTTCAAAACTGCAACTAAAAAACAGAACGGACATTATCCAGAACCACAGGAATGCTGGCTGAGTGAAAATTCTACAACTAGAAGGAAAGAGAAAAGCACACTGAGACTAAGAGGAGCTGCAGGAGGCAGAGGTACTGAGACACATGCGTAGAGGACTGGCAACTGAGTTCACTGCTGGCTTTCTCAAGCGGGAGGGACACAAAAGCTCCCGACTGCGCTGAACTCCAGTTCTTGGTGAGACTCTGGGGACCCAGACTCATACGGGGTGAAACTGGACTGTCAGGAAAGAGAAAAGCACACTGAGACTGAGAGGAACTCCGGAAAGCAGAGGAACTGAGGTGTGAGCGCGCGGAGAGGGCTGGCAACTGAGTACGCGGCTGGCTTTCTCAAGTGGGAGGGAGACAAAAGCTCCCGACTGCACTGAACTTCAGTTCTGGGACAGACTCTGGGGACCCAGGCTCATTCGGGGAGAAACTGGACTGTCTGGCAGCGGGCGGAACTCGAGGGCGGCTTTCTCTCAGAGGTGTTTGCAGCAATTACCACAGGACAGGGAGACACAGGGGCCTATTAGGGCAGGGTTGACAGGAAACCAATGCTGTCTGCTCTACCCTGAGACTCCGCCCCATCCAAGCTGAGCACAGAGGCTTTTGCAAGTCTTGTCTCATAAGGGTGTCTCCAGCACACAAGTTCTCCCAGCCTAGACACAGCTGATCCTCACAGCCAATTGGCCTGGAGGTCAATTCCTCCCAGTGATACCAACAACAATCAAGGCTTAACTACAACAAGACTGTGCACACAGCCCACAAAGGGGTGCACCAATAGTGTCCACCTCAGGTAACTGGGGAGGCTGAGCCACTGGGCCCTATAGGACACCTAGCACACAAAGCCACTCTATCAACTCAGGGCAGCAGCCAAAATGCGGAGACAAAGAAACAGATCACAAATGAAAGAAATGGAGGAAAGCAAACGACTGGATATAGAGTTCAAAATCACGGTTATAAGGTTTTTCCAGAATTTTCTAGAAAAGGCCGATAAATTTAGCAAGGCTCTCGAGGATATGAAAAAGGACCAACTAGAAATTAAGCATACACTGACTGAAATAAAAAATAATATACAGAGATCCAACAGCAGACTAGAGGATCGCAAGAATCAAGTCAAAGATTTGAAATACAAAGAAGCAAAAAACACTAAACCGGAAAAGCAAAAAAAAAAAAAGAATCCAAAAATATGAAGATACTGTAAGGAGCCTCTGGGACAACTTCAAGCATACCAACATCCAAATTATGGGGGTGCCAGAAGAAGAGAGCAAGATACTGAAAACTTATTTGAAGAAATAATGACAGAAAACTTCCCCTACCTGGTGAAAGAAATAGACTTACAAGTACAGGAAGCGCACAGAACCCCAAACAAAAGGAATCCAAAGAGGGCCTCACCAAGACACATCATAATTAAAATGCCAAGAGCAAAAGCCAAAGAGAGAATATTAAAAGCAGCAAGAGAAAAACAGTTAGTTACCTACAAGGGAGCACCCATACGACTGTCAGCTGATTTCTCAACAAAACTATGCAGGCCAGAAGGGAGTGGCAAGAAATATTCAAAGTGATGAATAGCAAGAACCTACAACCAAGATTACTCTACCCAGCAAAACTATCATTCAGATTTGAAGGGCAGATTAAGAGCTTCACAGATAAGAAAAAGCTAAAGGAGTTCATCACCACCAAACCAGTATTATATGAATTGCTGAAAGGTATTTTTTAAGAAGAGGAAGAAGAAGAAAAAGGTAAAGATAAAAATTATAAACAACAAATACATATCAACAAGTGAATCTAAAAATCAAGTGAATAAAAAAATCTGATGAACAGAATAAACTGGTGAATATAATAGAATCGGGCATAGAAAGGGAGTGGACTGACAATTCTCGGGGGGAAAGTGATGTGGGGGGTGCGGGAATAGAATGGACAATAATCGTACATCTATGAATGAGAAGGGGGGGGTAAGGACAGAGGGTGGGGTGGGAACCAGGTGGAGGGGAGCTATGGGGGAAAAAAGCGGAACAATTGTAATCTGAACAATAAAGATTTATTAAATAAGTAAATAAATAAAGGGGAAGGGCTAGTGATACAAGAGAAAAACCCAAGTGTGTTGTGGCAGGCACTCAGGATGGGGGATATTTTATGTGTGGGAGTGGGCAGCTAAGTATGGTTCTGCAGAGAAGCCTTATAAGGACTGAAAACATGCAGTGGATTGCCAAAGAATTCCCAGATGACTTTATAAACAAAAGGTGCAGGGAAATGGTGAGGATGGGAGTGAGCTCGCAGAGAGATGAACATGAGTGGGAGGCCGGAAGGAGGGACAGGTTTGATAGCAATGTTTTGTTGATGTGTATAGGAGTGAGAATGTCTAGCGTTAAACAAAACTACAGTGAGGGCACTTCTGTCTCTTGTTTCCAATATAAGTACCATTTTTCTTTTAAAAAATGCATGGATGTTAATAGAGCAGAAGAAGGTTTAGGATCAGACTGGTTTGGGTTAAAATGTTGACTTCACACTTAGTAGAGGGACTTGGGGCAAAGTACATTTCTTTATATGTAAAATTGGAATTATACTTATTATACTTCCCATAATACAGGTTCATGAGCTGGGCAACGGAGATTAAAGGGTTTATTTAAGACACATGAACACAGAGCTGATGATTAAAAGGTGATTTGAATTCATTAAGATAGCAAGGGTAAGGAGGTTATGTATGTAAAGAGTTTAGCATAATGCTTCTCTTAAACACTTAAAAGAGAATGGCTCACTAGCTCTTTAAAAGCAAGTGGGAATACTTAAAAATTGTAAAATACTGATAAAAAACATTGTTACAGTTATAGAAACCTAAAATAAGCAAAGAAAAAACAAACTACAAATAGTCATCTGTATTATTATTGAGTTAGTTGTCTGGTGCAGTGGAAGTTTGAGTGATACTGGTTTTTACTTCTATGCGTTTGGCCACCCTCGCTTTCGCCCTTGCCCTCATCCCACTCATCAATAAGGAGTTTGGTGCTCATTTACTTCAGAAAACAAACATTTATGTAAATTCATGTGTGAAATGTGACCACTGCCTTCTAAATGATGGAGGTATTGACACCTTCTGCTATGAACATGCTGCAAAAAACTGCCCTACTGCTGGGTCCAATATTGAATGTGCTGGTGTTTTTATCTTCATCTGGAGCACTGAAGACATCCCGGACTCCTGATGTTGAAAATGGCCCAGGATTAAAGTAGAATGAGGAAGATGATCTAGTAGATAGTGGATGTGACGATAGAGGCCTTTGAAATGATTAGCCTTTGTATGTGCTGGGATAGTAGACTCTTGTATTAAGCTTGCTAGGTACAGACCACCACATTCGACCAGTCGGTGGGATGATTTTGATGGACCTACTAAGTATCACATTTTCAGAAGGTCTTTATTGTTACTCATACTTCATTTTTGAAATTTCTTTTCTTCGTGTTGTAAAGAAGTTGGAATTATTCTTTTTCAATTATTTGATTCTGTTTATTGTGATGCAAAGATACTATGAGAGCAGAACATCATATTTTTAATATGTCCTCATAAATGATGCCAGAGCCCATTTTCAGAATTTCCTTACCCTTGCTGTCTCAATGAATTCAAATCATTAGCTCTGTATACATGTGTCTTAAACCCTTTAATCTCCCTTGCCCAGCTCTTAACTCCTGCTTATTTCCTCTCCAAAATAGCTATTGGTGGTCCTTATGATTTCCCAGCATCTTCTCAGTCCTGTCTTATACTGGTAATCCTACTAAGTAACATCCAGATCTTTATATTCTTTGCCATTCTTCCTGTTCACATTCTGACTTACTGTGAAGGGTAAATAGTATCAGACCCCATGGAATTAGAGATCTAATACTTACTGTTTTTTAATGAGTACGCAGAGAGATCTAGAAATTGGAACTTAACTGAAAAGAAACAGAGGGAATATATCTTAATTCTTGCCCCTTTTAAAAGAGCTTTATTGATAGGTAATTCATATGCCATAAAATTCACCTATTTAAAGCATGCAATTCAACAGTTTTTATTATATTTACAGAGTTGTGCAATCATAACCATAATCTAACATTAAAACATTTTTGTGACCTCAGAAAGAAAACCCATACCAACTGACTGCTAACTCCGCCTTCCCCCCAGTCTGTGACAGTCACTAATCTATTTTCTGTCTCTTTGGATTTGCTTGTTTTGGACTTTTGATATAAATGGAACCATACTGGCTTCTGTAACTTGGCATAATATTTTCAAGGTTGATATATGTTGTGACCATGTATCAGTATTTCATTTCTTTTTATGGCCAAATAATATTCCATTGTGTGGATATACAATATTTAGCTTACCTATTTATCAATTGATGAGCATCTAGGTTGTTTCTACTTTTGAATAATATCAATAGTGCTGCTATGAACATCTTGTACAAGTTTTTCTGTGGATGTGTGTTTTCAGTTCTCTTGAGTATATATCTAGGAGTGGAATAGCTGGTATAATAGCTCTATATTTCATTATTTGAAGAATTAAACTGTTTTCCAAAGAAACTTCACCACTTAACATTCTCACCAGGAATGTATGAAAGCTCCTATTTCTCCACATCCTCACCAATATTTATGATTGTCTGTTGTTGTTTTATTATAGCCATCCAAATGGATGAGAAGTGGTATCTCACTGTGGCTTGATTTACATTTCCTTAAGGATTAATGATGTTGAGCATGTGCTTCTTGGCCATTTGTATATTTCTTTGAAGAAATGCCTATTCGAGTCCTTTGTCTTTTTTCTTAATTGGGTTGTGATTTGTCTTTTTTGTTGATGTTAAATTGCAAGAGTTCTTTATTTTGGATACAAGTCCCATATATATTTTTTCTCCCATTCTTTGGATTCATTTGTTCGTTCGTTACACTTTTTTTATAGTATCCTTTGAAACAAAAAAAGTTTATAATTTTGATGATGTCTAATTTATATTTATTTTTCTTCTTTTCTTTTTTTTGGGGGGGGGTCATTTATGCCTTTGGTGTCATATCTAAGAAACTATTACTTAATCCAAGGTTATAAAGGTTTACTCTGATGTTTTCTTCTAAGAGTTTTATAGTTTTCACTCTTACATTAAGATCTATGATCCATTTGAGTTAATATTTATGTGTGGTGTGAGGCAGGGGCTCAACTTCATTCTTTTGCATGTGTATATCCAGTTGGCCTAGCACCATTTGCTAAAACAACTATTATTTCTCTACTAGAGGCCTGGTGCATGAAATGCATGCACGGGGGTGTGTGTGTCCCTCAGCCCAGCCTGCACCCTCTCCAATCTGGGACCCCTTGAGGGATGTCTGACTACCCGTTTAGGCCCGATCCTGGTGGGATTGGCTCTAAACGGGCAGTCGGATATCCCTCTCACAATCCAGGACTGCTGGCTCCCAACCGCTCGCCTGCCTGCCTGCCTGATTGCCCCTAACCACTTCTGTCTGCCAGCCTGATCACCCCCTAACCACTCCCCTGCCAGCCTGATTGATGCCTAACTGCTCCCCTGCTGGCCCAATTGCCCCTAACTGCCTTCCCCTGCCAGCCTGGTCACCCCTAACTGCCCTCCCCTACCAGCCTGGTTGTCCCCAACTGCCCTCGCCTGCTGGCCTGATCACCCCCAACTGCCCTCAACTGCAGACCTGGTCACCCCCATCTGCCCTCACCTGCAGGCCTGGTCCCTCCACAACTGCCCTCCCTTTTAGGCCTGGTCCCCCCCAAAACTGCCCTTCCCTGCAGGCCTGGTCGCCACCAACTGCCTTCCCCTGCAGGCCTGGTTCCCTCCAACTGCCCTCCCCTGCAGGCCTGGTCCCTCCCAACTGCCCTCCCCTGCAGGCCTGGTCACCCCCAACTGCCCTCCCCTCAGGCCTGGGTCCCCCCCAACTGCCCTCCCCTGCAGGCCTGGTCCCTCCCAACTGCCCTCCTCTGCTGGCCTGGTCTCCCCTAACTGTCCTCCCCTGCTGGCCTGATCACCCACAACTGCCCTCCCCTGCTGGCCATCTTGTGGTGGCCATCTTGTGTCCACCTGGGGGTGGCCATCTTGTGTGTTGGAGTGATGGTCAATTTGCATATTACCTCTTTATTATATAGGATGGCATTTTCTTGGCACCCTTGTCAAAAATCAGTTGATCGTAATATAAGTGTTTATTTCTGAACTTTCAGTTCTCTTGTTCTCATCTGTATGTCTGTCTTTATGCCAGGACCATAATGATCTTAACTACTATAACTTTATAGTATGTTTTCAAGATTGTGTTGGGAGTTTTGAGTCTCTTATATTTACATATAAATTTAGAATCAGCTTGTCAATTTTGCAATAAATCAACTGTGTTTTTGATAGGGATGATATATTGATCTTAGATTACATTATGCCACTTTGAGGATAGGAAATACTAAATTATGATGCATGTCCTTTCTCTCTTAGAACATGTGTACACACTCTTGGTGCTAAGATGGGGCTTAGTTGTTGAAGTACGTCAGACATACACAGTGGTCTTCAGGTCAGCTGTAAGTGTGTTAAGTGGCATCTTTGGGGTACTTGATGTCCTAAAAGATTTCCTTTAGGCCACAGTGTGTCTCTAATGTCACCAAGTAAGCAGTAAAGGTTAGGGTGTTGGATTAAAATCTCTGAAGTCAAGAGATCACTGCAGAGTTAACTGGCTTCATCTTTGACTTGTGGTTTGTGTTTGAATAAGAATCCCTCCCATATGTAATGTGTAGTTGGTTTGTCCATCTGGGCTGCTTTGGTTTATAATGTCTAGTTGATTTGTCCATTGGGGCTGTTTGTTTTTATTGTTGACACTTTGAGGTGCCCACCTGTTTCCTCCCCTTTGCCCACCTCCACACAGCCCCCAGTTCCCTTGCCCTCACCACACGGTTCTCTGTGTCCATGGACTATGTATATATGTTGTTTAACTAATCCCTTCACTGTCTATTACCCAGTCCCCCCACTTACCTCCCCTCTGACATTTGTCAGTCTGTTCCATGTATCTATGCCTCTAGTTGTATTTTGTTTGTCAGTTTATTTTGTTCATTTGATTCCACTTATTAGTGAGATCATATGGTATTTGCCTTTCTCAGACTGGCTTATTTCGCTTAGCATAATAATCTCTAGGTCCAGTCTTGCTCATGCAAAAGGTCAGAGCTTCTTCTTTTTTACAGCTGCAGAGTATTCCGTGGTGTAAATGTGTACTGTAACTTTTTTATCCACTCATCTACTGATGGGCACTTGGGATGTTTCCAGCTCTTGGCTATTGTAAATAACACTGCTATGAACATAGGGGTGCATATATTCTTTCTGATTAGTGTTTTGGGATTCTTAGGATATATACCCAGAAACGGGATTGCTGGTTCAAAAGGCAGTTCCATTTTTAATCTTTTCTTGTTCTTCTAATTCTTTTGGTGGTAGGGTTATATAGTTTATTTGAGCTATTTCTTGTCTCTTGAGGTAGGCCTGTAATGCTATGAACTTCCCTATCAGGACTGCTTTTGCTGTGTCCCATAGATTTGGGGTTGTTGTGTGTTCATTTTCATTAATTTCCAGGTAATTTTTTGTTTCTTTTTTATCTCCTTGGTAACCCATTCATTGTTTAATAACATGCTATTTAGCCTCCATGTGTTTGAGGGTTTTTTAAATTGTAGTTTATTTCTAGTTTCATGCCATTGTGATCCTATTTGAGGCTTTATATGATTTTAATCTTCTTGAATTTGTTAAGACTTATTTCGTGTCCTAATTTGTGGTCAGTCTTTGAGAATGTTCCATGTGTACTTGGGAAGAATGTATATTCTGCAGCTTTGGGATGAAATGTTCTGAAAATATCAATTAAATCCATCTGATCCAGTGTGTTTAAGGTCATGTTTCCTTGTTGATTTTTCATCTGGATGGTCTATTCAGTGATGATAGTGGGGTGTCAAAGTCCCCTATTATGACTGTATTGCTGCCAATCTCTTCCTTAAAGTTCACCAAGAGTGTGTGTGTGTGGGGGGGGGGGGGGAGGGCAGCGTCAGCAAACACCCACCCCCACCTGCCTCTGCCTGCCACCACCTGACAAACTTAGTCATTGAAAAGACTGTTTCTAAATGGGCTTTGGGCGGAATTGGGAGGATTGGACCTCTGGATCTGCCATGGGGGGTGGGGGGGTGCCATTCAGACTTCAGGAAAGATGGTGGGTGTGTATCCCGTCCCAGAGCCACACATCTGAGTCTGTCCCAGGATATTTCCCAGACCTGGGCAGGGCCGAGGCCCTTGTGGGCAGGCCAGTGGGGTCTGTGGGAAGCCCGGAGCTTCTATCAGCTCTCCCATGAGGGGAAAGCACCAGTCTCTTCCCTGCACAGCCAGGAAAGTGGGGAGAAGTGGCTGCTGCAGTGTGGGAGGGGTTGGGGCGGGGGGCAGCACCAGTATCCCAGCAGCAGCTCTCCCATGTCTCTCCCCAGTGCCTCCCACCCAGAATCTGCCCAGGCAACTCCAGTTTGTTCCGCCCTTCCTCCAGCAAGCCAGGGTAAGTGACTGCCAATAAAAGTCCTGTGCGCTGGCCCTTCATTTAAAAAGTGGCACCCTGCCACCTTTCAACACTGGATCTATGTGGCCTCTGGCACTCTGGACTGGGGAGCCCATCCTGGGGGCCAGGTCCAGGCGTCACTCCTCTTAGGTGGGAATTCTGCCCCCTCATCCCTTCCCACCCCCAACCTGCAGCCTGGATGTCCCTCCACAGCCTCTGCCTGCGCCTGTGGGGGCTGGGCCAGCCCCTCCCGTGACTCTGCCCTTCCTACCAGTCTTGAGGTGGTGCCTGTCCTTCCTTGTTTAAAGGCTGCCTCTTCAGCTATTCTTCAGTTGGTAATTCAGGGTGAATGCTCCCCAATTTAGTTTTATTGCCAGTTGGACTCTGCAAGGAGGTGCAAGAAAGAGCCACCTACTCTGCTGCCATCTTGAAACTCCCCTGCTCTAATTTTTATTATTTCTTTTCTTCTGTTTACTCTGGACTTAGTTTGATCTTTTATTGTTTCTTAAGGTAGGAACTTAAATTACTGACTTTAGGTTATTCTTTTATAATATACGCATTCGATAGTATACATTTCCCTTTAAGGCAAGCATGTCAAACTTGCAGCCCACAATGAATATTTTTGCGGCCCAGCCAATATAACAGTATGTAAGAAATGTTTTAATAAGAATTTCATAACTTAATTTTTACAATATCCTGTTATACATGATCTACACTAATAAAAGAGTAACATGCTAATTGACCATACCTTTGCAACGCCCAACAGCCAATCAGGAGTGAGTATGCAAATTAACCCAACAAAGATGGTGGGTTAATTTGCATATGCAGGCACCCAGTGGCCGGGGCAAGGCATTCCGCTTCGGGCCTCTGGGCAGCGTGGGAAGGCGGAAAGGTGGCTCCGGGCCAGAGCAAAAAGGCGGCTCTGGCCAGAGCAAAGGGGTGCCGGCAGCCAGGGGAAAGAAGGCCCATTCTTGCATGAATCTTTGTGCATCGGGCCTCTAGTTATTAATAATGAGCTACAACACTCACTGATAACTGGTTACTATAATTGTGTTGCATTCATTTCCCTTACACATAGGCACACCATTTCTCTCCGCGAATACTAGCAGCGAATATTTTAGCAGCCAATTGCCACATCATTAGTCTTGTACTGACTTGTTTGGTGTGCGCAACAGGAAATATTTCGCTTTTGGAGAGCAAGAAAAATAGGTTTATTTCTGTTACGCTTATTAATTTGTGCAGTTATTCAGTGTCTGATAAATTAATGTTAAAGAAAAATAATTTTATTAAAATGTTCTATTATTTTATGTTAACAATTACTCATTTATTTCAGCCCTTTGTATTCAGCATGTCTCTATCAAAATAAACCTACGTTTCTATGAAAATTGAAGCTTTTGTTTTTTTGCAGCCACTTAAACTTAAACCTTGTTTATTTGGCCCGTGTTAGCCTTTGAGTTTGACATGCTTGCTCTAAGGACTGTTTTTGCTGAATCGCACACTTATTGCTAAGTTGTGTTTCCACTTTTGTTTATTTTAACAATACTTTTCTTTTTTTTTTCAGATTTTTTCTGTGACCCATGTATTCTTTCAAAGTTTGTTCTTTAATCTTGTATTTGGGGATTTTCCAGTTAACCTTTTTCTTTTTTTTTTTCTTTTTTTAAAAAAATATATTTTATTGATTTTTTTACAGAGAGGAAGGGAGAGGGATAGAAAGTCAGAAACATCGATGAGAGAGAAACATCGATCAGCTGCCTCCTGCACACCTCCTACTGGGGATGTGCCTGCAACCAAAGTACATGCCCTTGACCAGAATCAAACCTGGGACCTTTCAGTCCCCAGGCCGACGCTCTATCCACTGAGCCAAACCAGTCAGGGCCAGTTACCTTTTTCTTATTGAATTCTACTTTAATTCCACTAAGAACAAACATTGTATAGTTTCTATTCTTTTAAATTTGTTAAGATGTGTTTTATGGTCCAGACTTTGGTCAATCTTGGTAAATGTTCCATGTGAGCTTGAGAAGAATGTGTAGGCAGCCCTTGTTGGTCTATAGTTATCAGTTACATTCATTTGATTGATAGTGTGTGTAGTTGAGTTCAACGGTGTTCTTGCTGACTTTCTGCCTGCGGGATCTGTTCATTTCTGAGAAGAGGGGTGTTGAGTCTCCAATGATGATAGTGGACTTACTTATTTTTCCTTACAGTACTATCTGTTTTTGTGTCACATAATTTGATGCTCTGTTGTTAAGCAGATACACATTAAGAATAATTATGTCTTCTTGGAGAATTAACCCCTTTATCATTATGTAATACTAGAGGCCCTGTGCATGAAATTCGTGCACGGGAGTGTGTGTCCCTTAGCCCAGCCTGCACCCTCTCCAATCTGGGACCCCTCGAGGGATGGGATCGGGCCTAAATGGGCAGTCGGACATCCCTCTCACAATCCAGGACTGCTGGCTCCCAACTGCTTGCCTGCCTGCCTTCCTGATTGCCCAACTGCTTCTGCCTGCCAGCCTGATCAACCCCTAACCACTCCCCTGCCAGCCTGATTGATGTCTAACTGCTCCCCTGCCAGCCTGTTTGCCCCTAACTGCCTTCCCCTGCAGGCCTGGTCACCCCTAACTGCCCTCCCCTGCAGGCCAGGTCACCCCTAACTGCCCTCCCCTGCAGGCCTGGTACCCCCAACTGCCCTTCCCTGCAGACCCAGTCACCCCCAACTTCTCTCCTCTACTGGCCGGGTCACCCCGAACTGCCCTCCCCTTGCAGGCTTGATCGCCCCCAACTGCCCTCCCTTGCAGGCCTGGTCCCTCCCAACTGCCCTCCCCTGCTGGCCTGAAAGCCCACAACTGCCCTCCCCTGCTGGCCTGATTGCCCACCACTGCCCTCCCTTGCAGGCCTGGCTCCTCCCAACTGCCCTCCCCTGCTGGCCATCTTGTGTCCACATGGGGGCAGGATCGTTGACCACATTGGGGCAGCCACCTTGTGTGTTGGAGTGATGGTCAATCTGCATATTACTCTTTTATTAGATGGAATAGAGGCCTGGTGCACAGTGGGGGCCAGCTGGTTTGCCCTGAAGTGTGTCCTGGATCAGGGTGGGGTTCCCTTGGGGCGTGGGGCGGCCTGGGCGAGGGGCCTGTTGTGGTTTGCAGGCCGGCCACGCCCCCTGGTGACCCAAGCGGAGGCCCTGGTATCTGGGGTTTATTTATCTTCTAAAATTGAAACATTGTAGCCTGGAGCGGAGCCAAGCCTTCTGCTTGCTCTGTGACGGCAGCCATTTCTATTGGGATTTATGTATCTTCTATAATTGAAACTTTGTAGCCTTACGCGAGGCCTGGGCCGGCTAGGGCTGCAGAAGCTTGGCTTCCTCATCGCCGTGGGCAACCCTAGCCTCCTGCTCTTTCCAGCTCCGTGGCTGCCGCCATTTCTGTTTGGGTTTATGTATCTTCTATCATTAAAACTTTGTAGCCTTGAGTGGAGGCCTAGGCTGGCAAGGGCAGGCGGAAAGCTTGGCTTCCTCCATTGCCGCGTAAACCCAAGCCTCCCTCCTGCTCTCTGTGGCCGTAGCCATCTTGGTTGGGTTTATTTGCATATTTGCTTCTGATTGGCTGGTGGGCATGGCTTGTGGGTGTAGCGGAGTGATGGTTAATTTGCATATTACTCTTTTATTAGATAGGACTAGAGGCCCAATGCATGAAATTCGTGCACTCAGGGGGATCCCTCAGCCCAGCCTGCTCCCTCTCGCAGTCCAGGAGCCCTAGGGGGATGTCTGACTGATGGCTTAGGCAGTCGGACATCCTTAGCACTGCCACAGAGGCAGGAGAGGCTCCCGCCACCACTGCTGCATATGCCAGCTGTGAGTCCAGCTTCTGGCTGAGCGGTGCTCCCCCTGTGGGAACACACTGACCACCAGGGGACAGCTCCTGCATTGAGTGTCTGCCCCCTGGTGGTCAGTACACATCATAGTGACCCATCATTCCACTATTCGGTTGAATTGCATATTAGCCTTTTATTATATAGAATCCTTCTTAATATTTTTTTAAATATATTTTATTGATATTTTACAGAGAGGAAGGGAGAGGTATAGAGAGCTAGAAACATCGATGAGAGAGAAACATCGATCAGCTGCCTCCTGCACATCTCCCACTGGGGATGTGCCCGCAACCAAGGTACATGCCCTTGACCGGAATCGAACCCGGGACCCCTCAGTCCGCAGGCCAACGCTCTATCCACTGAGCCAAACCGGTTTCGGCTAGAATCCTTCTTTATCCCTGATAACTTTCTTTACAGGATGCATCGGTGGGGTCCCTCAGCCTGACCTATGGAGATCGGGCCGAAACTGGCCCAGTGCATGGATTCATGCACTGGTGGGGTCCCTTGGCCTGGCCTGTGGGGATTGGGCTGAAACCAGCTCTCTGACATCCCCTGAGGGATCCTGGATTGCGAGAGGGCGCAGGCCAGGCTGAGGGACCCCACCGGCACACGAATCTGTGCACCGGGCCTCTAATGCTATTATAACCATTATTAGGTTAGCATGGGTCAATAGTTCCCCCTTATCAGCAGAGGATACATCCTAAGAACCCCAGTAGATGCCTGAAGTTGAAGCCAGAAAGCACCAAATTATACATATACTAGAGGCCAGATACACAAAATTTGTGTACAGATAGGGTCCCTAGGCCTGGCCTGGGATCACGGCCAATCGGGGCCTTCTGGCTGCTGCCGGTCGGGGCCTTCCTTCGTTCTGCACCACCCCCTGGTGGTCAGCGCATGTCATAGTGAGCGATCAAACTCCCCGTGGAACTCCCAAGGGGACACTTTGCATATTATCCTTTTATATATTTTAGATGTCTTCCACCCACAAATTGAATGCCTTTGCCATCTTAACTAATCATGCACTGTGGCTGTAAATTTTACAGTTTGAGGTGCAACAGCAAAACTAACACATTTTTTTCTTCTTTACAATTTCGCAGCTAGAAGATTCATCCTTACTAGAGATCTTAGCAATCTCTGATTTTTTTTCTTATTTAGTTGAGAACCTTCACCTTTTTTAAAGGAAGCATGTTGCGGCTTTTCTTTGGCATATCCAAATTGACAGCATCACTATTCTTATACTTTGGGGCTATTACCAAATAAAATAAGGGTTACTTGAACTCAAGTACGGTGATACTGTGACAATCAATCTGATAGCCAAAATGGCTATTATGTGACTAATAGGAGGGTAGCATATGTAGTGTAGAGACTTAAAGGGAAGATTCATGTCCTGGCCTGGCCCGAGCAGGCTGGTGCAAGATCATCACACAGTTTAAAACTTATGAGCCCACGCCAGTGTGGCTCAATTGGTGGAGTGTCATCCTATGCACCAAAAGGTCACCGATTTGATTCCCAGTCAGGACACATGCCCAGGTTGTGGATTCATTCCCTCATCGGTACATACCAGAGGCAACCTATCAATGTTTCTCATATCAATGTTTGTCTCCCTTCTTCTCTCTAAAAAAATCAATTTTAAAAAACATATTTAAAACTTATGAGTTATTTCCAGAATTTTCTATTTCATATTTCTGAACCGAGGTTAACCACAGGTAACCAAAACCGCAGAAAGTGAAACAGTGTATAAGGGGGAACTACCTATATTTTCTCCATCCTTTTACTTTTAATATATATTATGTACCTTTATACTTAAAGTGGATTTCTTATAAACAGCATATAGCTGGGTCATCTTTTTTATCTACTCTGACAGTCTCTATCTTTTAATTGGTGCATTTAGACCATTGAAATTAAAAGTGATTAGCAATATTTGGATTAGCAATATCTACCACATGCATTATTGTTTTCTGTTGTTGCACTTGTTCCATGTTTCTTGTTTGTCCTCCACTCTTTTTCTGCCTTTTATGGTTTAATTGAACATGTTATATGATTCCGTTTTCTCTCTTTTAACATATCAGTTGTACTTGTTAAACTTTTTTTTTTTAAAATATATTTTATTGATTTTTTACAGAGAGGAAGGGAGAGGGATAGAGAGCTAGAAACATCGATGAGAGAGAAACATCGATCAGCTGCCTCCTGCACACCCCCCACTGGGGATGTGCCCGCAACCAAGGTACATGCCCTTGACCGGAATCGAACCCGGGACCCTTCAGTCCGCAGGCCGACGCTCTATCCACTGAGCCAAACCGGTTTCGGCACTTGTTAAACTTTTTTAGTGATTGCTCTAGAATTAGCAATCACTAAAAAAGTTTATTTATATTTATTACTAATCCAACTTCACTTTCAGATAACACCGGCCACTTCACAGGCAGTATGAGTACCTTAAACAAAATAATTCTAATTCCTTTTCCCCATCCCTTATATCATTACTGTTGTTCATTTCACTTATATATAAGCACACATATGAACATATTTACACATGCATATGTAAGATATATGTACATAAGGAGACAATCTGACCTATTTTATTTTCTTCTCTTTGAAGATCTTCTTTTACCATTTCTTGTAAAGCAGTTCTACCAGTAACAAAGTCCCCAAATTTTTGTTTGTCTGAGAAAGTCTTTATTTCTTTTTCACTTTTGAAAGATAATTTCACCAAGTACAGACTGCTAGGTTGGTGGATTTTTTCTCTCAACACTTTAAATATTTCACTCCACTTTCTTCTTTTATACATGGTTTTTGAGAAGTCAAATGTAATTCATGGCTGCGTTCTTTTATAGGTAAGGTAGTTTTTTTTTACTCTGGATTCTTTCAGTATTTTTTTTTAATCTTTCTATCCTTTTTTTTGTAATTTTGAAAATTATGTATCTACATGTGGGTTTTTGTTTTGTTTTTGTTGTTTGCATTTTCCTGCTTGGTGTTCTCTGAGCTTCCTGGATCTGTGGTTTGGTGTCTGACATGACATTAATTCAAATGTTGTGCCCCAACTGAATGTGGAAATGCAGATACTCTGGTGCATTCTTTGTTGCATAGGCAGATGGAAGTACAAGACTGGAGCCCCTGGGAGTAGTAGTGATGACATAGGAACTGAGTCTTAGGCACTGAGTGTCAGCACTGCATGTCCCAGGCAAAACCCTTTCATAGAGCCGAATGGCTCACTATTGAGTAACACTTTCAACCTATTTAATAACATGGAAAAAAATGCCAGAGTAAGTCCCTAAATTTTTAGTTGATGCAACAAGTAACTTCATACATTAAAAGGCTGAGTTAGATCAAAACCCATGATATTATGAAATAACGCAGGTACTCTGTTCATTTTATTCTTGGCCATGTTCATTTAGCCACGTTCAGCACAAGATGGAGTAGAGAAACAGTTGTGGGCCCCAGGACACGGGTTCTTTATGCCAGTAAGAAGTGTGGTCTGAGGCAGGCTAAGGATTCTCTGAGCGTCAGTGTATTAATTTGTGAGATGAAAAGATGGGAAAAAGTCACCACGGTCTCTTTTAGCAGTAACTAAAAGTCTGCCCTTTTTTATAGCTGTGTAAAGAATTAAAATAGTGATCATTTCTTCCTCTGAGGATTGCATCATCTTAGAAAGTAAGTCACTTCGTAAGAAGTTATTTACAGTTACTTGAGAGTTTAGAATATCTGAATGTATTTATCACAAATGTAATGATATTCATAACAGAAACCCAAGTACTCAAAGTGTCTCTGTGTGCACATGTGTGTGTACTTAAGAAATGGCTGAAAGTATTCTAGCCCTGCTCTTGAAAATTTTTTATTTTCCCCATTTGTTAGAGAACTAAATCCAAGATCGTCTGGAAAGTTGGCTTTGTGCACTGATAGATCATGTGATTCCTGCCCTCTCCCCACCCCCCTGCTCAGCAAGTCCCTGCACACACTGTTCAGTAAACAACTTCAGAGAACCAGGCCCCCAGTTCATTCACAGAGTATTTGGAAAGGGCTGTCTTTGTGTGGCTTTGACTTACTGGCTGAAGTGGAATGGAGAGTTAGCATTTGTGTTTTCATTAGCTCTTTTTATAACATTGAACCAGCTGTAGCTGGTTAACATTAGCCTGGGTCGCCCATTAGTGTACAGGTCTCTTATGCAGGATAAAGGGCCTCTGATGGAAGCAGACTTTGTTACCCATGACACCTCTGACGGTGTTAACCTGAACTCAGTCTCTCATGGGATGTGATTTAGAATGGCTCTGCAAAATGCAGGAGCTTCCTACGTGCTAGTCAGGTTCATCCTTGAAAATAAACAGGGACTCAAAAATATAGGTAGCTTTCCTGATTACACTAGCCATCCTTAAAAATAAACAGGAAAGAAAGAGAACAGCTAGCCATCCTTCCCAGATCATACTGCTTTGAGTGACTCTTTTAAAGAGAGCTATGATAGTTTCCTATCTATACTTTCAAAATTGGGAGGAGAAAGTTGTTTTAACTGTAGCCACAGCAAGGAATCATCTCATAGGTCAGCAATTTCTCAACCAGTGAGCCACAAAATTTTTTAAAACATGCAATACCTGACTATTTAGACAGGGCCACTGACCTCTTTTCCCTTAGACTGGAAAAAAAAAAATGCCAACAGCCAATAAATAACTGTCCTGTGTGAATCAAAATTATTCCTTTTTTTTTTGTCAGATCGGCAAAAATATATTCTTTGGTGTGCTGCACCAAAGGATATATATAGTTATTAGTTTACATGCACCATGAGATGAAAAAGGTTGAAAATCGCTGTTATGAGGGGTAGAAAATAGTTTACCCAACCGCTTATGGATAAGTTAAACAGAACTGTTTATATTGCTACAGCATTTCGTGGGTTGAACTCTGACTGAACGCAAACTTAACTTCTTAAGAATCATTAATAGCTAGATAGAAATGAATGTATATAAGAGATTAACCAAAGAACTTACAGTATAACCCATGGACACAGACAATAGTGTGGTGAAGGCCTGGAGAGGTGGCAGGAACAGGAAGGAGGGAGTCAATGGAGGGAAAAGGGGAACATCTGCAGTACTTTTCACAATAAAGATAAAATTAAAAACAAAAAATAAATGAATGTATGTATTAGAAAAATGAAAATGGGAAATGAAAAACATTTTAATTCCTGGTTAGTGCTGTGTGTTCCCTATTATACCACATCAGGATCCACTTAATAGCCAATGGTCCATCTGTACTATGTTTTTTTGTTTGTTTGCTTTCTTTTTTGTACTTTTTTTGATAAACTGATGTTTAGTGAAGTCTTATCAAGGCATTTGGATGTTATTGGCCTGTTACATCCATTATAAATTTCTCATCAAAATATTCACTTAAGTTTCGGTATAAATATTGCATAGATAATTATTTTATTAGAGGTTACATAAGAGTGATTTCAAATTTTCCTAATGGAATTTTTTTCCTCTTATGGTAAAAATCTTGGTTTCTTTGAAATACATACTGGGCTGAACTGGTACAGAACTGGTAGCGTCCATATTGGGCTTAGAAAAAGATATAATGATATTTTTCTTTATGTTATGTACTGTTATAAATTCAAAATATTAGGGGATGCATTAAAATACTGAATTTTTAAAACTTCTTGGTAAAATCTTATAAAACTTTTAAAAAAGCACTTTAAGTGGAGAATGTTTATTTGATTCTTTTGTGCCCTGTTTGGGGATTAAAGGCTAAACCAATTTAGCGAGTGTTCTGATATAGCCAAGAATCTGTAGGACTCAGCTACTTCCTGGATCAGTCTCATCAGAAATTGAAAAATATATCCTCCTTTTAAACTTAACTTATTTGCAAAAGTCAGTGTAGGCCTTTGAAAGTGCTAAATGATTAAGTTATGAAAGTATAAAAGGATTAAGATTCTTCCTTTAACAGCCATCTTTCACAGGATCTCAGCCTAGGTAGGTCCCTTGAGGAAAAACTGTCCTTGATTCTTACTGACACTTTCTTTTCCCCCAGAATAGGGGATGATAGTATTAGATATTCAGTAATTTCATGCATTAGGATGGCAATATGGACTCAACTGCCATCCACCTCACAGGATTGCTTGAGGAATGAAATCCTATCTAATAAAAGAGTAATATGCAAATTGACCATCACTCCAACACACAAGATGGCCGCCCCCATGTGGTCAAAGATCCTGCCCCCATGTGGACACAAGATGGCTGCCACAAGATGGCCGGCAAGGGAGGGCAGTTGGAAGGGACCAGGCCTGCAGGGGAGGACAGTTGAGGGGGACCCAAGCCTGCAGGAGAGGACAGTTTGGGGGGCCAGGCCTGCAGGGGAGGGCAGTTAGGGGTGACCAGGCCTGCAGGGGAGGGTAGTTAGGGGTGACCAGGGGGCAGGGGAAGGCAGGTAGGAGCAGTTGGGCTTGCAGGGGAGCAGTTAGGCATCGATCAGTCTGGCAGGGGAGTGGTTAGGGGGTGATCAGGCTGGCAGGCAGAAGCAGTTAGGGGCAATCAGGAAGGCAGGCAGGTGAGTGGTTGAGAGCCAGCAGTCCTGGATTGTGAGAGGGATGTCTGACTGCCCTCAAGGGGTCCCAGATTGGAGAAGGTGCAGGCTGGGCTGAGGGACACTCCCCCCCCAACCCGCCCCGTGCATGAATTTTGTGCACCGGGCCTCTAGTGAGGTAATAAAGATGAGATTCCTGGAACACAGTAGGTCTTAATTTTTTTCATTTATACAGACCAGCAGCCGGCAAACACAACATTATAGGCTTGATAGACGATACCACAGTTTCTGTTGCAGTTACTCAACTCAGCTATTGCAGAGTAGAAGTAGCCACAGACAGCAATACGTACATAGATGAGTGTGGCTGTGTTCTAATAAAATGTACTTATGAAGACAGTTGACAGGCAGAATTTGACCCAAAGGCCATAGTTTGCCAACTTGTGTTCTATACAAGTAGGTAAATTTCTTTATGTCTTATATTTCTTTTGAAGGATAAAAGACAATTTTCAGCTACTATTTATTACAGTTCCAACTTCCCACATTACACATCAAAATAACACTTAAAGGTATAAGTATATGCTTATGCATTTTTTAACTGCATACAGAAAAGAATGTTCAAAACAATTACTGTGCTTAATGTATTATATATCAACTTTCAGATAAAATAGCTCCTGTCACATGTGGTAAAAAGGTGTAAAATTTAGAAATGTTGGGATTTCCTACATACTATCTCTGAAATATGTTGAATTACAAAATGATACATTTTGAACCAAAGTAAGGTAAAAATAAAAATCTTTATCCAGGATTTATTGTTCATAAGTGAGAGCATAAACACTGGGGAAAATAGAAAGCACACAATGAAAAATGTAAAGAGCATAAAAATATGGATGACAGTAAGGCTTATTGTAAATTCTGAGAAAAGCAGTAGAGGTGTGTGGGCAATAATCCAGGATTTTTCATTTGAGTCTCAGGGGTGGGCAAACTTTTTGACTCGAGGGCCACAATGGGTTCTTAAACTGGACCGGAGGGCAGGAACAAAAGCATGGATGGAGTGTTTGTGTGAACTAATATAAATTCAAAGTAAAGGAGCGGAGGGGAGAGCAAGAGAACCGGATAGAACAGCCGGATCCGGCCCGTGGGCCGTAGTTTGCCCAATGCTGGTCTAGATTCTGGTGCCCCTCTCGTCCTCCACAGGCTTATGACCTAGGGAAACCACTGCTCTTGGGCTTTGTTTCCTCAGTATTGGGTAGAGAGGTAACATACTTTACACATTGGTTACCGTGTTAAAGAGGTGTGAAGTGCTTGAGAGCTTTAGGTTGCTATGAAATATCGTTATTGATAGTACGTATGACAGACACGCTTACCTTGATCCAAGGGCAATGTGAAGCTGCCTTCTGATGAGTGTATGCTGCCTTTTCCAAAGCAGTAGAACTTAAGAACGGGTAGCTTCTCTTGGTTACCTGCACATTAATGTTGGCCTACATATTCAACCTTTGGAGTTGCATACTTAGGCCAAATGTTCTGAAGAAGAAATTACTAATTTCTTTTTTAACAAATGTCACTTAACCTATAATCCTTCTGCTTTGGATGAACCTGTGTGGCTGGTCTGACATGACTGGTCCTTATTCACATGTGATGTCCATTATTTATTATTTCCTGTAGACTCAAAAAAAGTTAAGCAGCTGTAACCACTGAAAGGAAGTCACAGTGCCAGCGTCGTACTGAACCCAAGGCCTTTGTAAGGGTGACCTGCAGACTATTAGAGCAAGGATATAGTCAACCCCAGGGCATTCTAATGGAAGGGGACAATAGGGGAAGGAATGAGGGAGTCAATAGGAAAGCACTAAAGAAACTAAGGTGTACCCCAAAGAGGGTGCCCAAATTTCCAACCACTCACAAACTGCAGAAGTTCCTGTAGGCACTGGATGTAGAGGGGCAGTGTGAGCCCCATTCTTCTTCCCAGTCTCTGCTCTTCTCTGGGGCTTACTCTCCCTACATGGACAAGGGCTATCTGCACCCGGCCTGTGACTGTTCCAAGGTCTTATAACAATGGGGGGAATAACAGTCGTAGTCTTTGGCTTAAGAAAAATCTGTATTAGTCACCAACTTACACCATACACAAGAATAAACTCAAAATGGATAAAAGACTTAAATGTAAGTCACAAAACCATAAAAATCCTGGAAGAAAACATAAGCAGTAAAATCTCAGACATTTCACATAGCAGAATTTTCATTGGTACATTCCCTAGGGCAAGAGAAACAAAAGAAAAAATAAACTAAATAATAAACCAGCAAAAGAAACCATCATTAAAATGAAAAAGGAACCTACTGTATAAGAGAACATATTTGCCACATCTGGTAAGGGGTTAATTTCCAAAATATATTAAAAAAAACTCATACATCTCAACAAAAGGAAGACAACCCAATTAAAAAATGGGCCTAGGACCTGAATAGGCACTTCTCCAAAAAGGACATACAGATGGTCCAGAGACATATGAAAAAAATGTTCAATGTCTCTAATCAGAGAGATGAAAATTAAAATTATGATGAGTATTACCTCACACCTGCCAGAATGGCTACATCAATAAATCAACAAACAGCCCTAGCCGGTTTGGCTCAGTGAGTGTCAACCTATGGACTGAAGGGTCCGGGGTTCGATTCCGGTCAAGGGCATGTACCTCAGTTGCAGGCTTGATCCCTGGCCCTGGTTGGGGCATGTGCAGGAGGAAACCAGTTGATGTGTCTCTCTCACATTGATGTTTCTCTCTCTGTCTCTGTCTCCCCCCATCCCTTTCACTCTCTAAAAAAAAAAAAAAAAATCAATGGAAAAATATTCCCAGGTGATGATTAACCAAATAAATAAATAAACAAACAAGTGCTGGCGAGGATGTCAAGAAAAGGGAGCTCTAGTACACTGCCAATTGGAATGAAGATTGGTGTGGCCACTGTGGAAAACAGTATTGAGTTTCCTCAAAAAAATTAAAAATGGAACTACCTTTGGACCCAGTGATCCCATCCCAGAAGCCCAAAACACCAATCAGAAAATAATATATGCACCCCTATGTTCTTGGCAGCTTTACTGACAATAGCTAAGATCTGGAAACGGCCCAAGTGGATGAGTGGGTAAAAAAACTGTGGTATATGTACACAGTGAAATACTATGCAGCAGTAAAAAAGAAGGAACTCTTACACTTTGCGATAGCATAGAGCAGTGGTTCTCAACCTTTCTAATGCTCTATAGCAGCGGTTCTCAACCTGTGGGTCACGACATCGGAAAACACAGATATTTACATTATGATTCATAACAGTAGCAAAATTACAGTTATGAAGTAGCAATGAAAATAATTTTATGGTTGGGGGTCACCACAACATGAGGAGCTGTATTAAAGGGTCGCGGCATTAGGAAGGTTGAGAACCACTGGCATAGAAGGACCTGGAGAGTATTATGCTGAATGAGATAAGCCAGTCAGAGAAAGATAGATATCACATGATTTCACTTATAAATGGAATCTAATGAACATAATAACTGACAAACAAAATAGGTTCAGAGGCATGAAAGCATGGACCAGACTGACAGATCCCAGAGGGATGGGCATGGGGGTATGGGGAGACGTGAAGAGATTAACCAAAGGACCCCCAACCCGCCCCCCCTTACCTCCCAGCCTCTGCCCCACCCCAGGCCTTCACCACACTATTGTCTGTGTACATTGGGGTGGGGCAGAGGCTGGGAGGTAAGGGGTGGGGGGGGGGGGTTGGGGGGCATCTATAATACTGTCAACAATAGAAAAAAGAAAAGAAAAATCTGTATTAGGGTCAATTTACGAACAGTTCTTGAAAATAAGAATTTAGGCTTTTGTTTGCAATCACATGGGTCTTAATTCCTGATGATTGCCTATTTCGTGTATTAATGAATTTTAAAAACCACACAAATATTACTGAATATTTTTAAACTAAAAAGAAAGGTACTGGATTCATTAATCACCACAAATTTGTATCTGAAAAACCTATTTAGATTTTATTTGTTTAAACCATGTAATAGAAGGAATGGAGAGTTATTAATAATCTGTCTTTGACTTTTCAGACTTAACTAGTCAGAGAATCAACATACAGTTTTCATTTTTAATTGTGATTTATTTTCTGAAAGGCCAGTGAAATACAGTTCCTTGATTTATATGAAATTTACACCGTGACAAACCAAGTCTTTCTAATTACGGAGTCCAGAATTCCACAAGGACCAAATGTTTTATTGTTTTAGATTAGTTAAGTGACGATAACCACGAGCATTTACAGTATTATTTTTAAATTAGCCCTGTGAGATTTTAAGACAGAACTAAATGTACTGCCAGCTATTTTTGCAGGAATCACAGATGTGAAAGAGAATTTTATACACACACACCCTCCACAGCACCCAAATGGAACATATTTTGAGTTAAACCCTTTGGAATGGACTACTTTTTTTAATGGCAAAGGGTAGGAAACATTTTTTGACAACTCTTTTTATTATATACCATAAAGTATTTACATTTTAATTTAATTGTGACATGTCCTTTACTGTGATTGACCCTACTGATAGTGAAATACCAAATTGAATGACCATCTCATCTTTTTCAAACAAACAAAGTTTTGCCTACTTTAAAATTTGAGAGTTAACACGTGGTACCCAGGCCTGTATACAAGCAGCATTGCTCAATAGTACAGTCTTTCACTGTTTATGCTCACAGCTCATCTTGTGCATGAAATAATGTGACCATGTAAGTGACAGCCTGATCCATTAACGTTTTTAGTATAGTTTTAAGTGATAATAACCATATAGTGATATCTATAGAAAGTTTCAAAATTTGCACACGTACAAAATGTATTCTAATTCCACTCCATATATAAGCATTTTATATACTGTCTTCTAGATTTTCTAATAATATTTTCTTGTAAGTTGAAATCATGAAACATTTTGTTCTTAGCCTAGAGAATGTCCCCAAACTATAATAATCTTTACTCCCTCTGTACACAGTTTCCATTTGGCTTGGGGAAGGGTAGAAGGGGATTTGGTGGGAAACTTACGATATGCCAAGTGTTTGTGTTTTCTGTTTGTTTGAGATTTCATGAATTCAGGCTTCCATGAAGCACCTGCTGGTGGCACTCTGCACAGCAGTGAAGGACAAGGCCGGCACCTCGAAGAGGTGGTTGTGAGTTTTCTCGTTGCCCAGAGCAGTCTGTGAGATGGCAGGGGCCTGAAGATTCATCTCAGGCTGAGCTGGAACTCAAAACCGGCTGTGTCTGACTCTAAGCATTTAAAGCCAACGAGGCAATTTGCTTTGATAAATGTTAGCGGCCAAGTTATTTCACATTCTGTAGCTCAATAGAACAATGACCATTGGAAGTACTGGTCGTAGTATAATAATGGTATTCTCATTCCTTAATGGAAACATGCACTGGGATAGATAATAGAAAAGATACAAGTAATGTTTTCATTTGAAGTGTGAGCAGTTAGTCTCACCTGTAAAGAACCCAGCTGTCAAAACAGGTGTCTGTATTCAGGTGTTTGAAAAATTAACATTAATAACATTATATTACTAGAGGCCCAGTGCACGAAATTTGTGCACTGGGGGGGTGGATGTGTCCCTCTGCCCAGCCTGCACCCTCTCCAATCTGGGACCCCCTCGAGGGATGTCCGACTGCCTGTTTAGGCCCAATCCCAACAGAATCGGGCCTAAACGGGCAGTCGGACATCCCTCTCACAATCCAGGACTGCTGGCTCCCAACTGCTCGCCTGCCTGCCTTCCTGATTGCCCCTAACTGCTTTGCCTGCCAGCCTGATCACCCCCTAACCGCTCCCCTGCCAGACTGATTGATGCCTAACTGCTCCCCTGCCAGCCTGATTGCCCCTAACTGCCCTCCCCTGCAGGCCTGGTCCCCCCTAAATGCCCTTCCCTGCAGGCCCAGTCGCCCCCAACTTCCCTCCTCTGCTGGCCTGGTCACCTCTAACTGCCCTCCCCTGCTGGCCATCTCGTGGTGGCCATCTTGTGTCCACATGGGGGCAGGATCTTTGACCACATGGGGGCAGCCATCTTGTGTGTTGGAGTGATGGTCAATCTGCATATTACTCTTTTATTAGATAGGATAGAGGCCTGGTGCACTGGTGGGGGCCGGCTGGTTTGCCCTGAAGGGTGTCCCAGATCAGGGTGGGGGTTCCCGTGGGGCAGCCTGGGCGAGGGGCCTGTGGTGGTTTGCAGGCCAGCCACGCCCCCCGGCGACCCAGGCGGAGGCCCTACTAGCCAGATTTATTGATCTTCTATAATTGAAACTTCGTAGCCTTGAATGGAGGCCAGGGCTATGGGAAGCTTGGCTTCCTCCATCGCCAGGGGCAAATCAAGCCTCCTGCACTCTCCAGCTTTGTGGCCGCCGCCATTTTTGTTGGGATTTATTTATCTTCTATAATTGAAATTTTGTAGCCTTGAGTGGAGGCCAGGGCTGGCCAAAGCAGGCGGGAACCTTGGCTTCCTCCATTGCTGGGGAAATCAAAGCCTCCTGCTCGCTCCATGGCCACAGCCATCTTGGTTGGGTTAATTTGCATACTCGCTCCTGATTCGTTGGTGGGCATGGCTGGTGGGTGTAGCGGAGGTATGGTCAATTTGCATGTTTCTCTTTTATTAGTGTAGATAAGATGTCTGTAATACATTTTTAACCAAAAAGTCATCTATTTGATAATTTGAAAATTGCTTAGACTCTTTGATGAAGAAAGTAAATATTACTGAACATTTCATTATCACCTCTTACTTTTTTTGGCTGCGTAGGAAGCAATGAAAAGACTATAATTTATTTATTTTTAATGAAGGGGATAATAGAACCAACAGGCCATGTAAATGAGAAGACTGTTAGACCTCCATGCCATGCTAACTGATGTATATAAGATGATGTGGAAAGTTTTTTTGTTTGTTTGTTTTTAAGACTAGACAAAGAAATTATTATTAAAAACAGGCATAAACATGTCAACAAGTAGGTCTCAAATATGAAGAAAGGAAGAAACGTAAAAAAGAGAAGGGAGAAAGATCGCTCAGTACATCACTATGGAACTATTATTCATATATTTTTATTTCTTTAATATATTTTTATTGTTGATAGTATTACAGATATCTCCCATTTTTCTCTCTACCCCCGCCAGCCCCTACCCATTCCCCAGGTCTTCACTACCCTAGTGCCCGTGTCCATGGGCTATGCATAGAAGTATATAAATTCTTTGGTTTTTCTCTTTTTGTCCCCCCAACCCCACATCGAGGTATGTCAGTCTGTTCCATGTCTCCATGCTTCGCATCTTATTTTGTTGGTCAATTCATTTTGTTAATTAGATCCCACAAATAAGTGAGATCATATGATATTTGTCTTTCTCAGTTTGGCTTATTTCACTTAGCATAATATTTTCCATATTCATATATTTTTAAAGTAATGTGTTACCACTTACATCAAACCCAAAACAGGGAAGGTGTATCCCTTGGAGTGAGCCTCTGTATGTCCTTTTTTACCTCAGACATGTGACACATCTCCTTGACCTTCCCGAGCAGTGAGTGGAAGCAGTTCACACATGCCCAGGAGGGTGTGGCAGGACGTGCCATCACTTGCTTTTGGTGCACCAGCATCTTCTGGTTCTAAGTCTCTGTTAGTATCACAGATGTTCCCATTTGCTTTACTACCAAATCAAAAGTGGTGATCAGAAAGTGCTAATTAGATAAATGCTCACTTTGAATCTCACTATTTCTTGTGCTTTGTTGGTAGGTATAGTTACGGTAGAAACAATAGTAATTTTAATTGCTGTCCAACACAGAGCCCACGGGTATATTTAGGTAATGAAGGCTATGCTATAATTGTATTCAGTGAGGATGTAAATGTTTGTTACTTTTGGTGGGGTTTTTGTCTTTTTTTAATTAAAAAATGTTTGAGGTAATTGTAGAGTCACATGTAGTTATAAGAAATAGCACCAAGAGACCACATGTACATCCTTTACCCAGTTTCCCCCAATGGTGACATTTTGTAAAACTATAGTACAACATCACAATCGGTATATTACATTGATACAGTTGACCTGTCTTGTTCAGATTTCCCCAGTTTTACTTGTGTGTGTGTGTGTGTATTTAGTTTTATGCAATTTTACTACGTATGTACATAGGTTCATGTATGGACCACCACAGTTAAGATACTGACCAGTCACAACACCACAATGATCTCTCCTGCGGCCCTTTTATAATCACACCAATTTCCCACCTGCCCCACATCCCTCCCAAAGCATTTCCCCCTGTCCACCTCCCTCCCATTATGTTGTACATTTTAAACTTATACAGTATCAATTATATCTCAATAAAACTAAAAAAAATAAGTAAAATAGAAAAGTGTTATTCCTTCCAAGTATATTGATTGCCAACTCTGTACTGGGGGTCCCAGCTTTACAGCTAGGCATCCTGAAATCTACATACATTTATCATTACCTACATAGACTGAAATTATGTCTGACACAGATAGGTACTACTTTTTGGAAGTATGTAGATGTGATTTTTTTTAACTGACAAAAGTTCTTACTTTATTCACATTTCCTTAGGTTTTTACCTAATGTAATTATTCTTTTCCAGGACCCCATCCAGACTACCACATTACGTTGAGTAGGCACGCCTTCTTAGTCACCTCTTGGCTGTGACAGTTTCTCAGATTTCCCTAGTTTTTGATGACCTTGACAGTTTTAACAAGCACTGGTCAGGTATTTTGTAGCATCTCCGTCTTTGGAATTTATCTGATGTATTACTCATGATTAGACTGGGATTATGGGTTCTTGGAAGGAAGAACACAGAGATAAAGTGCGATTTTCATCACATTAGATCATCATGACCTATCACTGTTGATATTGGCCTTGATTGTCTGGCTGAGGTAGTTTGTGTCAAGTTTCCACTGTAAAGTTACACTTTTTCCCTCTTTCCATCCTGAAATCTTTGGAAGGAAGTCACTATATATAACACATACCTAAGAATTGAGGAGGGGTTTTTTTTGTTTTGTTTAACTTTTTTTATTGATTTATTTTTAGAGAGAGGGGAAGATCAACCTGAGGTTCCACTTATTCATGCATTCATTGGTTGACTCGCATATGTGCCAAGACCAGGGATCGAACCTGAAACCTTGGCTTATTGAGACAGCACTCTAACCAACCGAGTTACCCGGCCAGGGCCTAGAAATGGAGACTTTTGATTCCTCTCTATAACAGTGGAGTAATTACTTGGAATTCTAATGCATGGGAGTCTTATTTCTTCTCCCCCCACTTATTTACTCAAATATATATATACACACACACATACGTGTGTGTGTGTCCTAATATATAAAAACCCTGAGAGCAGTCAACCCAGCACTGACTGCTTCCACTGCAGGTGCGGTGCCCCAGCACTGACTGCTGAGGGGGCTGCGAATCAGGGCCAGAGAAAGGCCTGGAGAGAGAAGCAGGGACTGATCCGTTGCCTCTGGGTGAAGTGTGAGGAACCAATGGCTGCCTAGGAGGTGGAGCTTTTGATGCTGACTGGCATAGAAAGTGACCAATCAGAACCAAATTGGCTGACAGAGGAGGGCAGTTGGGGGTAAGATCAGGCCTGCAGGGGAGGGCAGTTAGGGGCAATCAGGCAGGCAGGCAGAGGCAGTTAGGGGCGATCAGGCAGGCAGGCAGGTGAGCGGTTAGGAGCCAGCAGTCCCAGATTGCGAGAGGGATGTCCAACTGCTGGTTTAGGTCCGATCCTTAGGAGCCAGCGGTCCTAGATTGTGAGAGGGATGTCCGATTGGAGAGGGTGCAGGCTGAGCTGAGAGAACCCCCACTCCGTGCACAAATTTTGTGCACCGGGTCACTAGTGTGTGTGTGTGTGTGTGTGTGTGTGTGTGTGTGTGTGTGTATCCTAAATAATAAAAGCTTAATATGCAAATTGTCCCCTTGACCGGGAGTTTGACCGCTTGCTATGACATACATTGACCACCAGGGGGTGGCACAGAACACTGCAGGAGTCGGTGACATGCTGCAACCACTCGCCAGCTACCTGAGGGCAGGGGTGACAGGATGGAGGTGCTGTGAGAATGCGGCTACCTGGAGGTGGGGATGACAGGGACAGAGGTGCGGTGAGAATGTGGGGTGTCCACCAAGCTCACTCTCACTCCCCCTGCTACCCTCCCCCAGGGCGCCAGGAAGCCCTTGTGCTCAGGTGCTGGGCACCTGTGAGGAGCCTGCCCCGCACCTGCACGGCATCTTCCAGGTAAGCCGGGCTGCAGCTGCTGGGACCACAGGGACCAATCAGGCTCCCTGTGGGTTCACGCAGAAGCTGGTCTGCGAGGCCAGTCGGGAGAGAGTGTGCTGCCCGCCTGGCTTCCGTGTGGCACCACTGGGCGGCCCAGAGGCCCATGCTGTGCCCCGGCCTACAGTGTCCGGCTGTACTCACCGCATCTCCACGTGGGTACTCAAGAGCCGTAACTCAGGTGGAGGGGGATGCGCGGGGGTCCAGAGCCCAGGTGCTGCCCAGGGCCAAGAGGTCAGCTGGGACCTGCCCTTCCACGCCAGACGCTCACACTTCGATTGCTAGCCAGGCCTAGGGACCGCACCCATGCACTAATTTCGTGCACCAGGACTCTAGTGTGTGTGTGTGTGTGTGTGTGTGTGTGTGTGTGTGTACCAGAGGCCTGGTGCACAAAATTCGTGCACAGGTGCGGGGGGGGGGGGGGGTTGTCCCTCAGCCCAGCCTGCATCCTCTCCAATCTGGGACCCCTTGAGGGATGTCCGACTGCCCTTTTATCGGGCCTAAATGGGCAGTCGGACATCCCTCTTACAATCCAGGACTGCTGGCTCCCAAACACTCGCCTGCCTGCCTGGTTGCCCCTAACTGCTTCTGCCTGTCAGCCTGATCACCCCCTAACCACTCCCCTGCCAGCCTGATCAATGCCTTACTGTTCCCCTGCTGGCCCAATTGCCCCCAACTGCCCTCCCCTGCCGGCCTGGTCACCCCTAACTGTCCTCCCCTGCAGACCTGGTTGCCCCCAACTGCCCTCCCCTGCTGGCCCAGTCACCCCTAACTGCCCTCCCCTCCAGCCTGGTCACCCATAACTGCCCTCCCCTGCAAGCCTGGGTCCCCCGAACTGTCCTCCCCTGCAGGCCTGGTCGCCCCCAACTGCCCTCCTCTGCTGACCCGGTCACCCCTAACTGCCCTCTCCTGCAGGCCTGATCGCCCCCAACTGCCTTCCCTTGCAGGCCTGGTCCCTCCCAACTGCCCTCCCCTGCTGGCCTGGTCACCCCCAACTGCCCTCCTCTGCCGGCCTGATCGCCCACAACTGCCTTCCCCTGACGGCCATCTTGTATTCACATGGGGGTGGCCATCTTGTGTGTTGGAGTGATGGTCAATTTGCATATTACTCTTTTATTAGATAGGATATGAATATATGTATATATATACATACATACACATCAGTATGGACTCGTGAATATTTAATTTGTACTTAGGTTTAAAGTCCAGTGCTATTTTATTTATTTTGTTGCTCAAACTGTTTCAGCTTTTGCCGTTGAAGCTCTTTTCTTCCCTTTTCTCTTTGACATAGTCGCATCATTGGGTTTTTGTTTTGTTTTTTTGTTTTGAGTACTTTCTTACTTTTTGGCACTAAAAGATGTTCCAGACTCATCTTGTGTATTTCCTACCCTATGCCTAGAAACAACCGTTTCTGCAATGAACTCGGGTTCCTTTCCTCAGAGAATGGTTTTAGATACCAAGAAATAAAAGAAGATTAAGAAAATACAAGTTCATTTTAAAACATTATAGAGTTTATACCGGCTTCAGTGACCATGGTCAGATAGAGACTTTAGAAGTAGGAATGCTCTGTTTTGCAATGTTTAATATGTAGCTCTGATCACCAGGAGGAATTTTCTGCTGCCCAATGAAAAGATACTTCTAAAATTGTTCCAAAGATAGAGCTTTCTTTAGTTATTGTACCAATTTAATATTTCTTGTCACTCAGACATTTTTCATTACCACCCATGACCTAACTCTCTTTCCTGGGATGACACTTTTATCATTTACTGTCATTATGAAGCATTTCTGCAGGAGGTAGTGTAAGAATTTCTGCTGTCAGCCCCAGTGGCTCTCTGGGCCATTCCAGGTCCCTGGGTGGGTTTCTCTCCTCTTCCATCTCCTCTACTGGTTCTGACCTATCTGCCGTCTAGCACTGAAGCTCTCCACCAGCTCCAGAGCCACAGCTAACAGCTTCCTATGTGATCAGGAAGTTGTTGCTGCTACTTCCAGCTCTAGAATCACTCTGTGGGGGCTACCAATTGAATCAGCAAACTGGGTGCCTCATTCCTGCCATTTGACACATCAAAGCAGCTGGTCAGACCTTGACATATTTGTTGATGTTCTGCTTGCTAGAAGTAGCAAAATCAGGCCCTGCCTTGGCAACACTTCTGCCTTTGATTGACAGGTTCTAAGTTACATCAAAGAAACCCAAGATGCATAGGGTTTAGTTCCCACCTCTGGGAGTTTAGGACGGCCCATAGAAAGCAATTGAATGTTATGCTATAGATTACAACTATTGAGCTCCTATTTAAAAGGGAAATTTAATTAGTATATGCTGAAAAATGGTTATGTATGGTTAAGGTGCACTTTAAAGAGTTTTGAAATCACATCTTAGTGCAAATATATATTCCATACATCAACAAGTTAAACAAAACTAATCAGGTTTTACTTTTTTCTGTGCTATTGGCTTCTCCAGTGCATAAAGTTGTGTTATTTCTGAATATTTTTATTTCTATGATGTTACATAGTTTGTCATAGATTCATTTCTGCTTCATATTTGAAACAATATTCAACAAATTTACTTGAGTGCCTATGCTAGATGGACATTTTTAGAGGATAACCATTGCAAATAAATGCTCATGGATAGTGGGATTATTAAACAGTAAGTGTTTAAGAATGATAGTACTAAGGGCTTAATAGTTCTTGAAACTTAAATAAAAAATGGCTGTACTAACGCCAGCACATATGGATGCTATACGTGGTTAAGAGCTTCTGTGCAGCATTCAGACTCTAAGAGGCTGTGGACAAATTCTCAAGAGAGGAAGGGCCAAATGAAGTCTGGCTACTCTACCACAACCCAGCACAAAAGCCCTACTGACTGTCTCAGCTTCTCCCAACCTGAATTCCTCAAATAGTTTCTTGCTCAGTGGTGAATGAAATAGAATACTTGCTCTTTGGGGTGGCGGGGGGGGGGGTGGGGGGTGAGGAGTGGAGAACCAGCACTTTGGGGAGATCTAATCCAACCTAGTCATGAACTGCTAGGGCCTAAGAGCAGTGGCAGATCTGTTTGGCGGCAGCAGGCCTTGGTGTGGTGCATGTGTTAGAGTGGTCCCTGGTGTGCAAGGATTAGCATCCACAGCCTTGGCTGAGAATGGCCCTGAAGGCCTTGCACAGTGTGTGGTGAATGGAGACTTTGCAGGGTAAGAAATTGCCTTGTGCCCGCTATATGCAGCTCACACCATAACCACATGGCATGTCAAGGCAGCTTCGTCATTGTCTCTGAGATCTCCCATAAACAATAACGCTTGTAAAGTGTTAATGTTTTTCTTATTTTAAAAAGGTCATTAATAAAATAGGAATCTGCAGTGAAGATTGAAAAAGCAGCTTTGAATTTTTGAGTTTGTTCATGGAAAACGCAACAAAAATGCAATTTGGTGGAAGGCAAGCACATGTGCAGATATTTCCAATCTTCGTAAATTTGGGAAATTTAAAGGTCTTAGAATGTATCTTATTCATACATGAGGATTTTGGCATATTGAATCTTGTGTTTTGAATGCAGAATGCACTCATCTATTCTACTTTGTCCTACTGCAGTGAAAACCATTGCTAGTGTATTGTTTTTCTTGGCCAATATCTTATGCACATTGAGATTTATAAAGGCTTTAAAACGTGAATACCACATACAGAAACTGTGGGATGTTTCTCTTAAGTGGAATGTCTTTTAAGCAAAATTGAGCCTATCTACCTAATTGTGATAGAAAATACTAATATTCAGGTGATTAATAGATACAATATTCTTTATTTTTTCTGTTCTGCATTATATGGTACTCATCTTCAAACTTCTAGAATTGTGATCTTCTATTTCAATAATTAAATGTTTCTTATATATTATACACAAAAGGAAGTATTTGCAATGAAAAATCTTTGAACTGTGTATTCAGACGCATTAATATGAAGTGTTGTTCCCTGCTCCAAACTAAATAGTAGTTCAGCTATATGGTATCATGACCTTGCATAGCAATACCTAACACATTCTTTCAATTCATTGAAGGTTGGTTTTTTGCCATGGTATGTTTTATTCATCATAGTGACATGTACACACTTTTTAAGTGCACTATTTAAACTCTAAGCACACTGTCAACAGAGGCTTAGGGGGTAGTGTTTACATTCTGGAGGGCTCCACCCTCAGTCTGTCGAGCTATACTAAGGCCAGAATACTGGTGGCTGGTCCTTAGCAAAGACTATTGCTCACACAAAAGCTGAGTCACATGGCCAAGCCAGTACCGTGGGGATTTCCAATGAGGAAGACTCTGGGGATTATAGCCTCCACTGTGGCCCTTCCCAGCCACCTCCTAATTTGCACACCTGTCAAGGTAGGGCAAATAGCATAAATCCGAATAGAGACTGGAATTTCCTCTCCTCCTTATTAACGTGTTCAAAAAAGGTTTGCTATCATTATGAGAAATAATATTATTCTGTGAAATGAAGTAATGTGGGGGGGGGGGGCGTGTCAAGGTTACCTTGGAGTGACGAGTCAGGGAAAGCCTAGGAAGGAGTCCTTTGAGATAGGACCTAAAAGTGAAAAGATGGAGGCAGCCATGAAAAGTTCTGGAAGACAAAATTTCCAGGCAAAGAAAAGGATGAATTTGGTATGTTCCAACCGCAGAAAGGAAGGTGGCATGGCCGAGACTTGTGAACCCAGGGGCCACGATAGAAGATGAGCACAGAGAGGAGGCAAGTGGCTTCATTCCAATATGATGAGAAGCCTTTGAAGTTTCAAGCATGGGATGGATGTGATCTGATCTGTAAAGATCCCTCAGGCTACTCTAGAGCAAATGAAATGTGGAGGCATAAGAGTAGGAACAGGAAATGAGTTAGAAGGCCATTTTAGGAATCCAGACAGGTAAGACTGGTGGCCTGTGTCAGAGTGCTAGTGAGGAAGTGGTCAAAAGTAGGAAGATTCAAGATCTGTTTTAAAGATAGAGGTCACAGTACTTGCTAATGATTGCATGTGGGATGATAGAAAGAGGGGAATCAAGGATGATTATGAGGTTGTTGGTTTGATGGTCGTGTCAGTGACTGAGGCGGGGAGACTTGGAGGTTCAGTAGTGGAAGTCTGGAGTTCCAGTATGCCCTTGTTGAGGTAGAGGTGCCCATTAAACACGGAGCTGGAGAAATCAGATTGGATATGAGCTTGCAGAGGATGAGAGAGATCAGAACATGAAAGCCAGGTACTGGCCCCGAAAGGAGTTATCAAAACCACCATAAGATAGGCAACATCCAACTGTTGGAAGTACAAAATAATGAAAGTCACTTTTTAAAATTAAAGAGTTTTTTCATTTAATGTAATAGATAAACTGTGGAACAGATGAGAAAGCCCCAAATGAGCTTAGTAAATAATGTATATATTTCAAAGCAGTAGAGAAAGATTAACTACGCAATAAATAGTGTGAGGGCAAACCAGCTAGGGCAGTGTATCCTTCATTTCTGACTGGTTCTTTTTTATGCTGCTGAGGTCCTCACTAAGTTCCTTGATATCCTTATAACCAGAGTTTTGAACGCTGCATCTAGTAGATTGCATGTCTCCATTTTGTTTAGTTCTTTTCCTGGAGTTTTATTCTGGTCTTTCATTTGGGACATGTTTTTTAGTGTCCTCATTTTGGCAACCTCCCTGTGTTTGTTTCTGTGTATTAAGTAGAGCTGCTACATCTCCCAGGCTTGGTGGAGTGGGTATCCTGTAGGGTCCAGCGGCACAGCCTACCCTATCATCCCAGCTGGGTACTCAAGGTGCGCCCCCCCCCCCCATGTGGGCTGTACAACCTCCTGTTGTAGTTGAGTCTTGATTGCTATTGGCACATCAATAAGAGGCCCATCAGCTGCAAGGATTGGCTGTGACCACTGAACACCGATCTCACACCACCTTGGAGGACCAGCCGTGCAGGGGCCCACCACATAGAGCAGGACTTACTTCAGCTGGACACTGGTGCATGCTGAATCTGCCTCTTGAGTGTGTTGCTTGTAGAGGTGGTTGGGTGGTGGTGCTTTGACATGTTCTTAAGCTGTCCACTGGGTGCGCTGGCTCCAGGGCCTCCTGAGAGGTTCAGGCCAAGGTCAGCCACTGCCTGTGTTCTGCCTGGGGCCACCAGGCATAGTTACAAAGTGTTCTGCAGATGGCTGCTGCTTGTGCGGGGCCTGGGGCCACTTAGTGAGAGGTATGAGGCTTGCTGAGGCGGATGCTGCCTGCTTGAGAGATTTTAGGACAATCTGAAGCATGGACCAAGACAGCCACAGCTTGAGTGGACCCAAAAGTTGTGTGGGACGGGGTCTCAGGTAATCACCAGGATGGGGCATACAGTTAGCCAGGTTGATACAGTCTCCGGTATAGAGCCCCTCTGCTGGCTCTGTTGGGGACAGCTCATCAAAGGAACAATGGCTTCTGCCAGCGCTTCTGTCTGGGAGAAAGCTGCCCCTCCAGCTCTCGTTCTAATGCCACAGTTGAGAGTGAACAGATGTAGAATAGTTGATAATCATTGTGAAACAAAGACCTATAGGCAGCAAGTATCCTGTATGTCCTGACCAGGTGGGAAGATGAGGCTGGGTAAGAAGCTGGGAAGAATGTCAGCTGGTGTGGCATGCATTCCTACAGACGAAGGTAGGTGGGCTGGAAATGGAGCAAATTCATCCCTGAGAACCTTCTATCTGATAAAGAGGTGTCTTCTGAAGATGACCCCTGAAGGTTTAGTCTCATCTGGAATAAAAAAAAAAAGAGAGACCCCAAATAGCTGCAGCAATCCTGAGAAAGAAGAACAAAATAGGAGGGATCTCAATACCAGATTTCAAGCTGTATTACAAAGCCACTGTTCTCAAAACTTCCTGGTACTGGCACAAGAACAGACATATAGACCAAAGGAATAGAATATTGAACCCAGAAATTGACCCAAACCACTATGTTCAATTAATATTTGACAAAGGAGGCAAGAGCATACAATGGAGTCAAGACAGTCTCTTCAATAAATGGTGTTGGGAAAATTGGACAGATACATGCAAAAAAAATGAAACTAGACCACCAACTTACACCATACACAAAAATAAACTCAAAATGGATAAAGGACTTCAATGTAAGACAGGAAACCATAAAAATACTAGAGGAATCCACAGGCAGCAAAATCTCAGACATATGCCGAAGCAATATCTTCACCGATTCAGCTCCTAGGGGCAATGGAAACTAAAGAAAATATAAACAAATGGGACTACATCAAAATGGAATGACTTCATTTTAAAATATCTTAGGACAATTTCATATTTCTTGATATTGTTTCTAGAACCGGTATTCTTAGGATTGCGGAAGAATTTACAAAATCACCATTGATACTTAGAAAGAAAAAAGCCTTGTGAACGTATGCCTTCTGCCAAGCTAGTCTGTGTTTTAGAATATGTACCTGTACTTTACAAATCTAAGTGATTTACAAGCATTGCACTAGACAGAACTGGTTTCTAGGCCAGTTAGTCAGCTTGGAGTGTGAAACCCTGATTCAGAAGCAAGTCATCTAAGTATGATTAAACAACCCTGTTTCTTGTTGGGTCAGTAGGCCCAATACAGTAGTGCCTTTACCAATACGTTCATTTACACTAAACTGGCTTCCTCATTGGAACTACAGAACCCTGAAGGTTATGTGAGTGACTGTCTTCTCATTCCTCCCAAGATTGTACATACCTAATGCCATTCTAGATGCACAGGGCGTCCTTATCCATTACATTCATTACAGCCTTAGAGTTTGGGTATTTAATTCCTTCATGAAACCTGGTTGAGAAAGGTTGTGATGACTCCAGTTTGTCCAGCGTACTATTTGGTGATGCTGAGGAAGCCATGGGACACTGTAACTTACCTGTGGCACTACGAAAATATGTGCCCCATGGTTGGTGCCTTGCTCCTTACTCTGCATGCAGTTACAGACACTTGTCTCTTCAGGTTGCATTGATGAGTAGGCATAGAAAAATGGGAATACCAAATCATTTAAGGGTAAGTTGGGGAATAAATGAGAGAAATAAGACCACATTCTGCTGATTTGATTTGACACAGTCTGAGTAATAAATTTTCTTAGCTAAGATCCCTCTTTCCCTCCCTCTCTCCCTCCTTTCCTTCATTTATTTTGTTCTAATTTGGAACTTCATTAGGATGCTAATTTTCCTTCCTACTCTGTACAATTCGGAGGTGTCCCTTTGTGAATTACCTATGTAAAGCATTTTTTAAAATGTTTCTTTATTGTTGGAAATATTACATATGTCCCCTTTGTGTTTTTTCCTCATTGACCCCCTCCACCCTGCACCCACCCCTCCCAGGCTTTCACCACACTATTGTCTGTGTTCATGGGCTATGCATATAAGTTCTCAAGTTAATTTCTCCCAACCCACCCATCCCCCCGATCCCTACCTCCCCTCTGAAATTCATCAGTCTGTTCCATGCTCCCATGTCTCTGGATCTGTTTTGTTCATCAGTTTATTTTGTTCATTAGAGTCCACATGAGTGAGACCATGTGATACTTACCTTTCTCTTACTGGCTTATCTGGCTTATTTCACTTAGCATAATGCTCTCCAAATCCATCCATGCTGTTGCAAATGGTAAGAGTTTCTTCTTTTTTACAGCTGTGAGTATCCCATTGTGCAAATGTACACAGATCCACTCATCTGCTAATGCGCACTTGGACTGTTTCCAGATCTTAGCTATGGTTAATTACACTGTTCTGAACATAGGGGTGCATATATTCTTTCTGTTTGGTGTTCCTGGTTTCTTAGGATATCTTCCTAGAAGTGGGATCCCTGGGTCAAATGCGAGTTCCATTTTTATTTTTTGAGGAAACTCCATACTGTTTTCCATAGTAGCTGCACCAGTCTGCATTCCCACCAGCAGTGTACTAGGGTTCCCTTTTCTCCACATCCTTGCCAATACTTGTCATTTGTTGATTTGTTGATGATAGCCATTCTGACAGGTGTGAGGTAATATTTCATTGCCCTTTTAATTTGCATCTCTCTGATGATTAGTGACTTTGAGCATTTTTTCATGTCTCTTGGCCATTTTGATACCTTTTATTGATCCTGAGGGTAGGAACTACATCATATATCTTCTGTCCCCACTAAAACCTGAATAAATACCTGCCAATTAATTCCACTTAGTGCACCCTGTTAGTATTCTGTAATACATAAAGTTGGTCATCTGTAATGCTCTGAGCTAAGGGCTGTTATGAGTATGTGGCGTAATGAGAAATATGATCACCACCCTTAAGAAACTTCCTGGCAAAAAGAAGAGAGGAAAAGGTCTACTCAAGCTTTTATAATACACTAGAGGCCCGATGCACAAAGATTTGTGCAAGAATGGGCCTTCCTTCCCCGGCTGCCAGCACCGCCTTCGCGATGGCAGGAGCCGCCTTTCTGCCTTCACTCCGGCTTGAAGCCCCCTTTCCACCATCCCACGCTGCCCAGAGGCCAGGAGTGGCTGGGGCGGTGCCTGTGTATACAAATTAACCTGCCATCTTTGTTGGGTTAATTTGCATACTCACTCCTGATTGGCTGGTGGGCATTGCAAAGGTACGGTCAATTTGCATCTTCCTCTTTTATTAGTGTAGACTAGCAGCCCAGTGCACGAAATTCGTGCATCGGCGGCGGGGGGGTCTCTCAGCCTGGCCTGCACCCTCTCGCAATCCAGGACCCCTCAGGGATGTCTGACTGCCAGTTTAGGCCCAATCCCGCAGGGATCCCTTTGGGATTGGGCCTAAACCGGCAGTCGGACAACCCTCTCGCAATCCGGAACCGCTGGTTCCTAACCGCTCGCCTGCCTGCCTGATTGCCCCTAACCACTCACCTGCCTGCCTGATCGCCCCTAACCACTCGCCTGCCTGCCTGATCACCCCTAACTGCCTCTGCCTACCTGCCTGATCATCCCTAACCACTCGCCTGCCTGCCTGATCGCCCCTAACTGCCTCTGCCTGCCTGCCTGATCGAACCTAACCAACTCTGCCTTGGCCCCCGCTGCAGCGGCTTTGTCTAGAATGATGCCTGGAAGGTCGTTTAGCTGTCCAGTCTAATTAGCATATTATGCTTTTATTATTATAGATAGTAGGATGTGACAAGAACTGAAAAAAGGCAATAAATAAACCACTTTGAATACAAAGAAAAAATAATTGTTTACACTATTGCAGTGAGAGAAGTCTTCACGAAAGACGTGGAATTTGAATTTGACTTTGAAACATGAGTGTTCTTTGGTAAGTGGAGGTGGCAGGGAATACCACATTAGTTTAGATGAACTAATGGGAGCCAAAACTCAGATGAGAAGAAGGTTGCAGGAGCTTGACCTTAGAAGTACACACATGTCAAGAGACTAGTAGGAGTCACTGGGATACTTTTGATGGTCCATGACTAGATGAGTGACATAATTAACTCTGTCTTGCAAGAAAGCTTACTTTAGCAGCAACCTATAGGAGGGGTTAGAAGAAAGGAAAGAATGAGGTTAGGAGACAAGTTGGGAAGTATTTGCCTAATCCACATAGGAGGCAACAAAGGTCAAGCAGAACTAGACAGTGATAACAGGAATGGAAGTAAAATGGATAGGCTGTAGCAACTGGATAGGAAATAAAGAATACTCTCAAGTTTTTTAACAGAGTGGCTGAGACTGATAAGGCCACATTACACAAAGGGGGAACTTGCAGGAGGAGGAACAAGTTTGGACATAAAGCTTTGGAGTCCTCTGCACAGTGATGCATAGTAATGGAACTAGTTGAAATGAGATACTTGCCAGTTACATTTGCTTTGTATTCTCTGGATCTAAATGAATTCAGCAGCAAATTTAGTCTGAGTGCCCTAGGAAGCACAGATGCATTCCTATCACTCTTTGCCAGTGATAGACTAAAACTCTGATTATATCCTCTCCTAGAGCATTCAGACGATTTCTTTTTCTTTTTCTTTCTTAAAGACCTACACTCACATAACATTATTTTTTTTATAAATTCCTGGAATGATTTATATACTTTAAAAGGTATAATACCTTAGTTAGATTCATGGCCAAATGATTTTTGACAAGGATGACAGAAAATTCAATGGGGAAAGAATAGTAATTCCAACAAACAACACAGACAACTGGATATCCACATGCAAAAGAACTTAGTTGACCCCCACTGCTACCAGACAGGGACCGGCCTGGAGTGGGATTTCCTCAGGCCAGCCTATACTGTGTGGGTTCTTGACTCTGTGTAGGGAAGATTTCACAAGAGTCCAGGTGATGTTGAGAATAAGTTTATTAAACCTGGGACAGTGAAACAAAGGACTTAGGGTAGAAGCAACAGGGGAGGGCTAGGCGATGCTCTGCTTTGGCTCTCTAGAAATGTTATAGGGAAGAAGTGAGCCAAGGCAGGGCTGCTCTCGGCTCACTGGAAAGTCAGAGAAAAAGGGGGTCTTGGAGACAGGATCAGGGGATAAGCTTGGATGAGCTGCCGCTGCCAACTGCTCCCTGGTTACAAGTCTCATAGGGACCTTTAGAGCTTAGAAGGAAGTAAAAAGTTAATGCCTGAGAAGGGCATAGGCGTGCCCTAGAACAGCAGTCGCCAACCGGTGGTCCGTGGACCACTGGTGGTCCGTGAGGTCCGAAAGGTTGGCAACCACTGCTCTAGAAAGAGCCCGCACTGGGTCTTTGTCTTCAGGGATTGTTTATTTTTTTTCTGCAGATGAGAATCTAAAGGAGGGTTTCAGCAGAATATTCATCAGCTTTCCAGGTGTGTTTTTAATATGCTGGTATATCAAAATGATGTATAGGGAAGTTTGGGATTATTCTTTGGTCTGCTTTACTATTTTACTTTTATCTTGGGTCTGTCTGGCTTTAATGTTTTTTTGTTATTTGTTCCCCTAACTGCATCATTTCTTGGGTTTGGCTGGCACAAGTGGCATTAATTGGGTCGCTGACCTTTATCTCCCCCGCCAGGGTGTTTTAAGCTGTGTATTCTCTGGTTAGGGAGGGGAGGTATAAACCACTTATTTCAAGTGTCCTTGGTTAAGGAAGATAAGATCTTGCAGCTCACTAGCTGGGTGTAAATTGTTCAAATTGTTTGATTTGTTTAATTTTCTTGTGTCGGTTTCCCTACTCCGCTTGCCCTGGCTTCTTACTGTTCTGCCACACTACCTCACAATATACACAAGAATTAAGTCAAAACAAATCATACTCCTAAATGTAAGAACTAAAACTCTCAGAAGACAACAGGAATATATCTTCATAACTTTATGTATTAGGCAGTGGTTCCTTACATAAAACAACTAAAAGCATAGCACAACAAAAGAAAAATACATAAATGGGACTTCATCAAAATTAAAATCTTTTGCACTTAAAAGGACATCATCAAGAAAGTAAAAAGACAACCTGAGAATAGGAGAGATTTATTTGGAAATCGCATATCTGATAGGAAACTCATATTCAGAATATATAAAGAACTCATACAAGTCAACATAAAAGAATAACCTAAATAAATGATCAAAGGATTTGAATAGACATTTCTCCAAAGAAGATATACAAATGACCAAGAAACACATGATAATCAACATCATTAGTCATTAGGGAAATGCAAACAAACCCACAATGGGATACCACTTCACACCCACTAGGATGGCTATAATAAAAAAAGACAGCCCTAGCTGGTTTGGCTCGGTGGATAGAGCATCGGCCTACAGACTGAAGGGTCCCAGGTTCGATTCTGGTCAAGGGCATGTACCTTGGTTGCAGGCACATCCCCAGTAGGGGGCATGCAGGAGGCAGCTGATCGATGTTTCTCTCTCATCGATGTTTCTAACTCTCTATCCCTCTCCCTTCCTCTCTGTAAAAAAATCAATAAAATATATATTTTTTAAAAAAAGACAGAAAACAATAAGTATTTGCAAGGATATGGAAAAACTGGAATCCTCATACTCAGCTAGTGGCAATGTAAAATAGTGCAGCCACTTTGTAAAAGAAGTTTAGCAGTTTCTCAAAAAGTTAAGCATAGAGTTACCATACAACCCAGCATTTACACTCCTAGGAATATACTCATTAGAATTGGAAACATGTTCACAAAGCTTCCACAGAGATGTTCATAGCGGCATTATTCATAAAGGCAAAAAAAGTAGAAACAATTCAAATGTGCATCCACTAATAGATGGATAACCAAAATGTGATATATCCATATAATGGAATATTATTCAGCAGCTAAAGGGAGTAAAGTACTGACACATGCTACAGCATGGATAAACCTTGAAAACATGCTAAGTGACAGAAGCCAGACACAGAAGGCCACACATTATATGATTTCATTTATGTGACATATGCAGAATATGCAAATCCATAGAGAAAGAAAGTAGATTAATTGCTTCCAGAAACTCGGGGGAGGAAGATTGAGGAGGCTGATACACAATAGGGTGGTGAAGGACTGGGGCTGGGGCTGGGGGTGACAGCTGGCTAGAAAGGGTCAGTGAGGGGAAAAAGGAGACATATGTAATACTTTCAACAATAAATATTTTTTTAAAATAGATAAGGTTTTTTGGGGGAGGTGATGAAAATATTCTGGAACTACAGAGTGCTGATGACGACAGAATATTGTGAATGTACTTAATGCCACTGAGTCAATATCCTTAAAATGGTTAAAATGATAAATTTTATGATATGTGTATCTTGCCACAATAAAAAAGTGATTTTTACAGTATATAAATTATCTATAATAATAGAAGCATAATATGCTAATTAAACTGGACAGCCAAACAACCTTCCAGATGTCATTTTGGACGTCCTTCCAGATGAAGCCGCGGTGGTGGGGGACCAAGGCAGAGGTGGTTAGGGGCAATCAGGCAGGCAGGCAAACTTAGGGGCGATCAGGCAGGCAGCCAGAGTGGTTAGGGGTGTTCAGGTAGGCAGGTGAGCAGTTAGGGGAGATCAGGCAGGCAGAGTGGTTAGGGGCGATCAGGCAGGCAGGCAAGTGGTTAGAGGTGATCAGGCAGAGGGGTTAGGGGCGATCAAACAGGCAGGCAGAGGCAGTTGGGGGCGATCAGGCAGGCAGGCGAGTGGTTAGGGGTGATCAGGCAGGCAGGCAGGCAAGCGAGTGGTTAAGAGCCAGCAGCCCCGGATTGCGAGAGGGCTGTCTGACTGCCAGTTTTGGCCCGATCCTGCACGGGCCTAAACCAGCAGTTGGACATCCCCCAAGGGGTCCTGGATTGCGAGAGGGTATAGGCTGGGCTGAGGGACACCACCTCCTCCCTCAGTGCACAAATTTCGTGCACCAGGCCTGTAGTGTCTCAATAAAGCTGTTATAAAAGGCATAATAGCATGGATTAATCACCAACAAACTGTGCTGAAGGGGGAAAGCCAATCCCATAGGTTATATACTGGAAAATTCCATTTTTATAACATTTTGAAATGACAGTGGTTTCTAGATGTTTGGTATGAGAGTTGGGGAATTGGAGAGAAGTGGATTATAAAAAAATAGCAGGAGGGAACCTTTTGCTGATGGAACCCTTCAGTATCTTGACTGTGATGGTAGCCATAGGACAGCAATTTTCAACCTTTTTCATTTAATGGCAGATGAACTAATTACTACAATTCTGAGGCACACCAAAAAAAATTAGATTTTTTGCTGATCTGACCAAAAAAAAAAAAATAGGTATAATTTTGATTCATTCACACCAGGTGGCTATTGTTTTGGCTGTTGTATTTTTCTATTTGACAATGTAAGGGAAAAGAGGTCAGTGCCCCTGACTAGTCAGGTATTGAATGTTTAAAAATTCTTGCAGCGTAGCTGGTGTGGCTCAGTGGTTGAGCATCGACCAAGAGGTTGCCAGTTCGATTCCAAGTCAGGGAACATACCTGGGTTGCAGCTCGATCCCCCCCCACACACACACATGAAATTGGTGAAATCTGAATAATATTGGTGGACTGTATCAAGATCAATATGCTGGTTGTGAAACTGTACTGTTTGCTAGAATAAAGTACAGAATTGGGGGGAAATGGGCAACATGTACACAGGCTCTCTCTAATATATCTTATAACTGCACATGAATCTCAGGTATTTTAATTCCTTTTATTTTCTCAATAGATATTTCAGTTAATACAAATGTGTAATAATTACTATCTTTGAAAACTTGTTCTGTAGGCACAGTTCCAGTCACATGTAAAGTGCACTCTTCCTACTCTTGATTGGCACAGCTGTAGTATTATCTTCATGAGCAATAACCAAAATCAAATTCCGGATGGCACCATAGGTCAGCACTTTTACTTGTGTCTTCCTTAAAGATGGAGCCTGCAGCAGGTGGTTTGTTTTGGTTTGGTTTGGTTTGGTTCATTACAGCAATGCAGTATTTTCCCAAAATAGAGAGAATGTATCCGGTAGAAAAGGCCTGCCTCAGACTTTTTGGAATCCTTTTAGTTAAGTCACTTTGAAGCAAAGAAAGATTTTTATTTCTTCCTGTTCTCTGATATTACAAAGTGTACATGTCACACTCTTGTTTTCAGCAAAGAGAAAATACGATTTTAAATGAATAAAAACCACATTTCTGGGGAGTAGAAGCGTTCCTGTTAACATCCATCAAGTTAAAAAGATAAACACGGGATTAACTGTTTACTTTAGGAGCTCTGTGGTTGTTTTTCAGGAGAGGAACACAATGTCCCGTGCATCAGTTTCCTGTCTGCCCTGTGGGTGGGTGGAGCTGGGAAAGGCCCTCCGCCCACTCCACTCTCTGCTCTCTCTCCTCCTTTTCTTCCTCTCCCTCCCTCTTTCCAGTGCATCTTTCCTCTCTCCTGTTCATGTTCCAACTCTCCTCTCCTCCCCATTCTCCCTTTTCCTTTTTCTCTCTCGCTTTTCCCCGCTCACTTCATCTAATTTCTTCTATCTCTTCCTTAAATTGAGGCTTAGTAAGATATTATAACATGGAGCAAGGCTACTGAAGCTGACACTGACCTAGAATAAAAGAGTGGGACTGACCATGATTCCGGGAATTCTTGGTGGACTGCTAAGAACTGCTCTCTTAGCTCATGTAAACATCCCACGTGTTCACTTAAATCTCCTCTTCTCCCATGTGCGTGCACACGCACACATACCCACACGTCTGCTGTTTCCCTTTTCTTGTGTATCTGTGAAATTGAGTTAGTGGTTGAAAAGGGGAAATGAGGATTTTTTGGAAAGTTGGGAGGAGCTTTTAAAACTTCAAAGGGATTAAATTATACTCTCACTAAAACTCCCTCTACAAATCAACAGTTTTACTTTTCTTAATCCTTGTGCTTTGTTCTGTTGCTTTTACAGATTAACAATACATGTAATTTTAGAATGCTTTAAAGTACTCTGTAATTAGCATGATGTGATAGTAAGCTGGTAAGAGAAGAAAAAACATTCTTAAAGACAAATATTAACTCCATAATGGACTTTTATACTTCCAGCATGATAAGACGGTGACTGACTGGTGAACCTCTTATCGCTATTATTTTATGTGCTGGGAATGTGCTGTGGAACATAGTTTCGTTTGGCACTGACCTCAGTCAGCTCTTCCAGCATGGTGCAGCCTCACCCTCACGGCTCAGAAATGCACAGAATCCCAGTCCTGCTGAACGGTTCCTAAAGGCTAAAACAGAGGAGATTCTGCTGTAATGCTGTGCCCTTGAACTGCTTTTTGTCTGCTGTCTTATCTTCCCAGCTGGGATGGGTAGGGCATGGCTGGCTGAGAGGAGGGGCAAGCTGAAGACACTGGGTATTTTAATGATTACTCACTGCTTTACCTTACAAACAAAATCGCAGTAGCTGAATGAGGAAGGCAACATGGAAAGGCCAATCACAGGCTGGTTTCATGTACCAGGCAGTTTCATTTCTGTGAGGGATGGTATGCTTTCAACACCTTTCTCTAAGCCCCTTTACACAAGAAGATTGCCCCTTTCATAAAGTGCATGCACATTACAGACTCAGGCAAGCTGGCACAGGAGAGAAAATCATCTTGTCAATTCCATTTGTAACAAAGCAATTTAAAGTGGTCTGGATTGTAGCCAAGTAGCCAGAAGCCTACATCCCTCAGCACAGAGCCCAAAACACAGCCTCTCCTGCCAGCTGGCCTTGCCCCTGCACCAGATGCCTAAAATCAGGAAAACGGGAGGAGGGGTTTTATTTTGATGAGGGTATATGTTTTAGGCAGGCACACAACATTGATCTTAAATAAGTGGCATTCACTTGCCAAACTATTATTCCAAGAATTTTGAATGGCAAACTCTGTCTCATGGAGTGAATGCAGTTATGAGACTCATTCTAACCACTGGCATCTACTTTCTCGCTATAGGACATTTCTCATTGCTGCTCTAGCATCTAAGTAAATCACTTCTAAAAGCAGCAGTGTGCCTCTCACACGAGGCATAGGGTCCCACCAACAGTGCTCGGTGCTGCAGGGAGTTTGGAAAGGCGCCTGCAGCCTAAGTCCTAGCTTGCCTGTCACTGGCATTGGAGAGTTTGATATTAACCGAATGTACATTTCACCTTGTCCAATGGGTATTCTGCTTTCCAAAGTGGGAGCTTCATTTTATGATCACTGACTCATCACATAACTTTAAAACGCCAATTCTAGCCTTCACATGGCTTGGCTAGCAGCAACGTTCCCAATACTTCCAAGGTTTTTAAGGACAGTGCTTGTTTGAAATGGTTGTCCTGCTAAGCATGGCCACAATGCTATTACACTGTCTGCTCAGGGCCCTCTGGTGTCTGAACTACAGCCTCCTGTATAGATATGTAATTATCTAATCTTCCTTAGACTAGGATAATTGAAAAGGCCTCCAGAGAATAACCCCGTCTTGCAAGAGAGAGGAATGTCAGCCAGAGCGCTGCCACCGTTTGTCAGTGGTAGTAGCAGGGCTAGACACCCACCTCTCCACGCCTGCGTTGTTTCTGCCACCTGCTTTGAGTCCCATCCCTCAACTGACCAGTTTGGATTTCCATGTTCCGTGTTAATCACCTCTGTCTTTGCCTGCTTCCCGGCTCAAGTCGCTTGACCAGCCTTCTGATTCCACAGCTTCTGTAGTCTCTGAAATGAGGTCCGCATCTGGGCTTCCTGCCCTGAAGTTCTTTATTCTCCACTACCATGTAGCTCCTTAGAAATCTTAGGCCAGCATAGATTCTTCCTGTCCCTCATGCATCATCCATGACCATGTTCTACTGTCATGCCTTGAAATGTTTCTAACGCATGCTTGCATGCCAACAGAGACCTGGAAATGTTTCCAATGTGTGCTTGCATGCCAACAGAGGCCAAGAGAATGGAGTTGTGTGAGGGTTGATCAGAGAGGATGGGGCGAGAGCCCACGGACTGAACTAACAATCTGGCACTTCATCCATGGGGTGTTGACCTAGCAATCCTAGAACCCACGTTTCTTAAAACAATGGGAAATTTGAATTTTATGTAAAATCACCCAATTTTTAATATATGTTAAAATTTAACATAACATCCTCTACCTTGTCTTAAGAGTTACATTTCTGAAAGGAAAATAGTATCTAATATTTTTATTAGAAAAATATTATCTAATATTATGTAATATCACCCCATTGTTGATTCTTTGATGGCAGGAGGTAAGTGCTAACTGGCACAGATGCTGGTTATTTACCAACCCTGGTGCCCTGGTCAGGCCAACCTCCTTGCACAGGCCTTTCACCAGGGCCTTTACTGCCCTCACCCCCACACGGTTGAACATCAATAGGTGCCAGCCACGCCCAACCATGAGACTCGCTCCACCAAGATGCCTCTCTATTGCTGCCCACACCCAGTCCTTTCCCTCCCCATCCCTTTTTCTTCCTTCTTTACAAATGCTTGTCAAAATTTTAATTTTCTTTCAGAAATATAATTTTTATTTTAAATTAAGAACAATAGCCTGGCCGATGTGGCTCAGTGGTTGAGTGTCAACCAACCCATGAACCAAGAGGTCGCCTTTTATCAGGGCATATGCCAGGGTTGTGGGCTCTATCCCCAGGAGGGCTCTATCCCCAGGAGGGGGCGTGCAGGAGGCAGCCAATCAATGATTCTCTCTCATCATTGATGTTTCTATTTCTCTCCCGCTCCCTTCCTCTCTGAAATCAACAAAAATATAGTTTAAATTAATTAAGAATAATACATTGAAATCCCCAAATATTAGTATTTTGTCTTACTACCATTTTCCCCTACCTTATCTAACCTTCTTTCAATTTCTCACACATGGAAGAGCTCTTTCCTATCACAGGGTTTCTCTGTTGTAAATGCTTTTTCTCAACCTTTTGCATGATTGGCTTCTCTTTCTTCAGGACTCAACTTAAAGGTCACCTCTTTTAAGAAAACTTTCCTGGGTAGACCATCCTACCCCAGTGTAGTTTCTCAAGACGCTCTGCTTATTTCCTTCCTTGCACCACCACAACTTGTGATTGTATATTTATCTGTGTTCAGTCTTTTCGTGTAGAGGTACAGAGGGCAGGATTGCTCATTAGCACATACCTAGACCTCGCTGAAGGCCTACTCAAGTGGCAGTTCTACTGCACTTAACACATAAATAGATGGATCGTCAATTCACTAGACACACCCAAAAGGCCAGGATACTGCTTTAGAGCACAATGACAAATCCCTAAGTGCCATTGTTATTAAGAATCTTGTGAAACTTATTTCATGGCTCTGCAACCTTCTATGCTATGCCTCCCTACCTCTTTTACACTTCTTCGTTCTTTCCCACTTGGGTCTCTGATTAAATCATACAGTCTTTGTTTATTTTGTATGAAATGGTAAGTTTATTGGCCAATTAAATTGTTTTCAAGTGACATTAACAGCCTATTTTTTTATAATTTAGCATAAATCACTTACATTCTGACCTTACTATTCTGATATGATTATTGTTGAACATTTAAAAGTATCTTTTGAAAGTTATAGAGTGGGTGAAGTTCTTCTAGATAAGTGGCCTCATTATTGACTAGTTACAATCCTATCTAATAAAGAGGGAATATGCTAATTGGCCCTCATGCTGTCGCACAGATGGCGGCGCCCACAGCCAATAAGGAGGGAATATGCTAATTGACTGCCCCGCCCTCAAAGATGGCAGCACCCACAACCACAGGATGGTGGTGCCCAGTCCCCTCAGGCTGCCTCGAGAGTCCCCCAGTCCCCTCAGCCCCCCAGCCACCCAGGGCCAGCCTGAGGCTCAGGCAAGCCTCAGATGGCGGCTACCCAGCCACCCAGGGCCGCCCGAGGCTCAGGTAACCAGGGCCGGCCGAGGCTTGCGCTGCCGGCAGTGGCAGCAGCAGAGGTATGATGGGGCATCACCTTCCCCTGATCGCCAGGTCACCTCCCGCCCCTGAGGGCTTCTGGACTGTGAGAGGGGGAAGCCAGGTTGAGGGACCCACCCCCTCCAGTGCATGAATTTTCATGCACCAGGCCTCTAGTTTATTTATAACTATATTTTAAACTAGAGGCCCGATGCATGAAATTCGTGCAAGAGTAGGCCCTTGCAGCCCCTGCTGCCTCAACTCTCACGGCCCTGGCTGCCTTGCAGCTCTGCCCCCCACCCACTGGTCATTCTGGAAGGTCATTCTGCTGTCCAGTCTAATTAGCATATTAGCTCTTTATTATAGAGGACTAGAGGCCCGGTGCAGGAAATTCGGGCACTTGGTGGAGGTCCCTCAGCCTGGCCTGTACCCTCTCACAGTCCGGGAGCCTTCGGGGGATGTCCAACTGATGGCTTAGGGGAGTGGGACTAAGCCATCAGTTGGACTTCCTTAGTGCTACCACGGAGGCAGGAAAGACTCCCACCACCACCACTGCGCTCACCAGCCATGAACCTAGCTTCTAGCTGAGCGGCGCTCCACCTGTGGGAGCACACTGACAACCAGGGAGCAGCTTCTGCATTGAGCGTCTCCCTGGTGGTCAGTGCACGTCATAGCAACTGGTCATTCCACCGTTCGGTCAGTTTGCATATTAGCCTTTTATTATATAGGGTAGTTTGGCCTAGTGCTAGAACAAATCCTGACCTCTCTGTAGATTAGATTTCGATATTCTTATTTTATGGTCATTATGCTGTTTGCCATTGGTTCATTCCTTGTTGCCACTTGGTGCTTCCCTTGCAGACTATAATGCTTCTTGCTCTGGGGTACTCTCTTGGGTTCCACTAGGCTAAATTGGTCACTCTTCTGCATTCTTATAGCTTGTTACTGTGATGTGATGCTATGGCACAAAAAAATGTCAAAAACAGGGGCCTCCAGTTTAAGACCTGATTTTGCAACCTGCTTACTGTCTTGACTAGTCATTTAACACACTGACCCTCACTTTCCTCATCTATCAAATGGAGGTGATAATGTCCACTTTCCTCAGCTGAAGAATTAAATAGACAATATATGAGAATGATCTAATTAGCCATAATACATGCATTAGTGTTGTGTTAATGTTGCCTTGTTATCTTTTATTAGGTTTATAATTCTATTTTTTTTTATTCAAACCACTCCTCTCATATATCTTACAAAATTATAAGCCCCAGTAAGCTTCAAATGAATTCCTTGATGAGTGAGTAGGTGAATGACTATTTCTATGAACACCATCTGCAATTAGTTATTATGTGATTTTGCTATATATGTGTTCACAGGGACTCATCCAGTCTCTCATTCATGGATGGAGTATTTATTGATAGCCTGCAATAGCTCATATAGAGAACTTGGGAGCAATTTCAACCCTTATATTTTCAGGGTGGAATTAGTAGTTACTTTTCATGTAGATACTTTTGCATAAGGTTTCCTTATAATGGAGAAGATTTCCACACATTAATTAATATTATTCATTGTGTTATTTTATCCCACCACGTTTATTTAGATTTGTTTATGTTGTTTGCTCAGTAGTCCTTGTATCTTAGACCTTTAGCCGGGATAATTTTCTTTTTTCTAAATTACAGAATTTAGAAATTGTTTTAGGAATTACCTTAGTATTTACTAACTACTAAATATTTCAGCCTCTGTAGGTGGAAATGTGCCCAGTGTTTCTTTATTTAAAAACTAATGGCCCAGTGCAAGAAGTTCATGAACATTAAAAGGGAATTAATTAGAGGAAATATTTTACTATTGCTATTGGCCCTTTCTCTATAATAGAAGTGTCAGAGATGAAAGAAAATTAGTAAAATGTATATGGAAATAATATATAAATTTATTAATAAATAAACAATGACAACATGATGTAACACAACAAAGACATGATATAAAAACAACAAAAATATGATATGAAAACAACAAAAACATGATATAAAAACAAAATTGATTCAAACAATGACTGGGTACCAGTATCCGGCTCCCTCCTCCCTCCTGTCAGAGTCTGGGGAGCGCCACGGGACCCAGAGTCAAGTCCCCACCCACCTGTATGCACCTCACAATCCCCCGAGACCCAGACACGGATGGCCCCACCCCATTGGGCGAGACCCAGACCCGGCCGGCCCCACCCCCGTCAAGCCCCACTGGCGGGGGATGCAGTATCATGTCCCTGGCCAGGGCCGGGTGGGGACACAGCGTCAAATCCCCAGCCAGCACCAGGTGGGGATGCAGCGTCAAGTCGCACCTCGCCTCGCACCTCACCGCACACACAGCCCCGCCCACCTGCGCCTGCTGCACATGCAGCCTCCTGCTGATCGGTCGTTACGGCGTAAGGGCATCACAACCATTAGCATATTAGCTCTTTATTATATAGGATGTCTTTATTTTGCCATCATTCTATTTTTTTACTATTTTTTATTTACCAATTACAGTTTGCATTCAGTATTACTTTACATTAGCTTCAGGTGTACATTGGAGTGGTGAGACAATAGTATAGTTTACCCCCTCCAATATTTCCAGTACCCACCTGGCACCATACATCGTTATTGCAATATTATTTACTTATTTCATAAGCTGTACTTTACATCCTTATGACTGTTTTGAAACTTCCAATTCGTACTTTATATTCCTATACCTGTTATGGAAGGCGAGGGAAGAGGATGCTCGTTCTGGGCAACAGTAATATGTTTGATTTGAAAGGATGACCTCCTTCGTGTGCTTTTAAACCTCATTTCGCGTAGGATTTAGTTTTATGCCAAAAGAGAATTCTGTCTCTATCGTTTGTGAACAGTGATCAAATGCCTGCGTATACAAATCTAAAAGTGCGTGTTTGAATTCTACTTCGTTTGTCCTGATCTGTTGTGTCAAAACCTGTTCCAGTGAAGAGCAACTGTGAATGCTTTTTTGTAGAGTCTGCCTCCTCGTGCAGGACGCCTACGGGATGTTCGGCGAAGTGCACTCAGAGGGCACTGCCTTTAAGGACGGACGGTTGGAGGGGCAGTCCTGCCGCCTGGCGGGCATGAAGGTGCTACAGAAGGCCACTCGAGGAAGGTGAGGATGCACCGTAACAGCATCCAGCTTGCTACATGACTGGCTCTTTTATCAGTATTTTATCTCTAATTTTATTTTTAAAGACAACAAACTCTAGGATCTTAGAATATGCCTGTAAAACAAGACAGAGGTTGAGTGGAGTCCATAAAGTACCTCTGGGGGCAAAAAATGGTAATGACAGCAAGAACAGGTATGCAGGTGTAGCAATTCATAATTTTATTAAGATTAAGGTTTAGAAATGTGAAGTATGTCTTTTAATTCTAAATATTTTTCTGTATGTTGTCCTAGCTCTAACAAGTCAGCTTTGTATGAGTCTGTTTATGTAAATGAAATTTTGTGAAAAGGCATCTTAAAAGCTTTAAGTTAAACTCCTAAGTTGTCACATATTTTTGCTCTCCAAAGTAAGAAAGCTTTGTTATCCACCAGGGTTCATGGTACCTCACCCTGAAATGTGGTTTTGAATAGACAGAAGTGGAATGGCCCAGACTGTGACTCCCACATCTCCAATTACCTTCTTAATCCATGGTTTAGAGAAGAGAAGAAACGTTTTTAATGAAACTATTCAGGCATATGGAGAATTAGTGTAAACCCTGAAGTGGGTTTTCTCAGTGTTATTGTAACCTCTCTTTCCCCAAATAGTGTCTTATTTTAACTCTCTTGATGTTAATGTTGTATTTAATTATGGTAACATCTGAGCTTATAACAGTGTCTGAGGGAGAGACGAGACATTATGAGTATACGATATTCTGATTTTGAAGCAGTTATGGATAACATCTTTTAGTGGTTTGTATAATGGCACTTCTAGCCATCATTCTGGATTGTGAGCATTTACCGAGCATTACTGACTGACCCCTATAGACAGGCAGCTTTCCCCCGGGCCTCAACTCTGTCCCCGCCTTTCATATGGCACTTGCAGATGAGTGATGGCTCTACCCAAGAGTTTGTTTTTCTGAAAGATGTGTATTTCATAGACAGATCTCCTGTAAGCTCTGGCTAGATACAACAATATTTTATTGATCCATGTAGGTTTGCTTTGTGATAAATGCTTCTTTTGTTTATAAAAGGATAGCTGTATTATAATGTAATTGCCATATAGATCGGGGCAGGGTGGGAGGGGCAGTGCCCAGATCCTTGGAAAGCATGCTAGACAGTGGGTCATGTGAACCTTATGCTTATTAAGGCTGAACCTCATTTTAGTCCTCGGAATCTCAAGCATCTGGAAAGACTAAGTGTAGTCCTGGTTACAGTTATCACTGCCTTGGTGCTGACCTGACATTAAGCCCATCAGGGCCATTTAGGAAGTTATCTTCTTTGGAATGGACTGTGCACGTGCGCTCCCACCTGAGCACTCGGGCTCACCAGCAGGCTCTCAGGGTGGGACAGCCTTGCCGTGGCAGCAGTGTTGCTCCAGCTGGCAGGCTTCCTGGTGGGACTAACTTCCTGTGGAAATACTGCAGCCAGGACTGGAGGCCAAGGGTCTTTGCCTGTCAAGTTCATGTGCTTTTATTATGTGTACCTTATAACATTTAATGGAGTGTTTGTGGGTAACACTGAAAGCTTTACTACTAACTACAACATTGCCATAGGAAACCTTTTTTCCTTGGGAAATGCATTGTGTATTTCAAATAATTCATTTACAGACTTTTGGAAGCCATTCCTTTTATAGTTGGTGACTAAATATCTGATGCCCTTTTTTAGCTTGGGATTAATTTCTTTATCTTATATGTTTAACGTTATTTTGGTATGCGGCCATCCAAATATTTATTTAGATTGTCTTCTCTTTTGGAAGCTATATTTCTTCAAAACAGTTTATTAAATAGTTTTGGAATGCTGGGTATTATAATTGTGATATTATCCATTGTCAGTCGTTCATCTGTGGCCCGGTAAACACAAATTGTCTGCCTTTCTTTTTTCCCCCCAGAGTACTGTGTTACTTAGCAACTCACATAAACTATAACAAAATATACTTCTCAGACACCTAATACACTTACTTCCAAGAATTCAAGCTAAAATGATTAGTTAAAATTATATAAATTTCAGTATCTAATACAGAAAATAACTTCTTTGCCAGTCGGAAGATAATTGTATGTTTAGGCTAATCATGGAGTCTTTTAGATCTTGGCTACCAGATTTCATCTGGTCCATGATTACAGGGATAGAAACCACTATTCCACACAGTGGGTTTGAAGTGGACTGGTGACCTCAGAGCTGCTCATTCAGCCAGAGCTGTTGGACCACTCTGCAGGGAGCATCGCTCTCTTACCTGCTGCATTTGGGATGCTTGCAGAAAAACAGCCATCATATCTTTTGTGTTTCTCTGACATTTTTGGAGGTGAGTGTTTAGACTGACTAGGTAAAATAAGAAGAGTCAGAAAAGTAGTCTGGATCTTAAGGAAAAAACTACCATTTTCAAAACAACCCTGAAGCATGCTTGCTAAGCAGGACGTGGACCTCTGCCTGTGCTTTCCTTCTCTCTAGGGCATCCCCACTGTTTGTTCAGTGACTTCTCTGAGGTGCACCCCTGACCTTTGCCCTCCCAAGTGGCTGCGCAGCAAGCAGTTTAGTAGGTCAGACAAGCTGAAAAGTCACCTTATTTTGGTGTCATTCTGTTTATGAACTTTATCTTTTTATTGCGAATTATTCTTCTATTTTTCTATGATAAGGCAATACTGGGGGCCGGGGGGAGAAATTTCCTGAAATATATTAACCCTATAGACATGGAAACTATAGCTAGCAAAATTTTTCGTGAAGAAGGTAACCTCTAGTAGTATGTATGTTTCAAATTAAACAAAACTACTAATCTCTGTGTCTAAAACATTAATTAATAGTTATTGTTTTATTTAGAGCTCATGAATGCCCTTTAGGAGTAATGTATCAGAGGGACTTTACTACAGAACTTAGTCAGGATTCACTGCACATAGAGGGCTCTCCCTGAGGGTTGAGAATGACTAGGAAGCAGTAGATACCATCTTTGGCCTTGAATTGCATCCCTTAGAACAGAAAACTACACAGGCACAAGAATTTGAGCAGTTGATGCTTTAAGTGACTAGATTTTAACTGGCTGATCTCAGAAGATCTCATGAAAGGTGTGAGTGAAAAGTAATGCCTTAAACATCTTCATCTGGCAGAAGGAGACATTCTTCAAACTGGTGAAATGTTACCTGTGGAGACATAAATGTAGGATTAGGAAAAATAGATGCAAAAGAGGAAGAAAGAGGGTTATTAAAACAGCAATTCAGTCATTTATTCTAGAAATACTTGGTAGCTCTGGGTGCTATGCCCCTGGCTAGCTACTGCAGCCTTGAGCTTTATGCTAGATTTGGTGGACTTATCCTAGACCAGAACATACTGAGGTATAAAGTCAGCTAGATAAAGCCAGTAAAGTCTTAAGTCCTATTAGGGTCATTTTGAGTTTTTGAGAAAAGAGAAGAGGTAATGAAAATGAAGTTAAGATTATCCTACTATTGTAGCTATAATAGATTTGACATAAAGGGAGAGATTGGGGCAGGGCTACAAGTTTGGAAACTTCTGCAGAAATTGAAGGAAGAACAAAGAACCAGTTACCAGTTGATTTTTTTCTTTTTTATTGTCTAAAGTTTTACATATGTCTTCTTTTTCTCCAACTGACCTACCCCCTCCCCCCACCAGCCATTCCTACCCGGGACAAGCCCCCACCGCCCCAGTGTCTGTGTGCATTGGTTATGCTGATATGCATGGATACAAGTCCTTTGGTTGCTCTCTAACCGCCCCCTCCCCTACCATTTGTCTCTGGATCTATTCTTGTTCATCAAATTATGTTGATCATTATATCCCACATATGAGTGAGATCATGTGATATTTATCTTTCTACGACTGGCTTATTTCGCTTAGCCTGATGCTCTCCAGTTCCATCCATGCTATTGCAAATGGTAAAGTTGATTTTGAATGCGTGGTTCCTCCAGGCAGCTGCAGTAGGAGCTATGACAGATGCCAAGAGTATAAAATAGGCCGCTTCCTCCAAGAGCTCATAGACCAGCAGGAGAGCCCAGGAGGAAACCCAGAAAGTCACCAACTGTTAAGTGCCTAATACAAAGAGCTGTGGGCAGATAGCCACCTTTAAGAGAGGTTTAGAGGATGGGTTAAGATTTAGGAACCCTGCAGAGAACTGGAAAGGCCTGGGACTAGGACTACAAAGAGGAAGGGAGGAAGGACAGCCTCTATTGTCTAAACATCCACTTGTCTCTTAAAGTATGAAGTTAGGATAGTACTGGTGTCTGGTCAATTTTAATGATCCAGTAAGGGGTTGGGCTCTTGGGAGGGGGTTACTTTTTAGGGACTGATCCAATAAATAGTTATTGTTTAAATATCAGCTTTTGTTTTCAAGGTAACCCATGAAGTACTGATAAATTTTATACTAGAAGCCAAACTTAGTCAGTATGCCCAAACACTAACTCATGGTCAGGAAAAAAAAGTCCCTTAGAAGTCCTCATCCCAGTCCCCAGCCACTGTACTTGCGGCCTTTGCATGGCGTAGACAATCAATCAATCAATATTGACGTCAATGAGAACGCCTAGTGGCCGTATTTCAGCCTCCCTGCCAATTATTAATTAAGCTCTTAAGGGCAGGAGCTGTTTCTTGCTCACCATCGTATTTCTTGTTTGCAGACTCTCTTCTCACCCCCTTCTTACAGAAGAGGGCCTGAAACAGAGGTGAGGGTGATTACCTAAGAGTCACACAGCTGGCTAGGGGTCAGGCTCTGGTGTGACTCTGGGCTGCGGGTTCCGGGATGTTCAGTCTCCTGTAGAGACTCTCACCTTCCCTCCAGCTGAGTGTGACCCAGAGTGTGCAGAAGTGCAGTAGAAGGGAATCGTTAGGAATTGTTCAACGCAAGTTGATGGGGCCGGGTCAGGGTTATCATTTCACATGCTCCTTTAACAGGAAATACATAGTGGTAAGAGCTCTCCTTGGATAAGAAACTTCAGTAGTAAGTTCCTTTCTTTGATTTTTCTCAAAAGACCACCACTTTTTCAAAGGGCCACACACTTCCCTTGGGGTTTGATGTACAGAATCTCTTTGCTCATTGGTCTGGTTGGAAACCTCTTTTAAAATTGACATTCTTAAGAATTCCTTTACGATTTCGAATCATAAAATTGTTCCTGGTGGGTTCACCCAATTTTCTGCCAGTAGAATAAAATGTCACTGAAAGAGAATGTACTAAATCTTGAAACCAAGGATGAGCAATGAAGCAAAAGACAGTTCCCCTAAAGAAGCACCATGCTATTAATTCAAGCCCTTAATCTGTTTAGCAAGTATAGGTAGTTGGTGAGTTCTTGGTTTCCTGCAGGAAAGGCTTCACATCAGTTCTTTAGGAGATGGGTGCCTGTGGGGGAAGAAAGAGAAGGAGAGGGGGAATAGGATTGGGGGGGGTGCTCCCCAGAGGGAGAGTGCATGCTGGGTCCTTTGTTTTGAGGCTTGTATCTCTCTTTTGCAGGCCAGAATCTTAGAGGAGGAGGGTTTCAGCAGAATATTCATCAACTTTCCTAGGTGTGCTCTTTCAGGGTTGTGGTCTCTACTGATTGGTCAGCGTCATGGTGGGGTGGGGATCCTTACTCATTGTAGCTGGTCCTGTCATTGCCCACCGGTTTTAGCTGCTTTTCTGGGCCTGGAGCTGAAATACAACTGAGGCCTAGATGCTATCTCTAGGGAGGTGACCTGTATCTGCTGTAAATTGCTTAGCCTTCGTTTACATGTCTGTCTCAGTTTCCATCTTCCACTTGTTCTGGCTTACTGGCTTATCTCACTTTAACAGTAGAGTTTTGGGGATTTTTTTGGTCTCTTTAACAATTGTACATAGAAACAAACAACAGTAAAAGAGTACGTGAAATAGATTAGAAATGGCGGCGGAGTAAGTGGGTGCTGCACTGACACACTCCCAGGACCAAACTGGAATTACAACTAAAATACAGAAAAGCTTTCTGAATACTCAACGGAAGACAGAAGACTGGTTGGAGAGAACCCTGATAACCGAGGACCGAAAGTGGAGACCGCACAGAAACTGGTAGGAGGGTCTGAGGCGTGAAAGGGCCGGCCAGGCTCCCACACACAGCAGCTGAAGTCCCAGAGAGATATCAGCAGCTGAAGTCCCTGAGAACTCTGGGGTCTAATTCCCAAGCTGGGCTCCCAGTAGAGAGACCAGAACTGAGAAGGGTACCCAAATAACATCTGGATGTGAAAAGCAGTGGGGTTGCTGTCTGCCAGGGAGACACGGCTGAAAGCTGGCACCCACTTAAAGGGCCAATGCACAAAATTCCCTGTGCAGCCACTCACCCTGTGCTCTGTCAGAAGGAGGGCAGAGTGGACTGTAGCTGTGTGAGCAGAAGCCAGGATCAAGGGCTCTGGGGCTAGAGCTCAGAAGGCAGACACCCCAGTTTCCTGTGGTGAGTCATTCCCTCACTGTCAAACAGCCTTTGACACTATTCTGCACTAGAGATTGAAAGGCGTAGCAGATCTACCTAAATTATAGTCACAAACCCAAACAGACAGCCAAAATGAGAAGACAAAAAACAACCCCCCAATGGAAGAACAAGAGAATTCTCCAGAAGAAGAGATAAATGAAATGGAGATAATAAATTTATCTAATTTAGAATTCAGAAGAATGATGGTAAAGATGCTCAACAGCATGAGTAGATATAGTAACTATGAAGACAGAAGTAAAGAACAACATAGCACAAAGAACACATTGGAAGGAATACACAGCAGATTAGGGGAAGCCGAGGATCGAATCAGTGAATTAGAAGATAGGTGGAAAAAATCATTCAATCTTAGATGCACAGAAACAATGGAGAGGGCTTGCTTAAGACAAAGATGAACCTTTCACTAAAAAGTTATATGCCTGGGGCAGGATACCCACGATGACCTGCCCAGTTAGGAATTTATGACCCGATCACCCTGTGGGGTTGCTTTCCATTGAACCCCTTATTTTTCTGTCTACAACATGATTGAAGTATCTCCTTGTAAGTTCTTCCAATAAAATAATGGGTTCTAATCACCTAGATGGTGACTTTTTAACGCAGGGCATTTTGGAAGGTAAAATAAGTTCTATAAAATTTTTCTTTGGAATAATTACATTTTAAGAAGATGGAGTTGCCCTGACCAGTTTGGCTTAGTGGATAGAGCATCAGGCTGTGGATTTGAAAGGTCCTGGATTCAATTCTGGTCGAGGGCAAGTACCTTATCAATGGCAACAGACCTTTGACCTCCCAAAGGCAGTTTGCCTTGAGTTCTTGCCAAAAACACTGTCCTACCAATGTGGCAGCCATACACTGATTCAAAGATGGCACAGCTGGGAAGCCCAGCCTACAGCTTAATGATGAAAAGTGAGACATGTTTAAAACCTTTCATCCAGGAAAAAAATGCAAAATTGGTATCCATCCCAGTCAAAAGTTGAAACTATTTGTGCCTGAAATGTTAACAGTGAAGTTCACTTAAAAGCCTAAGTGACCGTCGCAACCGAAACAACCAAACAGGCTGCGTGGGGCGACCAGGCCAGCAGGGATTTAGTGAGGCCCGACCAAACGACTGAACAGCAGATGACCAAACAGCAGGATGCATGGGGCGACCAGGCCAGCAGGGGAGGCACTTGGGGGTGACCAGGCCACAAGGGGAGGCAGTATGGGGTGACCAGGCTGGGGGGGTGCAGTAAGAGGCAACCAGGCCAATGGGGGGGGGGCAGTTGGGGGTGACCAGGTCAGCCGGGGGGGGGGGGGTTGGCAGTTAGGGGCAGTCAGGCAGGTGAGCAGTTAGGAGCCAGTGGTCCCGGATTGTGAGAGGGATGTCCGACTGCCGGTTTAGGCCCGATCCTAAACCGGCGTCAGACATCCCCTGGGGGGTTCCTGATTGGAGAGGGTGCAGACTGGGCTGAGGGGACTGCCCCCCCCCCCCCAATGCACGAATTTCATGCACTGGGCCTCTAGTCTATAATAATAAAAGCGTAATGTGCTAATTAGGCCGGATGACCTTCCGGATGAAGCCAGAAGGTCAAAGCTGCAGCGGTGGAAGCCGAGGCAAAGGCAGCCACTGCTGTGGCCGGGGCAAGCCCCTGGCACGAATTTCATGTATTGGGCCTCTAGTTTCAATATAATTACAAATAAATTGCATTTGCAAACAATTGATTTTGTGTTATTACCTGGACCCTACAAGGTGGCTATCATGTTGGGGGTCAGGGTACATCTTTATTTGTTAGATTCCATCAGTAGGCTAACTTTGGTGGACCTCATGCAGCTTTAGCCATAACGGCTTCTCTAAGGTGGACAAGGGTGCAGTGCTATGGAGTCCACAGGCTGCTGCTGTTGTAGTCGCAAGCACAGATGTTGACAAGGCGGGAGCGTCCTACTCTGGAAAACAAAGGCCGCACTACATTGAAACAAATGCAGAACATGCTGCAGTGCAGTTACCCAGAAGCGGCCTCATGGGTGATGTAGCTTGGAATTCTAGTTGTACTGAGTTTTGTGCTGTTTGGGGTTTTATGCCTGCCAAAGCGATAGTCTTCAGCTTGAAATGGGATCCTGTGCTTGACTTCAGAACTCATCCTCAGAATGCAGCCTACTCTAGTCCCCTGGACGTAGGTTAGTGTAGCTGGGTGTGGAAATTGGACCGGACAGATGGAAATGTGGGATGTCAAAAGCTACAAATTTATTTCTAAACCCGCGGCCTCTGATTCTACGTATTTTGCTTGGTGCCCAGATAGTAAGCATATTTTAACAGTCCCTTTTGCTCCCAGGTTATGTGTAATAATGGGTACAATTTTTGGTGCATTATACTGGCTCTGTCTTGCACAAGTGTAATGTGCCATCACATGTAAAATTATGGCGGGTTTCTTGGCAGTCATTTTTAGTTGGAGGATTACCAGCAAAGGAAGGAACTTACCAGACAGTTCCAAGCGATGTACCCAGTAAAGAACCAAAAGCTGCAACAGCGTATAGACCCCTGGCTTTAGGAAGTAAACCAGTCACCAATTCCTAACTTGCATAAGGAGGAACCATTTCAGAATATGAAACCACAACCAGGAAATGATAAGCCCTTATCAAAAACAGCCCTTAAAAATTAAAGGAAGCCTGAAGCTGAGAGAGCTGCAAAGCGGGAAGCAAGAAGTGACACAAGTACAGATTTGGCGCCTCTTCCTGCCTCTGTTCCTGTAGACCTCAGCACAAAATACTCTCAGTCACCTTCTGGAGAACCCAAGATAGACCCCAAATCAAGAGCTTAAAGAGGAAAGAAAGCAATCAGACAACTGAAAGAACAAGTAGAAGCTGGAAAACAGCTAAAAAAAATCAGTTGGAGAAAATTCAAAAAGAGAAAGCCCTTCTCCCGGAGCTGGAAGATTTGGAACTGGGTGTTTAAAGATTAACAGAAAGCTCTGCAAACACATCTGTTAAGTTCGTTGCTGTATGCAGAGTGTCTGTCTGCCCACATTTAATGTTCATCTCTAATTTTAACCATTTGCCGATGATTCTGCATATGTGTGAAATTATTTCATAATGTTTATTAAATTGTTTTTTTGCATCCTGCATTCTATCATGTCAATATGTGATTATAAAAAACGCACGTGAATTTTCTAGCTAAGCTTGACAGATTGAAAGACAAATGTCTTTTTTTTAGTAGGGGATGGTATTTGCCATAGAAATGAATAGAGACATTTTACATTAATAAAACATGTTTGTATCTATCAAGAAATATGGGTGGATAGATTTTGTGGGGAATTGTGGGTATTCCTGCCTCTATACTGGTGAGTAGATCATGTGACACTTTTGAATAAGTACCACCCAGGACATGAGAAAAAAGATCAAGAACTGTTTGCAAAGTTCCAGAGAGCAACATGTTGCAGGAGTTCTTATTTCCCATGCAACTAAGTGTACGTGAGCAATTTCCTGCTCAGGCAGAACAGAAATGTGCAACGAACTTGTTTATACAAAGTTGCGCTAGTTAATATTTTTATATCCAAAATCTTGAGGGAAGAGTTGAGATTAAGAAGGACATTTTAAAATATAACTTACGCCCTGGTCGGTGTAGCTAAGTTGATTGGAATGTCATCTGGTGCACTGGTATGTCGCAGTTTGATTCCCAGTCAGGGCACATGCCTGGATTGCTGGTTCAATTCCTAGTCAGGGTGCATGCGGAGGAGGCAACCATTCAATGTTTCTCTCACATCGATGTTTCTCTCTCTCTCTCTCTCTCTCTCTTCTTTCTTCCCTCTCTAAAATCAATTAAAGATAAATAAAATAAATATAACTAGCAACTAGCATATATCCTGTAAAATGTGAGGCATTATAAAGTTATCAATTTATCATACATTCTAATATATAAAAACCCAGCGTCCATAACATCCAAAATGATTGAAGGCTCGACTGACTGCCGCTGCTGTGGGTGCCCCGACCCAGCACTGACTGCCGAGGGGGCTGCGGATCAGGCCCGAAGAGAGGCCTGGAGAGAGAAGCAGGGTCTGATCCGTAGCCTCCATGGCAGCTGTTGATCAGCACTTGCCTCTCTCTTTCACTCCGGGCCTGGCCCGCAGCCGAGCCTCTTTCTCTTGGGCCTCCACTGGGTCTGCTGATCAGCCCCGCCTCTCTGATCAGGCCTGTTAATAGGCCTGGAGATGCTGACTGGCATAGAAACCAACCAATCAGAACCAATTCTGGGTGAAGTGCAAGGAGCCAGTGGCTGCCTAGGAGGTGGAGCTTTTGACGCTGACTGGCATAGAAACTGACCAATCAGAGCCTAATCTGGGTGAACTGTGAAGGCAGAACCTAAGGTGGGGGCTGAGGAGGGTTTTTAAGGGCAACAGCTGTTTGGTGTAAGGTGTAAGAAAGTGATTCAGTTTTTAATGACCAGTTTGGCAGTATAGTGCATATGGCTGGCTGTCAGTCCAGATATAGAGATTATGTGTTTTTGTCTGCCAAGAGCATCTCCTCCTGATGAAAAAGGCTCGTCCCATCCCCCCCCATTTAAGCAATCCTATCCTATATAATCTATCTATAATACTAAAAGGGTAATATGCCAATTAGACCAGGTTGACCGGCCATCTTCCAGACGTCCGACTTCCTTCCAGACAAAGCCATGGTGGTGGGGGCTGAGGCAGAGGCCATTAGGGGCGATCAGGCCGGCAGGGGAAGGCAGTTGGGGGCGATCAGGCAGGCAGGCAGGTGAGCAGTTAGGAGCCAGTAGTCCCAGATTGTGATGGGGATGTTCTCAATTGGAGAAGGTGCAGGCTGGGCTGAGGGAACCCGTCCCCCCCACCCCCGCATTAATTTGGTGCACCATGCCACTAGTATTTATATAAAGTGATTTAAAGGAATAATACAAAAAGCTTTATTTCAGATGTGTGTTTAATTTCCCCCCTTTTTTTTTTTTTTTCATTTCTCCAACTATGCAATTTGAAAAGTTTTTTCCTGAAATTCAGTGAACTAGCCTTGGAAAATGTTAAGTAATTTCCCACGTCTGTAAGGTATTTGTGGGCGTTCTTAGCAGAGAATGGCGTCTTGGGTCAGAATGACAGATTCGATGCCCTTCCTGGCTCCAGGACCTTGGGAAAGGCCTCTCTCCCATAGGTGGTGAGAAGGCTGCTCGGGATTTGCAGCCAGATGCCGAGGTGTGGACCCAGCAAGTGATACATTTTCAGGGAATATGATCATCCCAGCAGTACTCCTGAAAAGCTGTTTTACAGTATTTATTCTGTTGTTTTGCAATATCTTGCATCATCACAATAGAAGATTTAAGTCTGAAATCGTTTCTCGAAATGCAGCCATCAATCAGGATAGCCTGTTCTGGAAACTCCGCATCTTTATGTATGCTCGGGTGGGAAGGGTGTATTCCTCTTAGTATTCTAACCCGTGTTCTCCTTGACTTCCTCAAACACTGTCAGCACTCGGTCTCCCCGAAGAGCTCTCGTGCAGGGCCAGTCTGTCCAGAGCCAGACCTCACTCCCATGGGTCAACAGAGGTGGTTCAGTCAGCAGCCTCCTGGCTCCCCCTGGGCATGGGGGCATCAGGAGGAACATGGACCTGGTGCCCAACATCCTGCCTGTCTTGACTTTGGAAAAGGAAGGAGGAGCAGGCATCCCGAAAGAAAGGTGCTGAGCATTGTCTGGCTTCTCCTGGCCTCTCTGCATCTTTCTCCCAGCCCTCACACTGCCTGCTGGGTCCTGGGAAAGCTTTCCAGAAAGACAACAGCATTGCTATTTTATTTTAAAGTCCCCAACGTTTTCTTTCCTGGAAGCTTTGAGGTGCATCTGGGGAAGAGCTGCTAGGAAAGGGAAGAAAGAGGATGTTTGTAGCAAAGTCATTGAGCAGAGCTGAGGAAAGGTCAGGGTTAGATGTCTCCTTGCTGGAAACCACTGTCATTTTCTTTTAATGACAACTTTATTGAGATGTAATTTACATCCCATAAAATTTACCCTTTTAAGAGTATTCTGTTCATTGGTTTTATTCACGAAGTTGTGTAACCATCATCACCATCTAATTCCAGAACACTTTTATGACCCCATAAAGAAACCCCTACCCATTAGCCCCTGACAAACACGACTCTGCTTTCTGTCTCATGGGTTTGAATATACTTAACATTTCACATAAAGGAAAACATACAGCCTGTGGTTTTTTGTGCTTGACTTCTTTCACTTAGCGTAGTTTTCGAGGTTTATCTGTGCTGTGGCATGTGTCAGTATTTCAATCCTCTTTATGGCTGCCTGATACTCCATTACATCAGATTCACTTATCCATTCCTCAGGTGGTAGACATTTGGGTGGTTTGCACTTTCTGGTTATCATGAGTAATACTGCTGTGAACAGTCATCTACAGGTTTTTGCATGGACCGTAACTTTTTCATTTTATTGGGTGGCATTGCTGGGTCCCTGCCAAACTTTTCCAAAGTGACTGCCCCATTTGCCACCTCACCGGCATAATGATACGTTTTAATCATTGATTGCCTAATCTTGTTCGGGTCTCATGGTTTCCATGTCTCCTATTGATTTATTAATGATCTAGGGCATTTGGTGATGTCTACTCTGGCAGACCAAAATGCATTTCAGTATTAAGGCAAATGTTTGTTTAATTCATTCAGGGTTGTCTTTTCTGTATATGAGGGTGACATAAAAGGTTAAAAAGGATAAGCTACCTGCTGGAAAACATTCTTTTTTCTTCTTAAATTATGTCTAACCTGTATTTTCAGCTAGTAGCATAATATCTGATACTAGATTAATTAAATGAACAAGTGAGATTAGGTGAAATAAACTTTGTTAGAAGCCATGGGTTTCTTAAAAGAAAAATCAAGGCTTATGAAAAATTCTCAAATGGAAAGAAACACTGAGGGACAACCTGCTGTGTCTGACAGGTGCCAGTGTTACGTGGCTTCACTCAGCACAGGCATGAGCCTGGGAAGGACTCGGGGTGGCCCTGTGAGCACAGGCCTCATCCTTCACCCTTCCTCCCAGGGTTCAGCACCACAGGTGCCAGACTCACCGTGGAACAGCCACGGAGCCTGCTCTCAAGAGGCTGGAGTTCTGGTGAGAACAAAAGCGACGGTACCTGAGTTCGCTGACTGGGGGCTTGTAGGTAGGTAGCAGCTACAGCAGACGGCCAGCACAGACCTTGTCTTCGACCCCAGACTTAGCCCGTGGTCCTACAGGGATGCGGTCCCACACACACGTCTCATGGTTCTGAGTGGATTCCAAGACAGTGCTGTGAGCTAGCCCCACCCCAGCCCCGCCCCAGCCCCACCCCAGCAGTAGGCTGACCTCATGAATAAAGTGCCTAGGAAATGGTGAAAGCACTATGTAGCCCTGACGATACTTGACAGTCCCTCAGAGGAGAAAAGACTGGGAAAGTGAGGTGCATTCATTTTGGGTGTAGATGTGTACCAAGGGTTTAACATTTCCTTCTTCTCTTTGAGTATTTTCACCTTTTACCAAATAAAAGTCGTGATGAGAAAGGTGAACTGCAATGTGACTACACTCTTGCCTTTCTTTAGAGAGAGGGCGTGGATTAGTCCAGGTGCCTGTCCTCTATCATGAGCTTATTTTGCCCCCCTATCACCTGTAACATTAACAACTCATTCTGTTATTGTTGGCTGTTCTCTCTTCTTTAGCTACTTTTAAATTTTTCTGTGATTTCTTTAATTCTCTAGTTGCACTTTTTTTCTCCAGACCTCCCCTCTGCCTAATGGAGAAACGCCTTGGGGATGAGACCATTGTCCCCGGGCATATCCGCAGGCACCCTCCCACACCCGCCTTTCCAGCACCACCTTTTCAGGGCAGACCCAGGAGCTCAGGCCGGAGCGTGTGCCCAGCTGCTCTGCAGTGCAGCTCCCCAGGGCTCTCCCATCACCCTCGCACTTTCAGGACCTCCAGGGTGCTGCGATGCCCAGTAGCAAACAAGAGGCCACTGTAACCCGGATGATATTGTCTTGAGAAAGTCTTAAAGTGTCACCAGGTTCTGATGGGGTGGTTTGATCTGGAGTTGGCTTCAGCTGTTGCTCCTGGTAGCCCCTAGAACCTCTGTGCTGTCCAGTGGCGTGGTATGTGCGTGGTGTGTACATGGCATGTGCGTGGCGTGGACACTTCCTAGGGAAGGTGGGCACACTGCAGAACAGGGAGCCAACTTTGCCATGGGCCGTGGAGGGCTCTGAAGAAATACTTTCTTTTTATCTCTCTGAGTTTAAACTATGCTTTGTTGCTGGAAAGTGTAACCTTGAGCAAGTCAATTAACTTGCTATAATTTTTATTTAGACAAATATGGTTATCATGAAACTTAAACATAATACATGTAATATGCTTAAAACAGTCCTTAACCATAATAAAGTAATAAAGTAGCTGTTATTAAGTTTATAACTGGATTTCAGGTCCTTCCTATAAAAGGATTTTGTGCTTTTCTAAGATTTCTAGGGTAATTTTGAACACACATAAACATATTTATTTAATTTTTTACTTATTGATTGATTTTAGAGAGAAAGGGAGGAAGGGGGAAGAGAAAGGAGGGGAGAGGGAGAGGGAGAAGGAGAGAGAAAGATTGATTTGTTGTCACACTTATTCATGCATTTATTGGTTGATTCTTGTATGTGCCCTGACCAGGGATCAAACCCACAACCTTATCTTTTCGGGACAATGCTCTAACCAACTGGGTTAGGGCTACATAAACATCTTTCCATTCTTAAATACTTTTTATATAACCATTTCAATGGCTGTATATTACATGGTGCCAATGTATTGTAATTTTTAAAAATCTTTATTGTTGTTGCCGAATCCGGTTTGGCTCAGTGGATAGAGCGTCGGCCTGAGGACTGAAGGGTCCCGGGTTCGATTCCGGTCAAGGGCATGTACCTTGGTTGCGGGCACATCCCCAGTGGGTGGTGTGCAGGAGGCAGCTGATCGATGTTTCTCTCTCATCGATGTTTCTAGCTCTCTATCCCTCTCCCTTCCTCTCTGTAAAATATCAATAAAATATATTTTAAAAAAAATCTTTATTGTTGAAAGTATTACATAGGTCCTTCTTTTTCCCCCATTCACCTCTTCCAGCCCGCTCCCATCCCCCCCCTCGGCCCTCACCACCCCACTGTCTATGTCTGTGAGTTATGCGTGTACACATATGAGTTCAATGGTTGGTCTCTTCCCCGCCTCCACCCTCCCCTGCCTGCCCTCTGAGGTTTGACAGTCTGTTCAATGTTTCTATGTCTCTGGGTCTATTTTTGATCATTACTTACCTTTCTCTGACTGGCTTATTTTGCTCAGCATAACACTCTCCAGGTCCATCCATGCTGTTGCAAATGGTAAGACTTATTTCTTTTTTACTGCCACGTAGTGTTCCATTGTGTAAATGTACCACAGTTTTTTTATCCACTCATCTGCTCATGGGCACTTAGGCTGTTTGCAAATCTTAGCTATTATAAATTGCACTGCTATGAACATAGGGGTGCATATATTATTTCTGATGAGTGTTTCAGGTTTCTTAGGATACATTCATAGACGTGGGATCACTGGGTGAGATGGGATTTCCATTTTTAATATTTTGGGGAAACTCCATACTGTTTTCCACAGTGGTTGCACCAGTCTGCATTCCCACCAGCAGTGCACGAGGGTTCCTTTTTCTTCACAACTTCACCAGCACTTGTTGTTTGTTGATTTGCTGATGGTAGCCATTCTGACAGGTGTGAGATGATATCTAATTGTTGTTTTGATTTGCACCTATCGGATGATTAGTGACTTTGAGCATTTTTTCCTGTCTCTTGGCCATTTGTATGTCCACTTTGGAGAAGTGTCTATTTAGGTCCTTTGCCCATTTTTTAATTGGATTGCTTGTCTTCCTTTTATTAAATTGTATGAGTTCCCTATATATTTTGGAGATTAACCCCTTATCAGATGTATCATTAGCAAATATGTTCTCCCATGTAGTGAGCTCTCTTGTTATTTTGTTGATGGTTTCTTTTACAGTGCAGAAGCTATTTAGTTTAATTTAATCCCATTTGTTTATTTTCTCCTTAGTTTCCTTTGTCCTAGGAGATGTACCGGTAAACATATTGCTATGAGAGATGTCTGAGATTTTGATGCCTATGGTTTCTTCTAGGACTTTTGTGGTTTCACATCTTACATTTAAGTCTTTTATCCATTTTGAGTTTATTTTTGTGTATGGTGTATGTTGGTGGTCTAGTTTCATTTTTTTACATATGCCTGTCCAATTTTCCCAACACCTTTTATTGAAGAGACTGTCTCCGCTCCAATGTATACCCTTGCCTTCTTTGTCAAATATTAATTGAGCATAGCGGTGTGAGTCGATTTCTAGGTTCTCTGTTCTGTTCCATTGGTCTATATTCCTGTTCTTAGGCCAGTACCCGGCTGTTTTCAACACAATTGCTTTGTAGTATAAATTAATATATGGTATTGTGATTCCTCGAACTTCGTTCTTCTTTCTCAAGATTCCTGCAACTACTTGGGGTCTTTTTTGGCTCCATATAAATTTTTGGAGTGTTTGTTCTAGGTCTGTGAAATATGCCCTTTGTATTTTAATAGTGATTGCATTGAATCTGTAAATTGCTTTGGGTAATGTGGACATTTTAATGATGTTGATTCTACCAATCCATGAACATGGTATATTCTTTCATTTGTTTATACCTTGAACTATCTCTTTTTTCAACATCCTATAATTTTCAGAGTACAGGTCTTTTACCTCCTTGGTTAAGTTTATTCCTAAGTATCTTAACTTTTTTTTTTTTTTTTTTTTTTTTTTCAGTGGTATGGGATCGTTTTTTAAATTTCTCTTTCTGAGAGTTCACTATTGTTGTATAAAAATGCATGGATTTTGGGGTGCTAATTTTGTATTCTGCTACATTGCTGAATCCTTTATTAAATTTAGTAGTTTTTTTATGAAGTGCTTAGAGTTTTCTATGTACAGTATCATGTCATCTGTGAATAAAAGTATCAGAAAACCTGAATAGGCTGATAACTACTGATGAAATTGAAGCAGTAATCAAAAAACTCCCAGCAAACAAAAGCCTTGGTCCAGAGGGATTCACAGGGGAGTTTTACCACATATTCAAAGAAGAACTAACACTTCCTCTCCTCAAACTATTCCAAAAAAATTCAAGAGGAAGGAAAACTTCCAAAGTCTTTCTATGAAGCCAGCATTACTTTAACTCCAAATCCAGATAATGCTACGACAAAGAAAGAGAACTACAGGCCAATGAACACAGACACTAAATCCTCAACAAAATTTTAGCAAATTGGGTCCAGCAATACATTAAAAAGATCATACACAATGACCAACTGGGATTTATTCCAGGGATGCAAGGCTGGTCCAATACTCGCAAACCAATAAATGTGATACTTCACCTAAACCTATTGCAAGACAAAAATCACATGATCATATCAATTGATGCAGGAAAAAGCATTGGACAAAATCCAACACCCTTTTCTGATAAAAACCCTCAGCAAAGTGGGAATAGAGGGATCATACTTCAACATAATAAAGGCCATATATAACAAACCTACAGCCAACATCATATTCAATTGGCAAAAACTAAAACCATTTGTCCTAAGAATAGGAACAAAACAGGGATGCTCTCTTCTACCACTCTTGTTCAGCATAGTACTGAAGTCCTAGCCATAGTGATCAGACAAGAAGAAATAAAAGGCATCCAAACTGGAAAGGAAGATGTATTATCATTTACTGAACAGTCTCTGTCCTAGTCTAGTGCAGTCAGGTTGAAGGTCTGTTTTGTCTCTGTGTGCCATTGTCTTTTCCATCTGAATTGCCACGTCTCCTGAATGGTGGGCCCTTGGTATGAGGGGCGTGTCTGCTAAGCAGATCTATGTATGACCAGCTCCCTGACCAGGTCCTTGGTAAGTGATGAACACCTTTGACTGATCTCTTCTTTTTCCAGGACAGCAGGGCTTTTCAGTTTGATTGACACTCTGTGGCCTCCAGTGGTACCTCTAAAAGCACCTGGCCATGGCCAGGCCTGTGAAGAGGTAAGCTCAGCATTTGAGGAAGCCCACCCCCACCCCCCGCCCCGGTCGCCACCTGCTCTGGGCCTGGTGCTGTGCCAAGCGCTGCCTCCACAGTCCACAATCCCGAGAAGCCCAGGCCATGAGCACGCGCCAGGACAGAGAGTCAGACCCACTCACATCGTTGCAAAGCCAAGCTCTGGTTGCTTTCCTCCCGTGCTTCAGTATATTCTTCTTGAGGTTAATTTATGATGGTGTCTTTAAACCACAGTTGTTAGGGTCATCCCGTTAGGGTCAATAGTGAGGGTCTTAGCCTCATACTAAACAAGACACAGAGCACCCCCCGCCTTCCAGTCACTAGCAGAACCAACACTCAGTTACCAATTAGAGCAGAAACTCATAAAACCTAATAAGTAAAATCCATGGTATTCGTACAGCCAACAAGTTAGCCAGGAATTTCCATTTTCCTGCCTCCTCACGTTATTTATGGTAGTTGCTCACAGGTAGGAAAATTGACTGATTAAAACGTGTCCCCGTTTGTCTACCCTGAGCGTTCTCCACCGGGCTGGCCAGCACCGCGTTGGGCTACAGTTCCCAACCCTGAAAACTGGGGTGGTCTTGTTTGTGCAGTAGCTGACTTCTCAGCAAAGTGCTAAGACTGTGACTCTGTACTGTGCTAGACCAGCAAAATTGTTGTCAAAAATTCCCGTTGCCAGTTAAAAAAAAAAAAAGCCGTGATACATTTACACAATGGACTACTACTCAGCTATAAAAAGGAAGAAAATCTTACCCTTTGCGACAGCATGGATGGAGCTGGAGAGCATTATGCTAAGTGAAATAAGCCAGTCAGAGAAGGACAATACTGTATGATTTCACTCATGTGTGGAATCTAATGAACAAAGTAAACTAACAAAGAAGAAACAGACTCATAGAGAACAGACTGACAGCTGTGAGAGGGGAGGGGGGTTGCAGGGCTGGGTGAAAAAGGTGAAGGGATTAAGAAAACAAAAAGTCATAGACACAGACAACAATATGGTAATTGCCAGAGGGAAGGAGGGTAGGTGAGGTAGAAGAGGGTTTTGGGGGGGATAGATGGTGATGAAAGGAAACTTCACTTGGGGTGATGAACACACGTTACAATATACACATGATGTATTACAGAATTGTATACCGGAATCCTATATAATTTTGTCTGCCAATGTCACCCCAATAAATTCAGTTTAAAAAATGCTAATTTCTAGATTATTTGAGAGAATGTTCTAAATTGTGTTTTAAATACACTTTGAAGAATACATTTCTAAAATGAAATCTGAATCAGTAATAAATTCAAAAGTACAAGTTTTTATACTTGGTCCCAGAGATAAACAACATAATCTATTTCTTATATAGGTATTCTTATCAGCCTTTCAGAGACAGTATTCATCTGTGAATAAAAATGTATAAAGACTACATTTTGTATTTGAGTCTTTTAACAATGCATTCACGTTCTGCTTCTGTCCCTCTTTCAAACAGGTAAAAACGCGTCTGCCTCCTAGCTTCTGTTACGTCCTCGCTGCTCATCCCAAACTGGGACAGATTGATCTCATTGAAGACCCTGTTTCTAAGCTCTACCAGCCTCCAGTTCCTTGCTCCTTACGAGAAATTCTCCAGGTGATGTCTTTATTTCTAACAAGGCCTTCCGTTACTTTTTTTAAAATTTGTGTGCTTTGTGTGATGTTACAAATCTTTTTCAATGCCTTTTCAGACTGATGATCTTGGTACCCGTTGCAGTTTCTATGCCAGAGTGATTTATCAAAGACCATTGGTAATCTCTCTCTCTTTTTCCCCTCATAACGTGTTATAATGCATAATGTGTTTTAGACTTTATTAAAGGATCACTCATCCCCCTTAGAAATTAATGGAGCATCAAAGTAGAAAAGCATTTTGAAATGAGTTCTGCATGCATGGTGCTGAAGAGGTCATACGTCACTCCTTGAGTAGGTGTGGACTGCCGGCCACTGTGTTAAGTACTGAGGAATAGAACAACTCAGCCGTAACCCTGCCCGGGAAGATTCCCGCCCGGTAGCCGTAGTTCCTTTCTGACCCATGGCAGGTTGTAGAAAAGAAGGAGAAGCTGAAATTTCAGTCTTGGGGTGAAAGCAGGAATCTCAGGATTGAGCTCAACCACTTCTCGGAACTGACTCTTCAGTAGTCTGTGAGCTTGGACAGTTGAGGGAGCCCTGCGGTGCCTCAGCCGCGGGCAGTTCTCGGAGGGGCGGCCTAGAGGGGCTCGTTGTCCGCTTCGCAAGTCAGCTGAGAGTAGATAAATAAAGAGATGCTTCTGGCACGTTCAACCCATGATGTACGTTTCACAAGAAACCTCTGCTGGGCCTTGACTAAGAGGAACATGCATGTCTCAGTCCCCTGAGAGGTAGAGAGCTTCCCATTGCTTTTCTTTCTCTGTTCGCCCTCTGTCATGTGACAGCTAATCAGTGCCCCTGATTAGGACTAAGAGGGAGGCTGGCATCAGTCACTCAGCAGTGCTCCTTGTGATCCTACGTCTGGCTCAGCGAGCAGGCACAGGCCGCCAGGGAGGACACGGTCCGCTCACCTGATGTCTGACTTTCTGAGTCTGAGGCATCCGAACCTGACTGTGCACTCCTCTGCCCATCCTCTGCAGGACGCTCACCTGGCACCTGGCACATTCCTGTTATTCTAAAGTGCGTCCAGGTGGTGGGGGTGTGGCCTCAGGCAGGGGCTCGCTGCGCAGCTGCTGTGTTGCTGCAGGCAGAATGCTGTCCTGCTGTCCTGGGGCAGGAACATCAGTCTCGTGGCTGCTGCACCATGTGCTCCTGCCCACAGAGCCTGGTCTGCCCACAGCTTTGCAGCTGAGACCAGACGTGGAAGGTAAAGAAAGCAGGTGTCAGATGCTCACACCATCACCAGATCTCCCCGCCCACCCCCTGGGAGCCCTAGAGCAGAGAGAGAGAGACACACTGCAGGCCATTTGGTCCCTCCTGTTCTGAGTTTTCTGCCAAGAAATGGGCTCCCGTCGGCTGCAAGCATGCTTTGCAGTGGGGTGGACCGAGGCATCGATGGTCCGTTGGAAACAGTCAAGGCCCCAGAACCCAACCGAGCACTGACCTTCCTCAGTTCACGAGCCTTCTCTATGCCTCTGTCTTTGCTTTTGTGGGAAAGTGAATCACCAAAACCAACTTCTGTGAGAGGAAGTGAAATGCTAAGTCCTGGGCCCACTATATGGCTAAGCCGACACATGCGCAGTGACAGCTGACGTGGCATTGCACAGTGAGTCACTGCGAGACCTGAGCTGTCAAAAGAGACTCGGTTGTAGTAACACTGTGCTAATGATTAACTCAGGAAAGTGAAAGGTATTTTTTGTATTTAACTTTTGTTTTGAATATTCAAAATGTTCAGATTCACAGTAATTATAGATTCACAGTAGATTGCATGCACCCTCATGCCATCATCCCATACCTGCAGTAACCACAGTACAGTATCAAAACCAAGAACTGACACTGGCACAATCCACAGAACTGGTTCAGATCTCAGCCGTCATACATGTGTGCACATGTGTATGTACATGTATATGTACTTTCATGCCGTTTTGTCACATATGTAGCCTTGCATAATCTCCACCACAATCAATATACTCAGCTGTACCACAGACTCCCTCATGTTCCCATTATAGCCACACCCATCCTGTTCCCCATCCCCAGACATCAGGCAACCGCTAATCTGTTCTCATCATCATAATTTTGTTATTTTATGACGGTTACATACATAGAAACATGCAGTGTACAGGGATGGGTAAAAGTAGGTTTACAGTTATAATACAAATAAATAATACAATAATTAGTAAGTGATTATATAAGAATAAATTCTGTGTTTCGTGGACTCACAACTATAAACCACTTTTGCCTACCCCTATACGTATATTGGTATTAGTTTCCTAGGCCTAATGTGCAAAATGCCAAAAACTAGATGGCTTAACATAACAGAAATGGCCCTGGTCAGGTAGCTCAGTTGGTTAGAGTGTCATCCCAATACACCAAGGTTGTGAGTTCGATCCCTGGTCAAGGCACATACAAGAATCAACGAATGCATAAATAAGTGTAACAACAAATCAGTGTTTCTCTCCCTCCCTCCCTCTCTCCCTTCTCAGCTCTCTAAAATCCATAAATTTAAACCAATAAGCCCTGGCCAGGTGGCTCAGTTGGTTTGAGCATCACCTCGTGCACCAAGGAGTTGTAGGTTCAATTCCTAGTAAGGGCACATACCTGGGTTGTGGGTTCGATCCCTGGTCTGGGTGCATACAGGAGGCAACCAATCAGTGTTTCTCAATCAATGTCTCTCATATCGATGTTTCTCTCTCTCTCTCCCCTTTCCTCTCTTCTGCCCCCCCCCCCCCCCGCCCCTTCCTCTCTCTTAAAATCAATAGAAACAAACCTTTGGGTGAAGATTTAAAAATAATAATAAAATACAACAGGAATGTATAGTCTCATGCTTCAGGAGGCTAGAAGTCTGAAATCAAGGCTTGGCAGAGCCATGTTTCCCTGGCAGCTCTAGGGGAGCTTCCTTTCTTTTCTCTGCCAGCGTCTGCTGTTTGCTGGCAATCCTTGCCTTCCTGGGCTTGTTGATGCATCACTCCGCTCACATGCCATCTTCATCCTACGTGTCATCACAGGTTCTTCCCTGTGTCCAAATTTGCCCCCTCCTTTTTTAGTATTTTTTTAAATTGTTGTTGGTATTATAGATGTCCACCATTGCTCCCTTTTGCCCCCCTCCACTCAATCCCTACCCCACTCCAGGCCTTCCCCACACTGTTATCTGTGTCCATGGGCTATGCGTAAATGTTGTTTAACTAACCCATCACCTTCTGTTATCTGCCCCCTCCCTTCCCTCTGACATTTGTCAGTCCGGTACAAGTTTCCATGCCTCTGGTTCCATTTTGTTCGTCATTTTATTTTGTTCATTAGATTCCACATATAAATGAGGCCATGGGATATTTGTCTTTCTCTGATTGGCTTATTTCACTTATCATAATAATCTCCACATCCTCCATGCTGTCTCAAAGGGTAAGAGATCCTTCTTTTTTACAGCCATATAGTATACCATTGTGTAAATGTACCACAGCTTTTTTATCCACTCATCTACTGATGGGCACTTGGGCTGTTTCCAGATCTTGACTATTGTAAATAACACTGCTATGAACATAGGGGTGCATATATTCTTTCTGATTGGTGTTTCAGGATTCTTAGGATATATTACCAGAAGTGGAATCACTGGATCAAATGACAGTTCCATTTTTAATTTTTTGAAGAATCTCTATACTGTTTTCCACAGTGGCTGCACCAGTCTGCGTTCCCACCAGCAGTGAACTAGGGTTTTCTTTTCTCCACAACTTCACCAGCACTTGTTGTTAATTGATTTATTGATCGTAGCCATTCTGGCAGGTGTAGGAGGATACCTCATTGTAGTTTTTATTTGCATCTTTCTAATGATTAATGACCTTGAGCATTTTTCTTTTATCTCTTGGCCATCTGTATGTGTGTCCTCTTTGGATAAGTATCTATTCAGGACCTTTGCCCATTTCTTAATTGGATTGTTTGTCTTCCTGGTGTTGAGTTCTGTGAGTTCTTTTTACATTTTGGAAATTAACCCTTTATCATGAAACAGACTGATGAATCTCAGAGAGAAGGGTTGAGGTGGCTGCAGGAAGAGATTAACCAAAGATCTTACATGCATTTCCTATGGACACAGACAATAGGGTGGTAAAGGCCTAGGGCAGGGTGGGAACCAGGTTGACAGAGACAGTGTGGGAAAGAGGGGGACATCAGTAGTACTCTCAACAATAAAGATTTTTTAAAATAATAATAAAGAAAATAAATTGGATGCCTTTTATTTCTTCTTGTCTGGTCACTGTGGTTAGGACTTCAGAACTATGCTGAATAAGAGTGGACATCACTGTCTTGTTCCTGATCTTAAGGAAAATGCTTTTAGTTTTTCCCCACTGAGTATGATGTTGGCTTTAGGTTTTTCATATATGGCCTTTATTATGTTGAGGTGTGATCCCTCTTTGCTGAGTATTTTTACCATAAATGGGTGCTGGATTTTGTCAAATGCTTTTTTTTAGGTCTATTTATATGATCATATGATTTTTTTCTTTATTTTGTTTATGTGATGTATCACATTTATTGATTTGCAAATATTGAACCAATATTGCAAATATTGCATCCCTGGAATAAATCCCACATGGGCATGGTGTGTGATTTTTTTTAAATGTATTGCTGGATCTGATTTGTTAATATTTTGTTGAGGATTATAGTGTCTATATATTCATCAGTAATATTGGCCTATAATTTTCTTTCTTTGTAGTGTCTTTATCTGGTTTTGGAATTAGGATAATGTTGGCCTTGTAAAAAGAGCTTGGAATGTTTCTTCCTCTTGAATTTTTTGGAATAGTTTGAAGATCATAGGTATTAATTCTTTGAATGTTTGGTAAAACTTGCCTGTGGAGCCATCCTGTCCAGGAGTTCTGTTTGCTGGGAGGTTTTTTTATTGCTGCTTTAATTTCATTAGTTGTTATCAGCCTATTTATATTTTCTGATTCCCCGATTGAGTTTGGGAACATCATCTATTTCTAGGAGTTTGTCCATTTCCCCCAGGTTGTCTAGCTTGTTGGCATACAGTTGTTCAAAGTATTTTCTTACAATCCTTTGTATTTCTGTGATGTCAGTAGTTACTTTGCCTCTTTCATTTCTGATTTTATTAATTTGGGTCCTCTCTCTTTGTTTCTTGATAAGTCTGGCTAATGGTTCATCAATCTTATTTACCTTTTCAAAAAACCAGCTCTTGGTTTCATTGATTTTTTTTAATTGTTTTTTAGTATCTATGTAATTTATTTCCACTCTGATCTTTATTTTATTTCCTTCCCTATACTTACTCTGGGCTTTTCTTGTTGTTCTCATTCTAATTCTTTTAGAATTAGTTGTAGGGTAAATTGTTTATTTGAGCTTTTTCTAATTTCTTGAGGCGGGCCTATAATGCTATGAACTTCCCTCTCAAAACTGCTTTTGCTGTGTCCCAGAGATTTGGGGTTGTTGTGTGTTCATTTTTGTTTGTTTCCAGGAAGTTTTTTATTTCTTCCTTGATCTCATTGGTAATCCATTCATTGTTTAATAACATGCTATTTAGTCTCCAGGTGTTTGAATGTGTTGAGGGTTTTTTACTGTAGCTGATTTCTAGTTTCATGTGATTCAAGAATATGCTTGATATGATTTCAATCTTCTTGAATTTGTTTACACTTATTTTGTGTTCTAACATGTGGCCTATCTTTGAGAATGATCCATGTGCACTTGACAAGAATGTATATTCTGCCACTTAGGGATGGAATGTTCTGTAAATATCAATTAAATTCATCTGTTCTCGTGTGTCATTTAGCGTCACTGTTTCCTTGCTGCTTTTTTAGTCTGGAAGATCTATACAGTGGTGTCAGTGGGGTGTCAAAGTCCCCTACTATGACTGTATTGCTATTTCTCTCTCCCATTAAGTCTTCCCTTTTTGTATAAGGTGTGTTGTTTAGGTCAAGTTTCATTTTTTTGCCAATGGATGTCATTTCAGTGTTATTTGTTGATAGGATATTCTTCCTCCATTGATTTCTGCAACTTTGTCAAAAAATAATAGAGTATTTTTGTGTAGAAGAGATATGTTCTTAATAAAATTTTAGCTGCCCTGGCTGGTTTGGCTTAGTGGATGGGGCATCGGCCTGTGGACTGAAGAGTCCCAGGTTTGATTCTAGTCAGGGGCATGTGCCTTGGTTGCGGGCACATCTCCAGTGGGAGGTGTGCAGGAGGCAGCTGATCGATGTTTCTCTCTCATCGATGTTTCTGACTCTCTATCCCTCTCCCTTCCTCTCTGTAAAAAATCAAAATATATTTTAAAAATAAATAAATAAATAAATAAATAAATAAATAAAATTTTAGCTATAAGATTGATAGTACTGTGATGAATTAATTGGGGAAGGTTTTTTTTTCTTTTTCAGAGGATATTATTGTTACTGACTTTGTTCAAAACCCAATGGTAAAGATGATTTGATAGTTAATTTCAAAGGAAATTAGACCATTTTGGTTCCATCAAGAGATTGAAAAAGAGACAATACGCCAAATCCAAACTATTTACAGAGAGTATCTAAAACTCTTAGCTTCAGGTAATCTTTTTTTTTTTTTAATTTTTATTTGTTGATGAAAGAGGGAGACATCAACTTTTTGTTCCACCTATCTATGCATTCATTGGTTGATTCTTGTATGTGCCCTGACCAGGGATCAAACTCACAACCTTGGCATATCGGGACAATGCTATAACCAACTGAGCTACCCAGCTATGGCTATAATCTCATAGAAAAAAACCTTTGGCCCTGGTCCATATGCTAAGTGGTTAGAGCATCTGCCTGTGGTGAAGGATCGCGGGTTCAGTTCCTGGTCAATAACATGTATCTGGGTAGTAGGTTCGATTTCCCGTCCAGATATTGTAATGAGGGAGGCGGCTAATTATGTCTCTCTCACATCAATGTTTCTCTCTCTCCCACTCCCCTTCTCCCTTCTTCCCTTTCATTCTCTCTAAAAAAAATTCAGTGGGAAAAATGTCCTCAGGTTGAGGATTAACAACAAAAAATGTTTGCCCTTCCTGACATATATTCCATTTTTTAAAATGTGACTTTGCCAGTTGTTCCTAAAAAGCTAACTCCATGCACTTAGTTGTCATGACTCTTGACCTTGATAAATTTGAAGAATAGAGGCCAGTTACCTAATTGAATGTCCCTCCATTCCTATTTTCCTTTTGTTATCACATGAATAGATTCAGATTATGCATTTTTGACTAGAATACAACATAAAAATGTTGTGTTCGTGTCAGGAGGCACACAGTAGACTTGTCCCAGTGCTGTGATATTTTATCAATTGATTAAGATGTTATTTTCCAGGTTTCTCCACTATAAAGTTAACTAATAAATATTTCATAGTAATTATTTAGTATTTCTAACAAATGTTTTGTAGGAGGACACATTGAGACTACGTAAATATCCTACTTCTTATTAAACTTTTATCCACTCATTTTAACATCCCTATGATTCATGCCTGAATTATTACTCTGATAGTGGCCAAATGGTAATTTTCTAATTCCAGTATTCCTTCTACATTGAAGTATTGGCATGTGGATATAAATCTTTTCATTTCCCTGATTCACGTATTTACTTACGTATATCGTATGGACCAGTGGATTCAGTTTCATAATCTGTTACTATAGTTTATTTTAATGTCCAGATTTTTCCAGAGTCAAGCTGGCTCCTGTGATGCTTGCATCATTCTTTGAGTACTTCCTCATTTTCCGACACAATAAGGTGTTTCAGACTGATTTTCTCTGCTTTGAGGTCAGCCGTGGTTGATTTTTAAAGGAGAATGGCTTTTTGTTTGTTTGTTTGTTTTGTTTTTTTGAGAACGGCATTTAGGAGCCACAACGCTAGGTGGGCTCATTGCTGCTGGGCAGTCATTGGCTCTCTCAATGGACAGAGCAAGGAATTATATATGAGTAAAGTCATGCACACATGCATATAAGTCCAAATCTATTTCCTTCTACCTATTCATCTCTCTCTATTCTGATTTTACACCAGTGCCTCCAACTCCAGAACTTTACCTCAGAATTGGCTCTAGGGTTTCCTATTTCATATTTATTCAGCAGTGAGAAACCTGGCTCTCATTTTGTTCAATTTAACTTTCTCTAATTTCCTGTAAATAATCAGCCTCCCAACCATGTGAGCTGCCCTGTCCTGTCAACCAGCCATGTGGACTCCTCATCCTCATCCCACCAGCCACACCAGCAAAGCCAGCGGGACCCCACGCCAGCAGGTTCCCCTGGCCCAGCCCCACAGAGCACCAGGGTCCTCCCCGCCAAACCCTTGACCCCATTTGCATCTAGTGAACCCTAAACTTTGATCAAGAGGAAAGGGCAGAGTGCCATTATCATAAACTTGAAAAGGTGTTATAACTTTTGCAGGTAAAAAAAGGAAAAGGAAAAAAAATAATGAAAGGAAAGAAGAAAGAAAAAAGAGAAAAATAAAAACAAATATTTGAGACCTGCTTTATACCAAAACCTGAGAGCAAATAAGATGTAGTTCTATCTTTCTCAGCTTAGGCTTCTGTAACAAATGCCGTAGAGTGCGCGGCTTAAACAGCAAACATGTATCCCTCACCGTTCTGGAGTGTGGAAGCCTGAGGTCACAGTGCCCGCATGGCTAGGTTCTGGGTGAGGGCTCTCCTCTCGGTTCACCAAAGGCCGTCTCCTGTATCTTCACAATGTCGAGAGCAGAGAGGAAGCCGCTCTCTCCTGTCTTTCCTTGTAAGGGCACTCATCCCATTACGAGGACTCCACTCTTATGACCTAACTACCTCCCAAAGGCATCGCCTTCCACGACCATTGCATTGGGGGTTAGGACTTCAACATATTAATTTGGTGGCGGGGGTTATAATCACTCAGTTCCGTGACATTTCCTAGCCCAGCCGTGGGCAAACTATGGCCCGCGGGCTGGATCCCGCCCGTTCGGCTGTTCTATCCGGCCCGCGGAGCCGAAAGAGCGAAGGGTTCTCTTGCTCTCCCCTCCGCTCCTTTACTTTGAATTTATATTAGTTCACACAAACACCCCATCCATGCTTTTGTTCCGGCCCTCCGGTCCAGTTTAAGAACCTATTGTGGCCCTCGAGTCAAAAAGTTTGCCCACCCCTGTCCTAGCCGTTAGGAAGCGCACATGTAGCAGGGCAGGAGAACATATATGTACTTTCTGTAAGGCAGTGTGGTCATTAGCATCACAGGTACACAAACATGGGATCAGGAGGCAAAGCACATCGAGCTCTTCCTGAGCAGGTCAGAGGACAAGGAGAACAAAGGCAGGAAAGGGCGGATGGTTCCAGAGCGAAGGAGCCGTTACAGGTGCGAGGTTGGGGCTCACAGGGCACAGCCATGTCAATGGGGCTGGTGACCAGGACATGACAAGTCTTGTATGTTTTTAAATATGTGTTGAAGTGATGTTAATGTAAACATGTAATAATGTCAATATAAATGATGTTCATTAAAGAACAGTCATCTAACATTGCTTTAAAAGTTATTTTGATGTCAGAGCAGCTACCAAGTTCATAGTCTTGACTGTGTCTCGTAGCTAAGCAGTTTGCTTCTTCTGGAGCAAAGGGAGATTTGGCTGATGGTGACTGACGTCACCCTGCAAGTGCAGGATGAAAATCACTCTGGCTTCCCCAAAACGCTGCCGGTCTGTGTGACCTCCTCGTGTGTGCTGGACCAGGAAGTCCTGGAAGAACTCGCCAAGGCTGCCCCCCACAGCTTCTTCTTCAGGGATGCTCTCCGAGACCAGGGTATGCTTTCTTCCTCACAGCTGTGAGCCAGTGGTGACGTACAGATTCCACACCTTGGCTATGGGGCTTCCAGGTCCTGCTCTGGAACTGCTGGGCCACCACTAAGCCCTCCGCAGACAAGGCGTGTGGCGTGCAGAGGCCCCTGGTGCCGCCCAGGCTCTCACTGACCATGCCATGGCTGCCTGGACAGAACCAGAGCCCCTTGCAGTCGGACAGACCCTGTCAGAGGTGCCAGTGGTCACTCTGCGACTGTCTGTTGCTGGCAAGCTTTACACTTTAAGCCATTGCCTGAGACATTTTTTAAAACAGATGAAAAGCTACAAATTGTATATGTATTTTCTTTATTTTCTTGAGGTATAATTTTCATACCATAAAATTCACCTTTTGCATTGAAAATGAATGTAGTGTTTGTTTGCGTTTCCAGCTTAGCACACTGGAGGCTTTGGGCTTCCTTTCTGCACAGTGCGTGTCACTGGACACAATGAATGGACCCCACCGTTGTGCCCCATGGCCACACAGCTCATAGGAATCTGGCAAAGGACACTGCCATTCCTGGCAGGACTCCCTTTTCTCTTCAGCGGCTCAGTCTGAAATGTCTCTCTTGACAGGTCGGATTGTTTGTGGTGAACGAACTGTCCTCTTGCTCCCAAAGCCCAATTTGGATGTGGCCTCGGGCACTCACTCCTGTGAGCTGCCGGGCCCTGTGAGGCTCGATGGCCTGGATTCCGTCACTCAGGTCAACTGCATTTGCAGCGTTCAAGGTGGGTAGTCGATCTTATTGCAAACGGTGTTTCTATTTTCTTAAATATCACACCTGTCCACAAGTAGTGATTGAGTACCTGACACGTTCCAGACATTGGATACACAAGGAGCAACATCAGAAGAGCTTCTCGCTTCTCGGTGTGTAGTCTGTATAGAAGGACATCAGTCAGATAAGCACACCGCCAGGTACAGAGCCTCAGCAGCCCCGTGGTCCAGGGCTGCTCCGCGGCACCTCCCCTGCTCAGGGCGGCCACTGAAGGCTCCAAGGGCAGAACGGAGCTAATGAGGTGAAAGGGGAGGTCGGGAAGAATATCTGGTGGGGCAAAAGCGGGACTTACAAAGGCTGCTGGAAGGATAGAGTGGGTAAGCCCCGGAGTATGGAAGAGGCCAAAAGGCACGTGCTTAGAGGGAGTGACCTGCGACCAAGCAAGAGGGCCAGCTTGTGCAGGCCAGTGGGCTCTGCTGTCAGGACCTCCCAGAGAGACAGCATGGCCCAATTTCCATCTCTGCAGAGCAGAGGAGGGGCTGGGCCTGGGGTAGCAGCCAGTAACAGGGCGAGCACCGTCTAAACTTTAGACTCTAAAGTGTGAGTAAATCCAGGAGTAGACTTCGTTAAGAGGCATTGGCAGGCTGGGTAATGAATTTGGTACAGAGGGAGCAAGGCATATCCGGAGGAAAGGGCGTGTGTGATGACCCCTAAGATTCTGGCTTCGATGACCAACCGGCAATGGTAGCGCTCTTCAATGAAGTGGACCGTGGCGATTCTAGGTGTCTCACCTTCCATATCAACTTTAAAATCAGTCTGTTGGCATCTACAAAATAACTTGCTGGGATTTTAAGTGGGATGGTCTTGAATCTGAGTATGGAATATCTATTAATTTTAGATCTCTTAGTTCTTCCAGCATAGTTCTATAGTTTTTCTCATATGGATGATGTAGATATTTTGTTATAGTTATACCTAAGTATCTTATTTATTTTAGCATTAATGTAAATGGTGGTGTGTTTTTTATTTCAAATTCCATTTGTTCATTGCTAATATATAGGAAAGCAATTTACTTTTGTATTTTAACCTTGTATCCTACAATCATACTAAAATTATTTTGTAGTTTTAGTATTTTTGTTGTTGATTCTTTGGGATAGTTAAGATAGAAAACTATGTCACGTGGACACAAGGACAGTTTATTCTTCCTTCCCAATCTTTACACCTGTTATTTCTTTTCTTTTTTTATCTTACTGTATTAGCTAGTACTTCCAGTACTATTTTTAATACAAGTAGTGGTAGGGGACTTTCTTGCTCTGTTCCTAATCTTAAGTATAAAGTATCTACTTTCTCACCGTTAACTATGATGTGAGCTGTGAGGGTTTTGTAAATGTGTTTGCTTCTTGTTTTATCAGTTAAACATGGTATCTCTTTATTCCGCACTTTGTAGGAAGCGAATATTAGCTCTTTGGCCCTTCTCTTACTGCTCTCTTGTACCACCACCATGCAGCTGTTTCTGTATATTGTTGCATGATAATTTATTCATAATCATAATTAACCTTGCACACCTGGTCTACAGATTGATTCTCAAAGATGAAAATCAACAAATGGTGTTTTTATTATTATGATTACTAGAGGCCCGTTGCAGGAAGATTCCTGCAATAGGGCTTCCTGCGGCGCTCTGCTTCCCTCCCTTCTCCCCTGCCCCGCCTGCTTCCCTCCCTTCTCCCTCACCCTGCCTGCTTCCCTCCCTTCTCTGCCAGCCAGCCTGCTTCCCTCCCTTCTCCCCTGCCCCGCCTGCTTCCCTCCCTTCTCCGCAGCCCCACTTGCTTGCTTCTCCATAGCTTCGCTCCCTTCTTCAACGCTTGGCTTACTTCTACGCTGTCTTCAGTCTTCGCTCTACTCCTGGATATGCAAATTAACCGCCATCTTGGTTGGGTTAATTTACATACTCGCTCCTTATTGGCTGGTGGGCGTGGCTTGTGGGCATAGCGGAGTGATGGTTAATTTGAATGTTACTCTTTTATTAGATAGGATACA